>NC_079420.1:11972650-12137650 GCF_026213295.1 Gadus chalcogrammus
CAAGGAGGAGTCAGTCCTCCTCTGCTCAGGGGACCAGGAGTCCTATTTCGGGCCCCAGTGAGCCTGAGGCTCAGCAGGGGTATGAGAGCCTCTCTCTGCACCTCCAGGAACCATCTTGTGGTTCTTGCTCTTATGTGATGCCCCTGTGGATGACCTGGAGGACTGGAACACAACGGGAACGTCCTCAGGAATGTGTCTGATCCCAAAGGGAACTATGAGAGCCTGCGGCCACAGGCAGCGTTCTCCATGGAGGCCGTCCCCTCGGTGGGGCAGATCGCGCTGGCCTTCCTCCAGGCCTCCTTCGCCTTCAGCGGCTGGAACTTCCTGAACTACGTCACAGAGGAGGTGGTGGACCCCCAGCGGTGAGTACTTCCTGCCTGTGCGGCGGCAGGGCTCCCAGCAGGAGGGTCCTGACCCGGGTGGTCTGTCCGCAGGAACCTCCCCCGAGCCATCTACATCTCTGTTCCCGTGGTAACGCTGGTCTACACCCTCACCAACATAGCCTACTTCTCCTCCATGTCTCCGGAGGAGCTGCTGGCCTCCAACGCGGTTGCCGTGGTGACTACATCCCATAAAACTGTCCATATGTGTGTGTCCAGTGTGTATGTCCAGTGTGTGTGTGTGTCCAGTATGTGTGTGTGTGTTTGTGTGTGTGTATGTGTGTGTGTGTGTGTGTGTGTGTGTGTGTGTGTGTGTGTGTGTGTGTGTGTGTGTGTGTGTGTGTGTGTGTGTGTGTGTGTGTGTGTGTGAGTGATTATTTGGTGTTTGTTCGTTTCCAAGACGTTTGGCGAGAAGCTGCTGGGAGGGTTTTCCGTCGTCATGCCGATCTCTGTGGCGCTGTCCACCTTCGGAGGGATCAACGGATACCTGTTCACCTCGTCCAGGTAGGCCGACCTGACCCCAACCAGCCCATAACAGCCCACCTGACCCCTGACCAACCAATCACCGCAAGGCCCACCTGACCCCAGACCGGCCAATCACAGCCAGGCCCACCTGACCCAAGACCAGCCAATCACAGCAAGTCCCACCTGACCCCAGACCAGCCAATCAGAGCCAGGCCCACCTGACCCCAGACCAGCCAATCACAACTAGGCCCACATGACCCCAGACCAGCCAATCACAACTAGGCCCACCTGACCCCAGACCAGCCAATCACAACTAGGCCCACATGACCCCAGACCAGCCAATTACCGCAAGGCCCACCTGACCCCAGACTAGCCAATCACAGCCAGGTCCAGCTGACCTCAACCAGCCAATCACAGCCTGCTGACTCACACTCGACCAGTGGCACTTAACAGCAGTAAACTGTCTAGGACTAACTGCTACTTTCTATCTACCACATATCTAGAACTAACTTCTAGTTTGTCTCTACCACATATCTAGAATTAACTTTTAGTTTCTATCTATTACATATCTGAAAATTCCGTTGACAAGATCTCAGGTCGGCCTCCAATTTATTTTTGTAAATCAGGGCTCTACATCTTGTGTCATGATCCTTTCTCATGTATAACCAGCCGCTCCCTGTAAGAGACAGCACTGAGGGCCTTGTGTGCCTTTTTTCTCTCCTGAGGGCTGTCTGATACCCTCCTCTGCCAGGCTGTGTCTCATTACCCTCAGGCTGTGTCTCATTATCCTCCTCTGTCAGGCTGTGTCTCATTACCCTCCTCTGTCAGGCTGTGTCTCATTACCCTCCTCTGTCAGGCTGTGTCTCATTACCCTCCTCTGTCAGGCTGTATCTCATTACCCTCCTCTGCCAGGCTGTATCTCATTACCCTCCTCTGCCAGGCTGTATCTCATTACCCTCCTCTGTCAGGCTGTATCTCATTACCCTCCTCTGCCAGGCTGTATCTCATTACCCTCCTCTGCCAGGCTGTATCTCATTACCCTCCTCTGTCAGGCTGTATCTCATTACCCTCCTCTGCCAGGCTGTATCTCATTACCCTCCTCTGTCAGGCTGTATCTCATTACCCTCCTCTGCCAGGCTGTATCTCATTACCCTCCTCTGTCAGGCTGTATCTCATTACCCTCCTCTGCCAGGCTGTATCTCATTACCCTCCTCTGCCAGGCTGTATCTCATTACCCTCAGGCTGTGTCTTATTACCCTCCTCTGCCAGGCTGTCTCATGACCCTCCTCTGCCAGGCACTGTCTCATTACGCTCCTCTCAGGCTGTGTCTCATTGCCCTGAGGCTGTATCTCATTACGCTCCTCTCAGGCTGTGTCTCATTGCCCAGAGGCTGTATCTCATTACGCTCCTCTCAGGCTGTGTCTCATTACGCTCCTCTCAGCTGTGTCTCATTGCCCTCCTCTCAGCTGTGTCTCATTGCCCTCCTCTCAGGCTGTGTCTCATTGCCCTCCTCTCAGGCTGTGTCTCATTGCCCTCCTCTCAGGCTGTGTCTCATTGCCCTCCTCTCAGCTGTGTCTCATTGCCCTCCTCTCAGCTGTGTCTCATTGCCCTCCTCTCAGGCTGTGTCTCATTGCCCTCCTCTCAGGCTGTGTTTCTCCGGGGCCAGGGAGGGCCACCTGCCCAGCCTGCTGGCCATGATCCACCTGAAGCACTGCACACCCATCCCCGCCCTGCTGGTCTGTGTGAGTCTGACCCCCCAGGTCCTGAGGCCCTGAGGTCCTGAGGCCCTGAGGCCCAGTCTGACCCCCCAGGCCCTGAGGTCTTGAGGCCCTGAGGCCCAGTCTGACCCCCCAGGTCCTGAGGCCCTGAGGTCCTGAGCTCATTCCTGACCCAGCTTAACACTTAGATAGTACTATTTAAAACAAGTACTATATAACTGTATACTGTATGCAACAAATACTATACATAACAATTACTATATAATAAGTACTATATAATAAGTACCATATAATAACTACTACATATATGTACTATAATAAGTACTACTTCCTGTACCCAGTGTGCTGCTACCATGGTGATCCTGTGCGTTGGCGAGACCCACAACCTGATCAACTATGTCTCCTTCATCAACTACCTGTCGTACGGCGTAACCGTGGCAGCTCTGCTCTACTACCGGTGGAAGAACCCCACCCTGTACCGACCCATCAAGGTGCTCAGCGCGGCTAGCTAGTCAGTTAGCCTGCTTATCAGTTAGCCTGCTAGTCAGTTATCCTGCTAGTCAATTATCCTGCTTGCCAGCTAGCCTGCTAATCAGTTAGCATACTAGTCATCTAGCATGCTACACCGCTACCCTGCTAGTCTAGGGCCCTATATGGTGGTCTGCTGGTCGGTTAACTCTCTCCATGCCTGCCTGGGGCCACTTAACTGAAGCTAGCTTGCTAGAGTTAGAACCATCCAGTGCTTACATGCTAAGTGTCTGGTACTCCCTCCCCTGTGTTTTACCCTGTGTGTGTTTGTCCAGGTGAGCCTGCTGGTCCCAGTGTGTTACCTATGTTTCTGGGCTCTGCTGCTCGGCTTCAGTCTGTTGTCTGAGCCCCTGGTGTGTGGTGTGGGGCTGCTCATCATCCTGACCGGCGTCCCCGTATACCTGCTGGCTGTCCATCGGCCCAACAGATCCCAAACCTTCCGCAGGATGCTCGGTCAGTACATACACCGACCCCACAAAACGTACACTTTACGCCGACCCCACAAACCATACACTATACACCGACCCCACATACCGTGTATTATACACTGACCCCACAAACCACACTCTATACACCAACCCCACAAACCCCACACTATACAACGACCCAACAAACCACACACCATACACCGACCCCACAAAGCACGCACTATACACCAACCCCACAAACCACACACCGACCCCACACACTATACACCGACCTCACAAACCACAGACTTTACACCGACCCCATAAACAACACACTTTACACCGACTCCACAAACCCCAGACTTTACATCGACACCACAAACCACGCATCATAAACCGATCCTACAATCCACGCACTATACACAACCCCATAAACCACACACTTGACACCAACTCCACAAGCCACACATTTTACACCGACCAAACAAACCACACACTTTACACCGACCCCACAAACCACACACTATACACCAACCCCACAAACCACACACTTGACACCGACCACACAACCACACACTTTACAACGACCCCACAAACCACACACTATACACCAACCCCGAAAACCACAGACTTTACACCGACCCCACAAACCACACTCTTTAGACCCACCCCCAAACCAAACACTATACACCGACCCCACTAACCCCGAACTTTACACTCACCCCACAAACCACACACTATACACCGACCCCACAAACCACACATAATACAGCGACCCCACAAACCATACTAAAGTGCTCAATGCCTCTGCTGTGTTTCAGAGTGGTGGACCAGCGCAGGACAGTGCCTCTGCTATGTGGTGTTCCCTCAGAACGACGCCGTGGAAACCAAGGCCCCGTCTGACTGGACCGACTCGAGCAACATGGCTGCCCATTCCTAGGACACGGCTTCCATTTCTCTGCTTCCAAGTCTTTCTTTTGGTCTATTTTCACTGTTGACAGAGACACCTGTCTGTGCATTCCCTGTCTCACCTGTCGGTGCACTCCCTGTCTCCCCTGGTTACTCCCTGGTTACTTCCTGTCTCACTAGGATACTCCCTGGTTACTCTCTGTTTGGCCTGGTTTCTCCCTGGTTACTCCCTGTTTGGCCTGGTTACCCTCTGTTTGGCCTGGTTACTCTCTGACGGGCCTGGTTACTCTCTGTTTGGTCTGGTTACTCTCTGTCTGCCCTATTTACTCTCTGTTTGGCCTGGTTACTCTCTGTTTGGCCTGGTTACTTCCTAGTTACTCCCTGGTTACCCTCTGTTTGGCCTGGTTACTCCCTGGTTACATTCTGTTTGGCCGGGTTACTCCCTGGTTCCTCCCTGGTTACTCCCTGTTTGGCCTGGTTACTCTCTGGTTACTCTCTGTTTAACCTGGTTTGGGTACTTCCAGCAGACTGAATAGACTCCCCTATAGAACAGAACGTTTTTCTAAGAAAGTTTTGGTTCCAACAACATGTAGTTATTTTAGTTCTTTGAATATAAATCAATAATAAGTAATATATTCATGGTGTCCCTTTTTCTGTAAAGAAAGAGAATGTTCCAGAATGTGTCTGCGGTTCATTAAGTGAAGTTATCATTTTGACCGCTTGAGCCTTAAATGATGTCGCTCTAAGTTATTTGTAAACCGTTTAGTGCCTCTGATTCATGTCACTGGAGTCTGCCTCTCTTTTGTAAATGAGAAAATAACAATTAGAAACAAAATAAATTTAGATGGAGATCACCGATTCTGTTTCAGGACTTTGTTCATCTTAAGTATGATTTTATTCCATGAATGACTCGTGCATTCTATACATATACAATTGTGTGAATTCATAGGAATAATACACACATTACACATCAACGAAAACTCGTCGTGCTGTTACAATTTATTTATTTTCGGAGGTATTACATTATTGCCCAATGGTGGAGATTCAATACAAAATATTTATGAACCCCTAAGGGAAATAAAATAAAATATAATCGGAACGAATTGTTTATAGTCGCTATAAGTGGGCGTGTTCTATTGGCGTCCGTCACCAAACAGGAAGTAGTTCCTGAACATGTGTAGGCGACACGTGACTTCCAGTCCGAGAGACTCCGTGACGGTGAGTGTTGTTTTTCTCTATCTCCCCTTTACTCTGTGGACACTGTCGGTGTCTATGGTCTAGACCTATCTAAACCTCCTGACTATGGTATGGACCCCCTGACTATGGTCTAGAAGACCCCCTGACTATTGTCTTGACTCCGTGGTCTAGACTCCGTGGTCCATACTCCGCTGTCTAGACTCCGCGGTCCCGACTCCGTGGGGGTAGACTCCGTGTTCCAGGTCCTGATGAGGTCTCACTGTGGTCCCCAGGACTGAGCACCATGGCAACACCAGGGGGTCTGTGCTTCAGGGACATCACCGCCCTGGCCCCGATGGTGCGGGTCGGCACTCTGCCGATGAGACTGCTGGCGCTGGACTACGGAGCGGACATCGTGTACTGTGAGGTGGGTACGGACCCTAGTAGCCCCCCAGCTCCACCGGTAGCCCGGTCATGTCCTCATTGTCTGTCCTTTCCCTTCCAGGAGCTGATCGATATCAAGATGGTGACATGTGAGCGGGTGGTGAACGGTAAGGAGCCTGCTGTCGTACAGCCTGGTGGTCAACATCCTCCTCTCGGTCGCTTATCTCCTCTAACCATCTCTCTACCTCCTCTCCTCCTCTAACCATCCCTCTACCTCCTCTAACCATCCCTCTACCTCCTCTAACCATCTCTCTACCTCCTCTAACCATCTCTCTACCAACTCTCCTCCTCTAACCATCTCTCTACCTCCTCCCAGTCTCTAACCTCCTCTCCTCCTCTAACCATCTCTCTACCTCCTCCCAGTCTCTAACCTCCTCTCCTCCTCTAACCATCTCTCTACCTCCTCCCAGTCTCTAACCTCCTCTCCTCCTCTAACCATCTCTCTACCTCCTCGCAGTCTCTAACCTCCTCTCCTCTAACCATCTCTCTACCTCCTCTCCTCCTCTAACCATCTCTCTACTTCCTCTCCCCCTCTAACCATCTCTCTCCTCCTCTAACCATCTCTCTCCTCCTCTAACCATCTCTCTACCTCCTCTCAGTCTCTAACCTCCTCTCCTCTAACCATCTCTCTACCTCCTCTCAGTCTCTAACCTCCTCTCCTCTAACCATCTATCCTCCTCTAACCTCTTCTGCTGTCTACCTCCTGGTGCAGAGGAGCTGGACACGGTGGACTTCGTGGCCCCCGATGAGAGGGTGATGTTCAGGACCTGTGAGAGAGAGAGAGACCGGGTGGTCTTCCAGATGGTAGGTGGGACCACGCCTGGGGAATGAATGGTTCAGTACTACTCTTTCCATATACTTCAATGTGATGATCCTCCGAATGTTTAGAAAGGCATTTATACAACATGCATGTCGTGATATTTAAGTCGTATAAAAATATATGTGTAAGGTGAAGTTTGTATGAGTGGTAGATTAGCCTTTATGGTGTAGCTTTAGCTTGTTGATTTGTAAGGTAAAGCTTGTATCAGTGGTATATTAGCCTGTATGGGGTAGCTGTAGCCTCAGCATCCTGCCCTGCTCTCCGTTCTCTCCTCAGGGCACTGCGGACCCGGACCGCGCCCTGGCTGTGGCCCTGCTGGTGTAAGTCCTCAACACTCTGGGCTCCATTAGTGATCCTGCTTCAGAACACACAGAAGATCCAAATGATTGTTTATCATAAGTATCTAATATCAACATTGTCTGTTCTCGTTGTCTCAAGGAGTTTATGACTGTTATCCTCTCTGAGCTCAGGGAGTTTGTTAATACTATTATATATAATACCGACTTGGAGATGGTCGTCGTAGTGACGTGTTTCTGTTCAGGGAGAAGGACGTGGCGGCCATCGACGTCAACATGGGCTGTCCCAAGGAGTACTCCACCAAGGTCAGTCCTGACCCCCCCTGAGATAGTCCTACCCCCCTGACCTAGTCCTACTCTTAGTCCTACTCCTAGTCCTAACCCCCTGACCTAGTCTTAGTCATACCACATCAGTCCTTCCTGTGTTTCTGTTTTGTAGGGAGGGATGGGAGCTGCTCTCCTCTCAGATCCTGACAAGATCGAAGCGGTGAGAACCTCCTCTGTCCTGCTGGTTGTTCTGTGGTCTGTGTGGAGGTTGTGGTCTCACTGCCGTCTGGTTCCAGATCCTCACCAAGCTGGTCCAGGGCCTCAGCAAACCCGTCACGTGCAAGATTAGGATCCTCCCCTCGGTGAGTAGTGGGAGGGGCTCTTGGTTAGAGCACCTAGTGGCTCTGGGTTAGATGCTCTCTCAAAGAACCTTTGAGGCTTCTCAAAGATTCTTTGTGTGTGTTGACCGTGGTCTGTGTGTTGAGTGTGTGTTTTGGCTGTGGCGTGTGTGTTGACCATGGTGTGTGTGTGTGTTGACTGAGGTGTGTGTGTGCGTGTGTGTGTGTTGACCGTGGTGACCTTGTGTGTGGGTTGAGCATGGTGTGTGTGTGTGTGTGTTTATGTGTGTGTGTCTCCTATAGATGGAGGACACTGTGCGTCTGGTCCAGAGGATCGAGAGGACGGGCGTGGCGGCCATCGCAGTCCACGGCAGGTAGACCTGCAGTCCTCCAGACCATTGGCCAATCGGCCTCCAGCAGACCTCACAGCCTCTGAGTCAAACCAACCATTCAAGCTGCTGCTGTTGTTGTTGTTGTTGTCAGGACGCGGGAGGAGCGGCCCAAGCACCCGCTGCACTGTGACTTCCTGAAGGCGGTGTCCGGGGCCGTGGGCGTGCCCGTCATCGCCAAGTGAGTCTCTGACGGGAGCGGTGATTTGAGAGTCTGTTGGCGTCGCCATGCTGATTTGAGAGGCTGTTTGCGTCGTCGTGGTGAAGTGAGAGAGTGTTGGTGTCGTCATGGTGACGGGTCCGTGTGTGTGTGTGACAGCGGCGGCTCCCTGGACATGGTGAAGTCGTTCGAGGATGTGGCGGCGTTCCGCAGCGCCACGGGGGCGGCGGCCGTGATGCTGGCCCGCGCTGCCATGTGGAACCCCTCTGTGTTCCGGCGCCAGGGGCTGCTTCCTGTCCAGACCGTCATGGAGGACTACCTGAAATACGTAAGAGAAACGTATATATATATATATATATGGGGGGGGGGTTAGACCACTACCCTATTCTGTAAGGGGCGGATTGGACCACTACCCCGTTCTGTAGGGGAGAGGGGGGGGGGGGGGGGGAAGAGAGGATGTGGTTGTTAGGGTAACGACTGGTTTGTGGTTTCAGGCGGTGCGGTACGACAACCACGCCTTCAACACCAAGTACTGCCTGTGTCAGATGCTCCGGGACAAGGTGGAGTCAGAGATGGGGAAGCTGGTCAAGACCGCCCAGACCCTCTCCGACATCTGGTAACACTCCAACCCATGACTCACTGTACCAGTAGGACAAAAAGCCTACGCCTAGCTATAGAGACTCCTAGCTCTAGAAAAAGGTACTGACTCCTAGCTATAGAGGAAGGAAGTTAAGCCTCGCTATTGAGAAAGGTAAAGACTCCTAGCTATAGAGTCTCCTAGCCCTAGTGACTCCTAGCTATAGTCTCCTAGCCCTAGAGAAAGGTACAGACTCCTAGCTATAGAGGCTCCTAGCCCTAGAGACTCCTAGCTATAGTCTCCTAGCCCTAGAGAAAGGTACAGACTCCTAG
This sequence comes from Gadus chalcogrammus, assembly GCF_026213295.1. Classification (NCBI taxonomy): domain Eukaryota; kingdom Metazoa; phylum Chordata; class Actinopteri; order Gadiformes; family Gadidae; genus Gadus; species Gadus chalcogrammus. Next base: position 11,981,857 of record NC_079420.1, read on the forward strand.
CTCTACAGGAAGGTACAGACTACTAGCTCTACAGGAAGGTACAGACTACTAGCTCTAGACTCTAGAGCTAGGAGTCTGTACCTTCCTCTAGACAGGAAGGTACAGACTCCTAGCTCTAGAGAAAGGTACTGACTCCTAGCTCTAGAGAAAGGTACTGACTCCTAGCTCTAGAGAAAGGTACTGACTCCTAGCTCTAGAGAAAGGTACTGACTCCTAGCTATAGAGAAAGGTACTGACTCCTAGCTCTAGAGAAAGGTACTGACTCCTAGCTCTAGAGAAAGGTACCAACTCCTAGCTCTAGAGAAAGGTACCAACTCCTAGCTCTAGAGAAAGGTACTGACCCATTGACAATAGAGATGGGTACAGCCGCAATATGGTTCACGTAAATCAGTGCAGCGAATGGCTGAGGGTGTGACGCCATGTTTCTGTGGTTACAGTGCAGCCTATGGGATGCAGGCGTACTACGAGGAGGTGCAGGTGCTGCTGCGGTCCAGAAGGGGGCTGCATCCCCCCGAGACCCCCGTCACCCTAGGGGGCGTCACCACCATGGCCCTGCGATTTCACCGGTAGACACATCCCTCCACTAATCACATCCCTCTGCTAACCACACACCCTCTCCTAACCACACCCACTCCATTAACCACACCCCCTCCGTTTGTGTTGTCCAGGAGAGACTACCCTCCTGAGATCACCCCCAAGATGTTCCTGCTGGAGTGGTGTCGTAAGGAGAAGCTGGAGCAGCCTCATTACCACACGGTATCCACCACTCGTATGCCTCGCACTGCCAACACCAGCCAATCAGAGGCCAGGTTCTAGAAATCAGCCAAAGAGCAGCTAATCAGAGGCCAGGGTCTAGAAAGCAGCCCGAGAGCAGCCAATCAGAGGCCAGGGTCTAGATATCGTCCAATAAGTGTGTTTTGGTTGCAGGTGGATCGCCCCCAGGACAGACTCTTCCTGTCAACCGTTACCGTGGACAACAAGCAGTACAGGTCCACGCTGTGGTGAGGATACACCTCCTCCTCCTCCCCTCCTCGTTCTTGCCTCCTCCTCCACTAATGTGTCTCCTCCTTCTCAGGGAGAAGTCTAAAAAGGGGGCGGAGCAGGCGGCGGCGCTGGTGTGTCTCCGTGTGCTGCGCCTCCCTGAGGGCCGGCGGGGGGAGGAGCAGCAGCAGGAGGAGGAGTCTGGTCTGGGGGGGAAGAGGAAGAGGGCCGTCGCCCCCCCGCTCCTCGCAGCAGCCCCCCCCCAGGAGGAGCAGGAGGAGGAGCGGGAGGTCAACAAGAAGATCCACCTGTCGGACCGGGAGGCAGAGACTGAGGTTACCAACGGCAACCACCACAAGACACTCGTGCCCTAACAAGGGCTGTTCCCCACCTCCCTGAGTGTGGGGGTGGGGAGGGGGGTTACCATGGGAATGGAGTATGAACCCACTGTCAACACACAACTGCCAGTTGAAGTTGTGCGTTCAACGGCCTTCATGGCGTTGTCGGATGGAACTCAAGTGCCTCGCTCAAAAGCACCTGTTCACAGATCAGTTGTTCCCTTTTTATTTTTTTTAATTTTGGTGACCTGTTGAGCCGCGGGTCCAGGTCGGGTCTGGTCTTGTCGGGTCCCGGGTCAGGTTCCTCTTTCTTTGTGTAATGCGCCGCTCCGCCAGAGGAGGGCGGCATCCGGTTACAACCTGGCTGTTCTGTTTGTTTCGTTAAACTTATGTTAAATTGTGAAAAATAAAACTCGTTCAACACGTATTTGTATTATGTCTCATCTAATAATTTTTTAAAGAATAGACATGAAGCTCTTCTCATTTTATTCTGCGTTCCGGTCTACGGGGTCACCGGGATGACGTCACGGCGGAGCAGTCCTCCGCCGAACGTGGAAGTTACTTTAGTACACTTTATACACTTTATTACCGATTAAAGCCGAGGACGAAACGATGTAAGATTCCATGGAGGAGACCACTGATGATGATTCAACGCCTGAGCACATGAATACTTTATGAATCGTCGTGGTTGGGACATTGTAAACTTTAGAGTCGGACGTCCTCAACCTGTTCACCCAACAACACAAGTCCTCCTGCTGGACGCACGGGAGGATCCGGTCCGCTCTCAAAGTCCCAGTCCCGATTCAAGAGACACATCGGTGAGAGGAGCGACTACCCCGGTGAGTGGAGCGACCCCCCGGTGAGTGGAGCACCCTCTGATCCTAGGAGCCCGTTCTCCGGTCCTAAGCGGGGTGAACCCCCGGTGAGTGGAGGACCCCACGGTCCTGACCCCCCCGGTCCTAAGTGGGGCGACCCCCCCCCGGTCCTGAGTGGGACGACCCCCCGCCCCCCCCGGACCTGAGTGGGACGACCCCCCCTGGTCCTGAGTGTGTCCGGTAACACCCCGCCCGGAGAAGCGGACGGATGTCCGGGGACGACCAGCCCTCAGGTACCCAGACCTTCTACATTAAAACGGTTAGATTAAAACGCGTAACACAGAATAGTAAATACAATGTTCTAAACACTAAATACAATGTTCTAAACACTAAATACTTGCAATAAATACGAAATATGTTGTTATAAAAAACTATATACATGTTACAGACCCTAAATACATGTTATAAACACTAAACACAATTTTTTAAACCAGTCATACATGTTATAAACACAAAATACATGTTACAAACACTAAATTCATGTTATACACACTAAATACAATGTTATAAAAACAGTAGATACATTTTATCAAAAATTAATACATTAAACATAAAATATATTTCATTGTCATGAAATACGTTATACATTAAATACAATGTTCTAAACACTAAATACATGTTCTAAACACTAAATACAAGGTTATAAACACTAGGTAAATGTTATAAACACAATATACATGTTATTACAACTAAAGACATGTTATCACATGTTTTTTATTTTATACCCCCTATTACCTCTTAAACCTCAGATAACCTGATATATTTTTTTGTAAACCCCTTCCTGTTATGCTATAAATGTGTTCCACCTACAAACCATTTTCATACTGTGCTTTAGACAGTCACTTGTGGATTATAAGGTCCTAATCATACAGAAGCAGAAATGTGTTTCCTGTTGAGGAACAGGAAATGGAACGTACCATTTTCCTACATGCAAAAACGATGCAAAAACAATTGTACTGCTAGTCTGTATATTTTGTAATATTTCTGCATTCAAATATCCCTAAACACATGAGGCATTCCTCATGCTAATGCACATAGATCTAACGAGGTGAGCTACTCCAAGGATAATCAAACTGGAAACCCTGATGCATACATAGCGTTATAAATATATAAACATAATTATGAATATATCAATAAAGCTCAACATGCTCATCAGGCCTTTAGAGTGTCACGTTTCACTCTGTTCGCTGCGTAGGCCGGTCGGGACGCCCTCATCACCCCGTCTGGGGACGCAGCTTACCCCTGATCATACTTATTCAAAGTTAGAAAGTTAACGTTATGTTACTGTCATTTGAATACAATTAAATAATGTACCAAAGGTAAGGTGAATATATGTCAACACAATAACTTGATAACAGGATTTCTGTGAGAGGGTCGGATGGATTTCCACCGGCATGATGCCCCATTGCAGACTCCTCAAACCTCCTCTTCTCTTCCTGTTATGATCGAGAGACCCCTAGTGGTAGAACATCACATGCAACACCTTTAACCCCTCCCCCCTGCAGGTCCAGACCTGAGGACCCTGTGGTCTCCTGGGTCCCCCCAGGACCTAGTCTCCCCACCATGTCCTCCTGCTCCTCCACACCTCCTCAGTGCCTCCCAGGGGCCCCAGTACAGCCCCCTGGGGCCCCAGTACAGCCCCCTGGGCCCGCCCCGGACCCTGGCCTGCCCCAGCATCCACATCACTGCCATCGCTCCCTTCAGCCACCTGGAGCTGAGCGGCTCCCGGGGGATGGAGGATCCCCCGGGGCCCGAGGACCCCCTGGGGCCGCTTGGCCCGGAGCAGGCCTGGCTGTCCCTGGGGCCGTGCTACCGGGACTCGGCCCTGAGCCCCAGCCCCTGCAGCAGCCTGTCCTCGCGCTCCTGGCTGTCGGACCTGTCCTCTTGCGAGTCCTTCTCCCACGTCTACGACGACGTGGAGGGCGAGCTGGAGGAGGCGGCGGCCCGCTGTGGCCTGGCCTCCCCCCGGGCCTCCCCCCGGGCCTCCCCCCGGGCCTCCCCCCGGGCCTCCCCCCGGGCCTCCCCAACCCCAGGCTGGGGGGCGGGGTTTGGGGTAGAGCTGTGGCAGCAGCAGTACCAGCAGCCCTCCCCCGGCCCCTCCCCCCGCTCCAGCGTGACAGAGGAGACCTGGCTGACGCAGCTCCCCCCCTCCAGACCCGCCTCCAGACCCACCTCCAGACCCACCTCCCCCTGCGGCAAGAGACGCCATTCCGGTGGCGTTGATGTCCGGACCCGCTCCCCCTCGCCGCTCTGCCCCCCCGCCCCTCTCTGCTCCCCCGCCCCTCTCTGCTCCCCCGGCCCCGCACCCCCGGAGCAGTCATGGCCCGCTAGTCCTCTGCCCTACGGCCTCCAGGAGCTCAACGTGCCCTCCAAGACCAGGAGGACCTCAGGGAGCCAGGCGGACCCCCCCCCCGGGCAGACCCCCTGTCTAGAGGAGGACCTGGACCGGGTCCTGGACTCCCCCCCCGGGCAGACCCCCGGGCTGGAGGACGTCCTGGACCGGGTCCTGGCGGCGCTTCCCTTCCTGGACCCCCCCGGAACCCAGACCCCTCCCTCAGAACTCTTCCTCCCGGTTCCTCCCAGCATCAGATGGACCAATCAGAGAGCTTCAGGCGGCCCGCCTCTCTTCAGGTTAGTTAACCCTCACTAGTGCTTCTTCTGGCGTAAGTCCTTAGACCTTCAGCTCTGTTGAGGCGAGTCAGTCATTCTCCTATGGCCGAGGTAAATTAAAACACGTTCTCTGTGGGGTAGCCGGTGTCTGGGGGAACTTACAATGTGTTCCACAGTTTGTAGTGGGTTTTCACACTGACTTTGGGCACTGCCCGCGATGCCCCACTTCAGCACTGCTGCCCGAAGCGTCCCACACCTGTCCTCAGGCGGTTGATGGCAGGACGCTTTTTTTGGTTGTAGAGATGGAACGTTGACGATACGGTCTTGTCAGCCCTAGGCTTGAGGCGCCAGTTCTTCAGGAATGAAGACAGGATGTTCAGGTCTCCAGATAGACCCTCCTCTACTGCTTCCCAGAATTGCTTGCTCAGTAGGATGGCCAGGTCATATGCATAGCCGTACTTCCTTGATTGTGTATCAGGCAGGTCGTGGATGTAGAAGTTGAACAGCATAGGTGCCAGCACTGAGCCTTGTGGGACACCGTTCTTGAGCTTTCTCACATACTGCTTTGGCCGTTGCTGGTGTTTAGCTGAAAGCTGCGGTTACTCAGCATCTCCATTATGAAGCTCACAATGTGCTCGTCTGGGATGGTTTCCAGAAGCTTCATATGTAGTCCTTGCAGCCAGACAGTGTCATATGTGGATGTGAGGTCCAGGAAAACGGTGCCGGCATTCTCTCCAGTCTGGAAGCTGTCCTCTATGTCTTGGCACAGGAGGGTCAGCTTGTCTGTTGTTGATCTACCGCTTCGAAAGCCAGCTTGTTCTTTGGGCAGCTGGGGGTCGATCACTGGGTTGAGACGAGCAAGTATAAGACGTTTGAGGAGCAGACGTGTATGGAACGCAGAGCAATGAGATGGGCCAGTATCCTTTGAGGTCGTTGCTTGGCTTGTTTGGCTTCGGCAGGTCGATCACCTTGGCAAGGCGCCAGATCTTTGGCAGCTTTGAGTGTTGGAGATGTGTAGTGAGGAAGGAGCACAGCCAGTCGGTTGCCTTCTTAGATTAGATTAGATTAGATTCAACCTTATTTCATTGCACAAGTAAGGACAACCAGTACAACGAAATGCAGTTTACATCTAACAAGTAGTGCAATCAATAAAAAGTGCTTTTCCTTATGGCATTGCTTAAATAAAAAAATATATGAGACACAGAATGCAAGTCCATTATTAAAGTGCATAGAGTTATGAGTTATGAGGAATCATTCTATTCATAGTCCACGAATAGAATGCAGTATGATCATATAAACGAAATGGCATTGTTGAAGTGTGCATTAATAAAGTGTATAGTGGTCAGAGGTAGTCTGACAGTCCATAGTCCATGTTCAAAAGGAGAGGGGGGCAGGGCAGGGGCAGGGGCAGTGGCGGGGGCAGGGGTGGAGCCTTTGTGTTGAGCAGTGTTATGGTGTTGTGAAAGAAGCTATTTCTGAGCCTGCTGGTTCGACTCCTACGGCTCCTGTCACATCTCCCAGACGGGAGTATAGAGAACAGTCCGGGACCGGGGTGTGTCAGCGATGGCAGGAAGTGATGTACCAATGATGTTTTGATCAGTTTTCAACACTCGCGGTAGGGCTTTCCTGTCAGACATTACGCAGTTCCCATGCCACACCGTGAAGCACTGGGTGGGGATGCTCTCAGTGGTGCAGCGATATAAGTTCTGGAGGATCTGAGGGGAGGGTCCGGCTTTCTGCCTTGGTGTTGTACCCCGTACTGTAGTAGGTTGCGGTCTACACCTGGAGCCTTACCGGTCTTCAGGCCGTTGGATGGCCTGTTCGATTTCTGATGTTGTGAAATCAGTGGATAGGTTGGAATTGCATCCTGGGGCCCTGAACAGCTCCCAGACTCTCGCTGATGTAGCTCTGGCGAAGTCCTTGTCTGCATTAGGGAAGCTGCCATTACTTAGCAGAAGTGACGCGATGCAGTATGCGGTGATGGGGCCCTGGGCTGGGGTTGTTGACCTCCCGGTCAGCCTGTTCATGGTCTACCACGCCCGCCGCTCTGTCCATCGTTTCCTCCGCATGGGTGCGGTGGTTAGGTCTTCACATTGGTCATCCTCCCTTGCACTGGTTGGGCCAGGGATGGGTTGAGAGTCGATGGTGTCGATGCTGTGACCAGGGGAACATGTCCTGGATGTGTCTGACAGGGAGAGGCTGGTTGTGTTAGTTAACCCTCACTACCCCTAGGTGTGTTTGAGTTGATTTTCAGCGCTCTGTGTCTCCAGCCCCTCCTCCCCACCCCCTCTGGACTGGCCCCTGCCCTGCTCCTGGGGCCCCGTGGAGCTGCAGCTGGTCCGGGGGCCCCGGCCCTTCCACCGCGCCCACTACGAGACGGAGGGCAGCCGGGGGGCCGTCAGGACGGCTTCTGGAGGACATCCCGTCGTCAAGGTAACCCCCAGCCCGGAACACCTGTTGCACACCTGTTGCACACATACATCTGATATACACACACCTGGTACACACACCTGTTACACACACATATACACACCTGGTACACACACTGGGTGCACACACACCTGGTACACACACATACCTGGTACACACACACACACACTAGGTACACACACCTGGTATACACCTTTGACACTGGACTCCCGGTGCACTTCACCCCAACCTGTTGTTTGGGAGCGAGGAATGGGGGCATACCTTTAGTCAGGTGGTTCACTGATGACGCACGAGGTACAGCCTGGTAATAAAGGTTGTGTGTGTTTGTGTGTGTGTGTGTGTGTGTGTGTGTGTGTGTGTGTAGCTCCAGGGCTACTCGGAGCAGGCCCTGGTGGTCCAGGTGTTCATGGCCACTGCGGAGGAGACGCCCCTGAGGCCACACCCCTTCTACCAGGTCCACCGCGTCACGGGGAAGAGCGTCACCACCGCCTGCCGCGAGATCACGCTGGATGGTACCAGGGTCCTGGAGGTCCCCCTCCTCCCGGAGCACGACATGACCGCCAGGTAGGGACGCCCAACATGAGCGCCGGATAGGGATGTCCAACATGGCGGCTAGGAGGAGGCGTGTCCAGGCTGACTGTTGTCTCCGCAGCCTGGACTGCGTGGGGATCCTGAAGCTGCGGAACGCCGACATCGAGCTTCGGAAGGGTGACCTGGGCCGCAGGAACACCCGGGTCCGGGTGGGGTACCGCGTCCACGTCCCCCAGCTGCACGGCAACGTGCTCTGTCTGCAGACGGCGTCCGTCCCCATCGAGTGCTGTGAGTCTCCCGCCTCCATCATGAGTCCATCAGAGCCCCGGGCACATGGACGCTGCTCAGCACTCCTTTATTACTATACCCGACTGTCTAAAGGTGACCTAATGTATTGGGTATGTGCCCCCCCAACCCCCTGGCCCCAACCCTGCCTGTAGCCCCTCTACCAGCCCCTCTCTGTAGCCCCTCTCTGTAGCCCCTCTACCAGCCCCTCTCTGTAGCCCCTCTCTGTAGCCCTTCTACCAGCTCCTCTACCAGTCCCTTTACCAACCCCTCTATCAGCCCCTCTACAAGCCTCTACCAGCCCCTCCCTGTAGCCCCTCTCTGTACCCCTTCTACCAGTCCCTCTATCAGCTCCTCTACCAGCCCCTCACTGTAGCTCCTCTACCAGTCCCTCTTTCAGCCCCTCTCGGTAGCCCCTCTACCAGCCCCTCTACCAGCCCCTCTACCAGCCCCTCTACCAGCCCCTCACTGTAGCCCCTCTACCAGCCCCTCTACCAGCCCCTCTACCAGCCCCTCTACCAGCCCCTCACTGTAGCTCCTCTACCAGCCCCTCTACCAGCCCCTCTACCAGCCCCTCTACCAGCCCCTCTACCAGCCCCAGTGCGCCCAGTGGTTCTGTGGTTAAGGTTCTCCTGTGTTCCTCAGCCCAGCGCCTGGCCCTAGAGCTGCCCCAGGTGGTGGACTTCAGCCCGGCCAGCGGCTCCGTTGGAGAGGAGATGAGCATCAGAGGAACCAACATCTCCTCCCACTCCAGAGTCATCTTCGCCCACAGAGAACCTGGTACACTCGATACCTTTAAGAGCTCTATATCATCCCCCTGCCTTTGCCTCTGAGAACTCCTGTCTGTCCCTCTGAAACCCCCTGTCTGACCCTCTGAGACCCCCTGTCGGTCCATCCTGAGACCCCCTGTATGACGCTCTGAGACCCCCTGTCTGTCTGTCCCTCTGAGACCCCCTGTATGACCCTCTGAGACCCCCTGTATGACCCTCTGAGACCCCCTGTCTGTCCCTCTGAGACCCCCTGTCTGTCCCTCTGAGACCCCCTGTATGTCCCTCTGAGACCCCCTGTATGTCCCTCTGAGACCCCCTGTATGACCCTCTGAGACCCCCTGTCTGTCTGTCCCTCTGAGACCCCCTGTCTGTCTGTCCCTCTGAGACCCCCTGTATGACCCTCTGAGACCCCCTGTATGACCCTCTGAGACCCCCTGTATGACCCTCTGAGACCCCCTGTATGACCCTCTGAGACCCCCTGTATGACCCTCTGAGACCCCCTGTATGACGCTCTCTGAGACCCCCTGTATGTCCCTCCTGAGACCCCCTGTCTGTCCCTCTGAGACCCCCTGTATGTCCCTCTGAGACCCCCTATATGACCCTCTGAGACCCCCTGTCTGTCTGTCCCTCTGAGACCCCCTGTCTGTCTGTCCCTCAGAGACCCCCTGCATGACCCTCTGAGACCCCCTGTATGACGCTCTGAGACCCCCTGTATGACCCTCTGAGACCCCCTGTATGACGCTCTGAGACCCCCTGTATGACGCTCTGAGACCCCCTGTCTGTCTGTCCCTCAGAGACCCCCTGCATGACCCTCTGAGACCCCCTGTATGTCCCTCAGAGACCCCCTGTATGACCCTCTGAGACCCCCTGTATGACGCTCTGAGACCCCCTGTATGACCCTCTGAGACCCCCTGTATGACGCTCTGAGACCCCCTGTAATGACGCTCTGAGACCCCCTGTCTGTCTGTCCCTCTGAGACCCCCTGTATGACCCTCTGAGACCCCCTGTATGACGCTCTGAGACCCCCTGTATGACCCTCTGAGACCCCCTGTATGACGCTCTGAGACCCCCTGTCTGTCTCTCCTCAGACGGGCCGTGCCAGTGGGAGGCGGAGGCGTCGCTGGTCCCAGAGAGGAGCAGTGAGGTGAGAAAGACTCCTCCCCCCCCCCCCCCCCCTCCTCCTCATGTCTCCAGTCTCTCCTGTGAGTCTGACCTCCTCCCTGTGCTCCTCAGTCCGTCCTGGTGGTGAGGATCCCTCCATACCATAATACTCAGGCCAGAGGGGCCGTGCTGGTGCACTTCTACGTGTCCAATGGGAAGAAGAGGCGGAGTCAGAGCCACAGCTTTACGTACCTCAACTCCGCCCCGCATCACTTCCTGTCCCCGGAGGACCCCCCCGCGGCCCCGCTGGTCAAACAGGAAGGCTGGGACTACATCCCCCACAATGCCCTGGTGCTCCAGGAACCCTTTCACCCACATGGGCCTTTCTACGAGGCCCAAGGGGATTATGGGTCGTCACTTCACCCGACCCTAGGCTCCTCCCCCATCCGGCCACTCCCACCACCGTTTAGTTTTGCCATGACGACAGCCTATCCTACAGCAGCCGCTTTGCCTTTCGCTAACCAATCAGATCCTCTCCTGCGGTACGGACCCCCGGTGCCGGCCCCGCCTCTCAGGGGCCCTCCCCCTTCTACTACAGTTCCACCAGTCACCCGTCTAGTGGGGAGGGGCTACTGGGAGGACACCCCGCCCCCCCACTCCCTCTTCTGTCAGGGGGGGGGGCCGGTCCGGGTGAAACAGGAAGTGGAGGAGAGCCTTCAGGAATTCACGCTGGACGAAGGTGAGTCAGGAAACACGGCGACCACCTAAAGCTTTACAGACCAGGAGACCGGGACCAGGACCAGGGCCTGGACCTGAGACCGGTGGACCAGTAGACCAGGACCAGGAGGGACTAAAGACCAGGACCAGAGACCAGAACGAGGGGACGGGGGACCAGAGACTGAGAGACCAGGACTAGGACCTGAACAAAGACCAGGACCTGGACCAGGGGGGGACCAGAGACCGAGAGACTAGAGGACCAGCGACTAGGAGACCAGGGGACCAGAGACTAGGAGACCTGAGACCAGGAGACTAGAGACTAGAGACTAGAGGACCAGAGACCTGAGCTTAGAGGACCAGAGACCTGAGACTAGAGACTAGAGGACCAGAGACCTGAGACTAGAGGACCAGAGACTAGAGACTAGAGGACCTGAGACCTGAGACCTGATACTAGAGACATGAGACCAGAGACCAGAGACCAGAGACCAGAGACCAGAGACCAGAGACCAGAGACTAGAGACCAGGGGACCAGAGTCCAGGAGACGGGGGGACGGGGCCTCTCTGAGGAGGGCGTGTCAGGCAGCTGTTGTGTTAGCCTTTGATGGAGGGTACATTTATGCAGGGCTCCTGTGTGTGTGTGTTTGTGCATGAGTGTGTGTGTGCTTGCTAGAGTGCATGTGTGTGTATCATATTTCCTGCTATGAATAGTGACAACTCAAGCGTTTCATCCCTGCTGTGGAAAGTCCCAACAACAACTAGACTAACACTACACGAGAGGCTGGAGTATAGTTTGAGACTTGAGATGGTTGATCAGTACTTCTATAACTGAAGCCAGTACTTTCAACAAGTACTTTAGTACTAGTTAGAATGGAAGCTAAAGTATAGATGATGCAGATTTGTTTCAGGCTCGTAGTTAGTTTAGCTGAACTCCACGTGAAGCACCGCCCCCTGGTGGCTGGTGATATGATGACAGTCGACCAGCTTTGTGGATGCCTGCTCATCAACAGTCCTCGTGATTTGACTCAGCGGGTGTCTTGTCTTTGGGTGTTGCAGTGAACGAGCTCATCGACCGGGACTTCTTTGGGCTGGGCGAGGCGACGGACCAGAAGCCCAGCGACGCCAGTGGCCTGCAGTGACTCACTCCTCCCCTTCCTCCAAAGCACTCAGTATAACAGACGGTCTGCAGGGTGACGCTCACACACTCAAAGACCAGCTAACCAGACCAGCTCACCAGACCAGACATCAGCTAGCATGCAGAGCTCCGCTGAAAGAGCTCATCTCAGGGTCAATGGGAACCTCTGAGTGATTGGCCTGAAAATAGCTCCTATTTATTCCTCTTAAATCGAGTTTAGATCGTCCAGGCAATCCCACACTTTTGGTTTGACAGTTTACAACGGTTGTGTGTAGTTTTAAGAAGGAAGAGTTTGGTTTGAGGTTGTATGTTCTGTGTGAAACCGTTTGCAAAGAATGCTTTAAAACGATCCAGATGCGTTTAAACTGTAATGCCCCCTAAAACCCTTACAATCACAATTCTCAGAACAGATTTCAGTGCCTTTTAGGTGAAGGTGGCAGTGAGTGTGAACACCGGATAGAGGCGTTGTGTCACTCAGCTTTAATACAGGTTGTTTTTCAGGGTATTTGTTGTAATAAAACGGTGTCTTCCTTTTTAAAAGATCCTGCTGGTCTAGTGAATCACTGCTGTCTACTGCACTAGGCATGAGTTTAAAGTTATATTTCATTGATTTGAGTGTCAAATGACAAATTAACATTATTTGGTGAAAAATCAATGCTTTCAGACTGTATGATGAATACATTTGTTTATTAGAAAACTCCACATTCACGTGTCTAGACCGATAAACCCGGGCCTTCTGTTGACACTAGCTTCAGTCTTCCCTGAGCAAACAGCAGCATCCTCTTTCCATCAAGAGGACTTTACAACAAGCCCTCCTATTATTGGCCCAGCAGCAACAAGTGAACGGTAGAAGCACCATAATCAGATGAACAGCTGCTGATCCGGGTCGTCCTGAAGGAAGACGAACTCCTCCCGCGGCGAGGAGCCCGTCGTCCAGCAGCTCCCCCCGCAGGTGAACACCAGCACCGTCCCGAACTCCAGCGGCGCGGGATCCGGGGTCGGTACTCCGGGGACCGGGGTCGGTCCCGCGGGCCGCAGAAGGCTGACCAGAGCCGGCATCAGCTGGAGCTCAAAGGTCCTGCGGGTGCCACAGCTATCGCACACCGGTACCATCTGTGCCCAGTTGGAGGGCAGCTCCGAGATGAAGAGCGGCTCCCCGCCCCAGCTGTACCGGAGGACCTGCTCCGGACACAGCGACACCCGCTTCATGAATCGGCTGAATGCCGCGTCTCCGTGGCGGGCTCGGCTCTTTTCGTACTTTTCTCCGCCGGAGGTGTTCTCCTCGCCCTCCAGGGCCGTCCCCACGGAGGTCCCCTCCCGCTCCTCGTACTCCCGGAGCAGCCGCTGGGCGTGCTCTAGGCCAGCCTCCCCGCCGCGGAGCTCCGACTCCTCCACCACGCTGATGTAGAAGCCTCGGAGCAGCGCCGCGTCGCCCCGCAGGGAGAGCTGTTGCAGCCCAGCGCTGACTTCCACCTCCGAGGGGACCTGGTGAATCTCCGCCTCCGGGGGAACCAGAAGAACCGGCTGCTCAGCAGGAGGCTTCTCCACCACCTGAGGCGGGAGTTCGTTGGTCGGAATGTCACCGATGTCGTCCTCCATGCCCCAGTCGTCGGCGGCGTCACACCAGTCCGTCGCCGCAGCCAGAGGCACCGGTGGGTCCGGGACCGGGCCGGTGGGTCGGACCTCCGCCTCTAAGGCCTGTGAGCGGAGGACCCTCCAGGCCCGGGGTCTGCCGCTACAGGCGGGCCGGGTGCAGGCGAACAGGTGCAGGGTCCTGTGGTAGGGGGACCCCTCCAGCGGACAGTACACCTGGACAACGTGGACCAGCGGCACCCCGCAGAGAGGGCAGTCCGTGCTTGGCCGCGACCCTCCGGGGAACACGTCCGGCTGGTCCCCGATCTTGCTGTTCAGACATGACGAGGTGTGTTCCTTCGGGTCCGCTGCTCCGTCACACAGGCCGAGCAGAACCACCTCCTGGTCGGCCGCCGCCATGCTTTGGGTCGGCGGAAGGACGTCATCGGTGCCTGAAAAAAATATAACCGGGTAGTCCCTCTTAATATGACACTAGGTCAGAATATATGAATAGCGTTGACCAATATGCTAAACTTGAATATCGTATGCTGGATGGAATATTCTTCGCGTTTAACCATATAAATACAGGCGTTAGCGCAAATTCCGGATTAAACTATAGAACAGTCATTCAGAGAGGGGACTCTCTTAATTTCTGTTAGGCAAGGGCGTAACCATGGTTTAGACATTGGGGGGGGTCCAATTTTTTATTATTATTTGTTAAGTGCATTGCCTACAATTCTATATTTATATATGAAAATGTGGACATTTAGAACATAGTTTCGAGGACTACATTGCCCATTTGAATTCACATCTAAAGGAATAGTGTAATAATGTAATGTCTGCCCCGCCCCTTTCAGCATGCCTGTCTCTCTCCCTGTCTCTCTGTGATGCCTGCATTGTGACCACACGTCATTTTATCAGAAAAAACAGCGACTCATATTTTAATTAGGCTACTCGTTTTATTTGCTCACACATTTAGCTCGGTATCAAGCTACTAATTGTCTGGAGAAAAAAAAAACGTGTACGCTTGGCTGCTGGTCCAGTTTTATCCGCTTATTAAGTAACCTTAAATTGTCCGTTACCTCCTCTCCAACACGTTAAATAACGTTACTTACATTCAAATGACTCACATGATCACCTGCATGTTCAGAGCATGTCCCTGTCTGGCCACTGCTTTCAGCATGCCTGTCTCTCTCCTTCTCTCTCTGTGCTGCCTGCATCGTAACCATGTCATTTTATCAAAAGAACAGCGACTGACCTTCATGAGCTATATTTAATATTCTGCTTTTACGAGGCTACTCGTTTTATTTGCTTACTCAAAGCTCGGTATCAAGTTACTTACTGTCTGAAAAAAACTGCGTATGCTTGGCTGTTGGTCCAGTGTCTTCTGCTTTTTAGGTAACCTCAAATCCTCCATTACTCAACTTTACTTTCTTGGCTTTCACTGAAGAAAGAGTGTGGGGTAACCATGACAACGCAGAAAGTCGCGAGGTGGTTTCAAACTAAATCGCACAAGTGTACAATTAGGAGGGGGGATTCACACACTTAACAAACGGAAATAAATTGAAAATAAATAAGACATAACAAGAGACCGATCCATTGACAGGGTTCATAAAAAGAGAACATATATTTTACATTTTATCCTGCTGTATATTGGGGGGGACAGGTTAGTATTTTCTCAACATTGGGGGGGGCACGACCCCCCCAAAGAATGCGTGGTTACGCCCTTGCTGTTAGGTCTCTAAGTTTCATTTATTTATTTATTTAAAGGACTGCACTCTACATTTCTGTAAATGTGCCAGTGTTAGCCAGCAGGCTGATTTTCAACTGTAGTCCTTTGGCAAGATGTAAAGCTAGGCACAGGATGGCTGAAAAGTAAAACATTAAAGAATACACGCAGAAACAGATAACATGATAACAGGATTGAATTGAAAGCAAGAGAGAGTAGACTTTTCTCTTTATATTTATTTATTTTTGTTTAAAATATTGATATAATAAAAAAAAAAAACTATTGGCAATGATGGAAAAGCATAACAAAATGGGGAACGACTTCACGTGACAAATGAAGAAAGAAAAAAACGTCTGCATTTTTATTTTCTTGCGGTGTATATTGTGTGCTTAATAACCATCCATATATGATTTCATTTAGATTCAAATATGTTTCTTGGAATTGGTATCCATTATTATCTGTTTTATTTTCTGCTCTTCTCTTCAAACAAACCAATAAAAAATAAAGAGATAAAGAAAATATAAACATTATGTCTCCTCCATTTCTGACACTTTGCGCTTCCTCGGGATACCGAAGACAGGTGATAGAGTTCCTCTTGCCATCTCTCTGCCCTCCTCCGTGAAATGAGCAAACCTTCTGAAATGACTACACACACACACACACACACACACAAATAGTTTTTGTAGGTCATTGTTACGGTTGTGTTAATATTGGAATTCACAGCACATCTGCTTCAGCAGAACTATACCCTTCAGTATGGAGATTCTCCAACAAAGTGGAGCGCCACCACTTCCTGAGATGTGTTATGTCATGCTGTGGAAGATAACAGTATATCAGTCAGAATTAACTTCCAAAGAATGCAATGAGAGCAGACTGTTTGTACTCGACTACATCATAATTTTGCATTAACTTTAGCCATTTCATTTTCGTATATTTTCCTTCATATATATTTGTATGTATCTAGTATACTATTTGAAATTACAAATAGGTTGCATGTAATTATAACTATTATTTAAAGTGTCTGCTATCGTGGATAAATACTTTAGCTTAAGGCAGTGGCGTCCCTATGCTGTTTTATTCGGGGATAAAGCCTCGGATGTTATTTAATTAGCCCTGAATATGATCTTTGGGCCTCTCCTGGAACCGTCACCTTATCGTGGTGGAGAGGTTTGCGTGTCCCTGTGAACCTGAGAGCTGTGTTGTCTGGAGCCTTGTGCTCCTGGTAGGGTCTCTCATGGCAGAGTGGTCTCAGGTGAGGGGCCAGACTAAGAATGGTTCAAAAAACTCCAATGAAGAACGAAAAAAGAGGAGATGTGACCCGGCCCGGAGGAAGCCCGGGGCCCCCGTCTGGAGCCAGGCCCAGACGGAGGGCTCGATGGCGAGCGCCTGGTGGCCGGGTTTGCCACGGAGCCCGGTCGGGCACAGCCCGAACAAACTACGTGGCACCCCCCCTCTCTTCATCCCATTGGCCCACCACCTGTGGGAAGACCCGTTGGGGTCGGGTGCGCAGCCACATGGGTGGCAGCGAAGGTCAGGGGTCTCGACGGACCAGACCCGGGCGGCAGAAGCTGGCTCTGGGGACGTGGAACGTCACCTCGCTGTGGGGAAAGGAACCGGAGCTTGTGAGGGAGGTGGAGCGCTATCAGTTAGATCTGGTGGGGCTTACCTCCACGCACAGTCTCATCTCTGGTACCGTACTCCTGGATAAGGGTTGGACTCTATTCTTCGCCGGAGTTGCCGAGGGCGTGAGGCGCCGGGCGGGTGTGGGGATACTCATAAATCCCCGGCTGAGCGCCGCGGTGTTGGAGTTTACCCCGGTAGACGAGAGGGTCGCCTCCCTGCGCCTAAGGGTTGTAGGGGGGAAAACTTTGACTGTTGTTTGTGCGTATGCACCAAACAGCAGCTCAGAGTACTCGGCCTTCTTGGAGACCCTGAATGGAGTCCTGTATGGGGCTCCAGTAGGGGACTCCGTAGTTCTGCTGGGAGACTTCAACGCCCACGTGGGCAACGATGGAGACACCTGGAGAGGCGTGGTGGGGAGGAACGGCCTCCCTGATCTAAACCCGAGCGGTCGTTTGTTATTGGACTTCTGTGCTAGTCATGGATTATCCATAACAAACACCATGTTCGAACATAAGGGTGCTCATAAGTGTACCTGGTACCAGAGTACCCTAGGCCGAAGATCGATGATCGATTTCGTGATCGTGTCATCTGATCTGAGGCCGCATGTTTTGGACACTCGGGTAAAGAGAGGGGCGGAACTGTCAACCGACCACCATCTGGTTGTGAGTTGGATCAGGGAATGGGGGAAATTTCCGGATAGACCTGGTAAGCCCAAACGAGTAGTGCGGGTGAACTGGGAACGTCTGGAGGAGGCCCCCGTCCTAGGTATCTTCAACTCACACCTCCGGCGGAGCTTTTCTGGCATTCCTGTGGAGGTTGGGGGCATTGAGCCGGAGGCTAAGCAGCGGGTGTGGGAGAAGTTCGGAGAGGCCATGGAGAAGGACTTTCGGTCGGCACCAAAGTGTTTCTGGAAGACTATCCGGCACCTCAGGAGGGGGAAACGGGGAACCATCCAAGCTGTGTACAGTAAGGATGGGACTCTGTTGACCTCAAATGAGGAGGTCGTCGGACGTTGGAAGGAACACTTTGAGGAACTCCTGAATCCGAATAACACGCCCTCTATGTTGGAGGCAGAGCTCGAGGTTGATGGTGTTTCGTCGTCAATTTCCCTGGTGGAGGTCACTGAGGTAGTCAAACATCTCCGCAGTGGCAAAGCCCCAGGGATTGATGAGATCCAGCCTGAAATGCTAAAGGCTCTGGGTGTTGAGGGGCTGTCATGGTTGACACGCCTATTCAACATCGCGTGGGAGTCGGGTACAGTGCCAAAGGAGTGGCAAACCGGGGTGGTGGTTCCCCTGTTCAAAAAGGGGGACCAGAGAGTGTGTGCCAATTACCGGGGTATCACACTTCTCAGCCTCCCTGGTAAAGTCTACTCCAAGGTGCTGGAAAGGAGGGTTCGGCCGATCGTCGAACCTCAGATTGAAGAGGAACAATGCGGTTTTCGCCCCGGACGTGGAACTACGGACCAGCTCTTCACTCTCGCAAGGATCCTGGAGGGGGCCTGGGAGTATGCCCATCCGGTCTACATGTGTTTTGTGGATCTGGAGAAGGCGTATGACCGGGTCCCCCGGGAGAAACTGTGGGAGGTGCTGCGGGAGTATGGGGTAAGGGGGTCTATCCTCAGGGCCATCCAATCTTTGTACTCCCAAAGCGAGAGCTGTGTTCGTGTTCTCGGCAGCCAGTCAGTTTCGTTCTCAGTGGGTGCTGGTCTCCGCCAGGGCTGCGTCACCAATCCTGTTTGTGATATACATGGACAGGATATCGAGGCGTAGTCGTGGTGGGGAGGGGTTGCAGTTCGGTGGTCTGTGGATCTCGTCACTGCTTTTTGCAGATGATGTGGTCCTCATTGGATCATCGGCCTGTGACCTTCAGCACTCACTGGATCGGCTGGCGGCCGAGTGTGAAGCGGCTGGGATGAGGATCAGCACCGCTAAATCTGAGGCCATGACTCTTAGCAGGAAACCGGTGGATTGCTTACTCCGGGTAGGAAATGAGTCCTTAGCCCAAGTGAAGGAGTTCAAGTACCTCGGGGTCTTGTTCGCGAGTGAGGGTACTATGGAGCGTGAGATTGGCCGGAGAATCTGAGCAGCGGGGGCGGTATTGCGTTCGCTTTACCGCACCGTTGTAACGAAAAGAGAGCTGAGCCGCAAGGCAAAGCTCTCAATCTACCGGTCGATCTTCGTTCCTATCCTCACCTATGGTCATGAGGGCTGGGTGATGACCGAAAGGACGAGATCGCGGGTACAAGCGGCCGAGATGAGTTTTCTCAGAAGGGTGGCTGGCGTCTCCCTTAGGGATAGGGTGAGAAGCTCAGCCATCCGTGAGGAACTCGGATTAGAGCCGCTGCTCCTTTACTTAGAAAGGAGTCAGCTGAGGTGGTTCGGGCATCTGGTAAGGATGCCCACTGGGCGCCTTCCTTGGGAGGTGTTTCAGGCACGTCCAGTGGGGAGGAGACCTCGGGGAAGACCCAGGACTAGGTGGAGAGATTATATCTCAACACTGGCCTGGGAACGCCTCGGGATCCCCCCGTCAGAGCTGGTCAATGTGGCCCGGGAAAGGGAAGTCTGGGGCCCCCTGCTTGAGCTGCTCCCCCCGCGACCCGACCCCGGATAAGCGGATGAGGATGAGGATGATCTTTGGGAAAAAAAAATTAAAAAAAATTAAATATATTCATAAACATTTATAAGTAGCCTAGTCTAGATAGACATAGTCCATCTGGAGAATAAACAACAACCTGTTTACCACCTCAAGTGTATTAACCTATCCTATCCCCAGTCAGATCTGTGCGCGCGCGTGCGCGCGTGTGTGTGTGTGTGTGTGTGTGTGTGTGTGTGTGTGTGTGTGTGTGTGTGTGTGTGTGTGTGTGTGTGTGTGTGTGTGTGTGTGTGTGTGTGTGTGTGTGTGGGTGTATGTGTATGTGTATATGTGTAAGGTCTGCCTCACTTGTATTAATTTGCAATAACTTGAATGGAACTTTAGACATTTGGGGATAGCATAGCAGTCAGGTAGCTATTTAAAGCTATAATAAACCGCATATTTCGTTTATTTAGATAAAGCATTATGAAAAAGTTTGCATGCAAAATAAAGCATACGCATAAATTTAGGGCAGCATTTTCATTTTCACTCTGGGTTAAGCCCCGGATGTTCAGGAAACCTAGAAATCCCCACCCAAATCTATTCTCTTGAGTAGAGGCAATAAAAATGCGATATGTGTGGAAGAGAGACAGAAGGAGAGGAGAAAAGGATTAGAGGGTAGAAGGAGAAGAGAGGAGTAGTATTTAGTGACCAGAACTGTATGGAGTGTATCTTTTGTGTGTGTGTGTGTGTGTGTGTGTGTGTGTGTGTGTGTGTGTGTGTGTGTGTGTGTGTGTGTGTGTGTGTGTGTGTGTGTGTGTGTGTGTGTGTGTGTGTGTGGGGGGGGTATCTAGTTTGTATCTATATTAAGTTAATCTTTGGTGTGTGTCTATTTGGTGTGTTTATCTTTATGGTGTGTATCTATATGGTGTGTAACTTTGGTGTGTGCGTATCTATATGGTGTTGTATACCTATGGTGTGTGCGTGTTGTGGGGGCCCAGCCGCTGAGCAGTGCCCCACATGGCCACGTGGTGGCCACAAAGGCAGGCAAAGGCAGCCAAGGGGTGTGGTGCTGGATGGGAGGTACTACTCAGTTACCCTGCACAGGTGCGCTGAGTTAGCCCTGCAATCAGAGGGCCTTTTTAACTCCACCAGAACAGGCTGAAGACAGACTGGCTGGAGGAGCGTGTGGAGACCAGAGACACGTTAGGCCAGTCTCGTGGTAAGAGGCCTGTGGCCAACCCTTTTGATCACTCCAAACCTAATTAATGAAGTTACGTTCAAGTGGACCGAAGAGCTGTTTTGTCGGTGTGTGAATTGTGTCGTGCTGAAACCCGAGAGAAGGCCTGCAGCTGAAGAGGAACCCCAACGACTCCAAGAGGAAACTCATGCCGAGCTAGGGTGAAGAGGTCAGTGGCAGGGACCACAGACCCCACTAACCTTGGTCTATCTTTCTCTCTCTCTCTCTGGCCCCACCCCAGGAAGAGCCAGAAAGGGCACCCTGACGACAGCCGCCAACCCGGTGACGATTTGAGTTGCCTTTTGCCCCCTCCCTTTTCCCCCTGCACCTTTTTTATAAATAAATGACGCAAGTTGATTTCACCGCAACTCCCGCTTCTGCCTGTTCTATTCTAATTGGTGATCCTGTGTGTGTGTGTGTGTGTGTGTGTGTGTGTGTGTGTTTTTGTCCTGTGTGTGTGTGTGTGTGTGTGTGTGTGTGTGTGTGTGTGTGTGTGTGTGTGTGTGTGTGTGTGTGTGTGTGTGTGTGTGTGTGTGTGTGTCAAAATGTAAACATAGGGCGCTAATATGACGTTAAGCATTTCCTGGCGCATAATGTGACGCTTCAGAACCTAAAACCCTGTTTCCCCCCGTTGACACGACAACACATAACCGGCGTTTTCAGAAATCTCCACTTTGGCCGGAGTTTTTTAGAAATGATCGTTTTCTGTGACGTTTTCGTGTAAATGAGATGCCAAACCGCGTGGAAGTATCTGCGTTTTCCCTTCGTGTAAACGGGGCCTCAGTCTCTTTGATGAAAGCTTCCTTCTCACTCTCACAAACACACACTCACTCGTGCACACAGTAAGGTGAATTGAATGAAGACTTTTTTCGTTTTGAAGTTTGAATCTAAATCAGTCAAATTAGACTCATCCCTTTAATTAAAATGAGGGAGGTCATTTAAGATCAAAGACGGAGCTGAAATAGCCTCTCACTGTTACCAAGAAGACCACAGGGTGCCGAACCTGCATAGTTTTACTAATTAGCTCACCTGCCGCAGCTCGCCTGCCAGGTGGTTTTCTTAATTAGTTAATTGGTTCCATCTGGTGCGTCTCACTTAAAAGGGAACCAGTCAGACAGTACATTTGTTTGTGCACTGTTTTGTTGAGCTCTGTTGTGACTTATTTAACATTTCTTCCAGTTTCACAGGTTAAAGACTTTTTGAAGTAAAGAGGAGCATCTCAACTGAACCTGATGTTAGTAGAATTGTGTGGAAAAGCACAACCGACATGACTTGTATGTTGAATATAAATCACTGATAATGTGTGAAGGAAATCTGGGATTGTGGTGGTTTAACTCTCATTTGAATTTTGGACCATGAGTAAACTGTTCCTTCCTTCAAAGGTCTATCATGGATATTTAACTGCAGTTCTGTGAGTATCCCAACTTAACCATGAAGCATAACTGCAAACTGTAAGTCATTAATTTCTCATTACTCTTGGGCACATTAATGTATGTTGGCTTCCTGGTGAGTTAACCTGTTACCTGAAGGTTGATCTGAGTAGCAAGGATTTTTTTATTGGTTCATGGGTTACTTAGGTGTTTGGTTTATGTTGGTTTTAATGATTTGATAAAATGGTTACAGGCTCCATGTTGTTGTTGTAAGCTGGAGTAATGGGTTAGGTTCTGAGCTGTCAAGCGATTAAAATATTTAATCGCATTAATGTCATAGTTAACTCACGATTAATCGCAAATTCTTTTTCTATGCTAAATATAATAATTCTTATCATTTTAATTCTCTTATCAACATGGTGAAGTGCATCGGCTTGCCTTGTGCAAATTATTTTTTATTGATAACAACATTGGCATATACTGATCAAAACAGGACGATACAAAAAAAGAGCCTATAGTGCAATTAAACGACTGCTTTGAACAAATGTCATTTGAACATAGCAGTCAGGCTACTGCTTCTTTGTTTTGAGCCAAAGAAACATTATTATTTATTTTTTTAATAAAATAATTGCGTTAATCGCGCGATAAAGTTTTTAACGCTGTTAAAATTGCTTTGCGTTAACGCCGTTAATAACGTGTTTAACTGACAGCTCTAGTTCTGATATCTTCAGTCTTCTTTCATTCTACTCTCCTGAGCTCTGCATATTCATCACACGAGTGTTGCTTTGATGCTTGATGAGGGTGTGGTCTGAGTGAGCAGAGGTGCATACTGGGATACAGAGCTGTCTGAAGTCTACAGGTCTGTAGACACGCCCCCTCAGGGGAAACCGAGTGTTTGAGAAACTGTCGTGACGTCAGTTACATGGACTGGAATGTTCTTAAAGATGGAGACAGGGATTCAGAAGGAGAAACACCAGGGGGAGATGAGGGGGCTCCTCATCTCAACGACTAAAACACAACTTCAGTCTGACACGGAACCATGGAACGCATTCAACAGTCCCCTCCAGGCATCGTGACTACTCAGGAACAGTTTCATTTCCAAGAAGGTCTTATTTGGGGCCATCCCCATATGGATCCTGCTCAAGAGCCACCCCCCTCCACTGGGTGGTCTTCTGAACAGATGACCTTCTTCCTGTCCTCAAGCTGACTAAAGCTGCACCGTTTGCATCTGTGAAGCCCCCTCATTCAGGAAACCACTGGACTACAAAGACATGACTTCAGAGAAGTTGAATCAACCTGGGACACATTTTGGAGACGCCAAGCATAATCCATCACCAATGTGGGACGCCACTGAAGAATGTTGTACATAATTTACGTCTCTGGAGACATTGGTTGTTCTGTTATGGGTGCCCTGGCAGGAGAGCTGGGGGGGGGGTGATGGAATGTTATTTGGCATGAGGTTTTTACCCTGCATGATTGTTTGGCCTTTTATGGCTCAGTGGTGTGTGTGTGTGTGTGTGTGTGTGTGTGTGTGTGTGTGTTTGGGTTTGAAATTTTCGAAATTTGAAATTGGGTTTGAAATTGTCGATTTTTAAGCATCGCTGTGTGTGTGTGTGTGTCTCCCACTCACACCTGGCATGGGGTTCTACGTGCCTGTCCTGGGTTCTATGTGTGTGTGTCCGGCTTGCTTTGACAGTGATAATGTTCATACGGGGGTCTGTGTGATTGGCTTGGGATATTGGAATGGTCATCTAAATCATACCTGATGGACGGCCACACGTTTACTTAAGGGCCTCCAGTAGACATGGAGAGCCCTGAGCGACGCTCCGGAGCGAGATCCAACACACTGGGCAGGAAGGAGAGTATCCAACTCGAGTGTAAAAGGATGCAAGCGGCGTGTTCAGATCAGTGACTTCAAACTAGGACTACACCAATCAGGATCAATGGAGGATGGACATCAAAAGGAATTCCACAAGGGGAGTCTGACGTTGGAAAGGGACCTAAATGGATATTCAAGATGACCTTCAGACCTGTAATGAGACGGCTCTTCCTTCCTACCTGGCTGGATTGATGGAGAGCCCTGTGGATCTTGTCTTGCTCTCAGTTGCACGTCTTCTCAGGCTGAACTGTATTTGTTTCGAACAGGACTAGCTGAACAATTGGTTGCCTTAAATCAGAACCAATCCGGGAACTCCAGCTAGTGCGCTCTTCGAGCTAAAGTTGTGCTCTTCAGCTGAGGAGGTAAGGAAACCTTCACTGGGGCTTCAAGGTGTAAAGAGGAGAATGTTTCAAAGTGTTCCATGGTACTCTGATGAAGACCGTTGTGTTCCACTGGCTGAGAGGAAGAACCCACACATCTTCCTCTTGGCCTTTCTCCTCTGAGAATCCTGGCGCCATCTTGAAGGATATTCCAGCTCACGTAACTGATGTCACGACAGATTCTCAAACACTTGGTTTCTCCTGTGGAACGTGTCTATGGAACTGAAGACTTCAGACAGCACTGTATCCCAGCATGCATCTCTACTCACTCAGACCACACCCCCATGAGTAGGATGCAACACTCTAGTGATGGAGATGTAGAGTTTTATAAGTAATGAGGGAGCAGTCTAAGGGGATTAGAACACAATGGAATGTCAATTCTGTAAATCTTTAAACCATGAAGATGGTTGGTAGTTCAGGAATTGGGCTTCTTTTTATGATGGGCAGTCCTTTCACTCAGATATAAAAACAACTTGAGTTTGATATTAAATACATACTGACACGTACGTCGTACAATATGTTGTTAATTTCCGATGGTTGCGCCGTACTTTTAACCAGGATGACGTTGCGGGACTCTCACTGCGTACAAAACAGCGTTCTACTTGCGGGCCCATTTTTGACATCGGGGAAGGCTGAAAATCATTTCAAGGTGGAAGATAATTTGACATTTCTTCAACGGAACCCAGCACCTGAATATGGCTGAGTATATTTGATTTAATATCGATACTGCTTAGTGTTCTTTGTTACTTCAGCTTTTGTACGTTCTAAATATCTGCTGTCATTAATTGCCACAGAAGTTAAACCCTACCCAATGGAATGACGTTAAACAACGACTTTGGTGCAGTTATCGACTGGATAATATCAAAGCTAAAATAATGGCCGTAATTCCCACATGTTACAGTAGAAGATACTCTAGAACTGTACAAGGTTAAAAGGTAACATGTAGTTTGTCCCAAGGTGTCTGCCTCCTCACCCAGAGCAAGACCTCCACCTCCTCACCCAGAGCCAGACCTCCACCTTCTGTCAGAAGTCCTCCAGAACAGGTCAGTGCTCTGTGAGTAGTCTTCTCGGGTCAGTTTCAATGCATGGCCTGAACCACTGCTTTAAACTTGTGGACTGCTCTGTCTTCATACCCAAAAACAGGATGCTCATGTCTTGTCTTAAGTCTTTTCTAGCCTTGAGTTATAAAATAATAGTTCAATTAATTGTGTAACTCGGTTTTGGATGAGTCAATTAAGTTTATTGTTGGGCAAATACTGATGTATATGGTGGTTAGTGAGGTCCCCCCTTCACTTTAGGCGTCTGAGTGTTATTAATTATTATTATTCTTCATGTTTAACCTCTGTTTTCCTTTTATTCCTAGTCTGTTTTACATAGTTTTGAATGATGACTATATGCTCTGTAAGGTGACCTTGGGTGTCTTGAAAGGCGCCTCTAAATTAAATGTATTATTATAAACCTGCTACTGTAGCTGAAAGGCGAGGCTGAGAGGCTGGGGACCGGAGGATTGTGGTGCCAGGGTGGACCGGAGACTGAGGCTGGAGACCAGGGGCCTGCAGCACCGGACCAGAGGGTAACCATCACCAAGCTCATCTGAAACACTAAAATCCACGGTAGTTTAGGTCTGGTTTTGATCATCTTATGACTTTCAATCTGTGCCAAGCTGTGATTTGAGTTAATTCATACGGGGGTTATGCAAGAGTCATATGAGCCATTAATGTTACTAGTGCTGCTACGACCGTAGTGGATGAATTGCTGAACGTGACAATCTGCAGACGTTGTCTAATTTAAGTGTTTAAATTTGTCTTCCATTTTACAAGTTAACTTCAGATGCAGGAGGTGGGGTGTGCTGTGTCCCCAGGTGATTTACTACTGAGACCAACTGTGTTTGTAACCAGACCAGGAATCCATGGCTGAAGAAGCTGATGGAGCAGTCGTGCTGAAGGCCCTGCCTGGTGGAGGAGCTGGTGGAGGCCCTGCCTGGTGAAGGACGTCTGTCGTGGGGTAGATGGAGCTTGACTCTGAAGTGATCAACACACTCACTGCCACTTCTCGTAGAATACTGCTACCACAAACTACCGGCGTTTGTACCATGTATACCAGACGACTACATCTGTTTTACCACATGTTGAAGCAAGACTTCCGCTGTTTGTTCCAGACCAGAACTCTGTCTGAGGAGAGCTGCTGGAGGAGCTGAGACGCTGGAGGAGGACGACTAGGAATCGACCAACAAGGATTCCTCGTAAGTTTGTATTTACTTACATGGTTGACTTAAAGGGCAAAATACAGCTGTTACTTTGACATGCGTTAACCAAATACCGCTGAGTTTTCTTACTAGAACGTGTTTCTGGAGCGGAGACGAGCTGGTAGGGGAGCCGTGAATCTGGAGGATGACCATCACTCTACCAACAAGGATTGTAAGTTTGTATTAACCAAACAAACTGGAAATAAAGGGCTTAAAAATAAGACGAACTACTACATGTTTGTTACCAGACTTTAGGGCCAGACTCGCGCTGTTTGTTCCAGACCAGGACTCTGGCTGAGGAGAGCTGATGGAGTAGCCAAGACTCTGGAGGACGACATCACTCCACCAACCAGGATCCTCGTAAGTTTGTCTAAAATAAACAGAGTGGACTTGTTGTAATGCAGGATTAGTTTGTCCAGTACAAGTTACGGCATACTATTGTGGTCGTTTACCAGACAAACTATAGCTGCTACTTTGTTACACGCCATTAGAGCCCAACTACTCCTGTGTTTGTGACCTTACATTAGAGACAAACTACTACTGTGTTCGTTACCTGATATTAGAGCCCAACTACTACTGTGTTTGTTACCTTGCATTAGAGCCCAACTACTCCTCTGTTTGTTACCTTACGTTAGAGACAAACTACTACTGTGTTTGTGACCTTACATTAGAGCCCAACTACTACGGTGTTTGTTACCTGATATTGGAGACAAACTACTACTGTGTTTGTTACCTTACATTAGAGACAAACTACTACTGTGTTTGTTACCTGATATTAGAGCCCAACTACTACTGTGTTTGTTACCTTACATTAGAGACGAATTACGTTTGTAACGAGACCAGGAATCTGGAGGACTGATGGAGAAGCCGTACATCTGGAAGGCAAATCCTGAGGACCACCAGGACTCTACCATCAAGGATTCCTCATAAGTTTGCATTATCTGGACATAGTGGACTAGGTAGGGGGTTGGGGGTTCTACTCTCAAACCAATGGTACCGGGTTCAAGTCCTCAGAATACAGTGATGCGTCCTTGAGCAAGGCGCCCTAAAGCCTGCCTGCTCCTTAATGACTTATCTTTGGTTCAGATAATGTTGCATCTTTTGAATATTGAACCTAATCAATGTCCTTGTTTGATCCGGGCAGACACACCTGAGCTGAACCTCACCTGATCCTGTTTGGTCGGGGGTAGACACACCTGAGCTAAACCCGCCCTGATCCTGACATCCTGCTGGTCCCGTCTCCTCAGTTCATCTGAGCCTCGTCCTCCAGAAGACCTGCTGAGCTCAGCTGTCTGAGGCTGATGGATCAATGACCTCCAGTGGGAGTGATCTTCTTGACCCCACATGTAACCGTGTGCTTCCACACGCCTTTCCCTCACGTCTGTCACTAACCTCACTACTCTTTACTGCTTCCTCTTTTCTTCCTTCTCTGTGGTTCAAACCTTTACACTGAAGGCGCGTCTTCCTGCCCTCAGAGGGTTTAGCGTTAGGGTTGAGAGTCAGGGTTTAGAGTCAGGGACAGAGCTGGTCAGGGAGGACTGCTTTTACACAAACCTCTTCACTTGCTTTCGGAATGGTGGTGACATTTTGAAAAGATTCATTTGGGAAAATGTTTTCCTCTGCTTTCCTTTAAAAAAATTGTATTAAACTTCTGTCAAGTGTTTTTGTTTATATATTAAAATCCCACATTGACTTCTACATGTTTGGTGCGGTTCATTTAATTGTCCTCTAACTTGGTTAATGTCAAGCTAAACTCCTGCAATACATTTAATATACATGATTGTTATTCAGCAATGTTCACATAATCCATTTTGTAAAAATATGAAACCTCCATATTACTACTAAATTCAAGCCTATTCATTAGTGATGCGCGGGTGTCCGCGGGTTACCCGTGGGTCGGGCAGGTTTGGGTTTGATATTTATTAGTAGTGGGCATAGATTATTTTTTTAATCTAGATTAATTTTGGAATTAATCTAGATTAAAATGGCAAACGGCAAAAAATCCTTTCGTCTACCTTGACAACTGTCAATTATACTTGGCAACGGTGAATTATCAAATATAATTCACCGCCGGAAGTTGTGAAGTGTCCATGCAAGTGAACGGAGCATAAACAAAAATAATTGACAGCTGAACGTTGGGAAGGTCCATGCAAGTGACTGGAGCAGTCTACAGTATTGAGAAGAGCTGTGTAATAATCCATAATAATGTAAGGTTTAGAAGTTAAATATTTGAAAGTTGTAGAATACATTTAATTAATATAATTTATATTGGAGTTAATTTGCTAGAAATATACTTACAATGTTTAGTCAGTTAATCATTTACATATTTGTTACACAATTATTACTTGCATATTTACATGTTTACATATTTAACACAGTCAGGATATTCTGTTGAATCTGCCTCTCTGATTCCCTCACGTTTACCTCAGTCTAAATTCTAGCTTCTGATTGGTTAGTTCAGTCACGTGATGGGTCCGAACAAGGAAGTGTTTGAAAATAGATTAACGGCGATATTATTTTTACCGCGCGATAAAAGTTTCGATAACGGCCCACCACTAATATTTATACAATATTGCGGTTGCGGGCGGGTTTGGGTCAAAGTCTGAAATCACTAATTCTCAATCAACGACCACCAGGCGGCGGCGTTCCACCCGCCTAACCGAATAGTTTTTTCCCTATATGGTATCCGTAGTTGTTTACACCGCCAAAAACTCTTATAGATCTCCGATGAAGACATGGCTAACCATCTTATATATTTCAAATGTGTAACTGTTTAAACGACCTCCCCAGACATGTAGAGACCATGGGTTCAATTACTGTTCTAGTGAGGTCTCTGAATGACAGTTTCAGAGGGGTCTCTCTAAATTACTGTTCAGCAGCCATGCAGCAGTAATAGAACAAGAGAATGGATTTGTTTTTCTGTAAACGTTTGTTCATTTCTGAAACTCATTCAACTTTCATATTCATTATTGAATTGCAACATCCTACTTAATAGTATTCATCTCAGCTTCTCATAAAATAGAATATGATGCTTGAATAAAATATTGTATTTAAATCCATTAGATAAATCACAGACCGTATTATGGGAATTAACAAGTAAGTAACAAAGCCAGTGATTGAAAATGGTTGCCGTGGTTACAAGTGGCCCGCCCCATGTAAAATCAGGTGTACTGCTGGCATCTTGCTGTGTTCGGTCCGGTCCTCCGGGTAACCATAGACAGCGTGTGGATGGGTTCAGGGTAACGTCCCATAACAGACAGGATGTTGGGGCCCTCCCCCCCGACAGTAAGTCCAGCTGTTCAGTTCGACCACAATATCCTCTTCATCAGTCGTCCTCCTCAGAACTCCTCCTCTTCCTCCGCAGCGTGGGAGCTAAGCAGGGGGCCGCGGTCCTCAGGAAGGGACCGCTGGATCCGCTGCCACCGATTGGGCGGCCAGATGATGTGAGAGGCGTGGCCATGGAGCAGACCCACTGACACCTGTAAGAGACGCATGGACAGACTGACAGTCAGACAGACAGAACCACAGACACCTGAAGGAGACACACGAACAGACAGATCAGTCAGACCGACAGACACCTGCAGGAGACGCACGGACAGACCAGTCAGACAGACAGTCAGGCCGACAAACAGACAGACGCACCGGTCCGAAGCTGTTGCTGTCCAGGCTGTGTCCATGGTGGTCGCCCTCGATCCACAGGTGGCCTTCAGGGATGCGCAGGTAGCGGTTTTTATATCCCAGTGTTCTACACACACACACACACACACACACACACACACACACACACACACACACACACACACACACACAGTTAAGGGTACAGGTATGATGAGGAGGAGTAGGGTATGATGAGGGTACGATGATGATGCGGGTATGATTCAGGGTTTTTGGGGGTCTGACCTGATGAAGTCTCCCTCCAGGGCGACCACCCTTTTGATGATTTTCTGCTGGGGGTTCTTAGGAGACCTGTCACAGACATCAGGTCAGTGGAAGGGCGTATAGGAACCAACCTGGGTAGAACCAGGGGAACTAACTAGGTAGAACCAGGTGAACTAACTCGGTAGAACCAGGTACTCACACGACGGAGACGATGTCACCGCGGTGTACCTCGTAGTTTCGCACGCGCCAGCGGTTCAACAAGACGACGTCACACGCAGACACGCCCTCTGGGTTCAGGAAGGGCTACACACACGCATAAATCAAAATCCCCAAAGAAAAAAATTGTGAAAGGTGGTGAATGCTGATTAAATGTTTACTACTGCTTTCATGCAAAGCGACGTTCAGGGAACGGGTCGGGCTACCTGCTCAGAAACGCATGTAACCAGGGTCGAACCCAACACATACTGCTGGGATTCAAGACCTCAGCCTCCACTCTACACTATCCATTACCCGGAGGGAGAGGGCGAGGGTGACGTGGAGTAAGAGGGTGAAGTGGAGTAAAAGGTCGTGATGGAGCAGGAGTGTGAGGTGGAGTGGAAGAGTGGGTGGAGCCGACACACTGATTAGTTCCCGAAGTGGTTTCTGACAGCTTTAACATCCCCCTTCATAAACCAACACCCATTCGGTGGAGGAGAGCCCTCTGACCTGCATGGAGGTGCCCTCCACCCGGGCCACGTAGGCCACGCGGTCCAGAACCGTGACGGTGACTGGGACCGCCACGAAGAACCCGCCGACGAACGCCCGCAGGTACCGCCGGCCCGCCTGCTGCGCCATCTGCTGGTCACGGACCGGAACAGTACTGTTGGTTCAAATCATACGTTCTTTCTGCAAAAGGTAAACCGTAGTTGCATCGTTTAATAGTATTCGTTTGAATGCTGATTAAAGAGGATATTTAATGAGGTATCTATCGACTTCGTCCTCTCCGAAGCCGGCCGATGTCCTTTAATGTACGAAACCAGCGTGCTGTTGTTGACCTACTAGAGACTTCCGGGGTGTAACCGTCACTGCGGCCGTCTCTCCCGGGTCCTAGAGCCGTCCCCGGGTCCTAGGGTCGCCTCATTTAGTGACCTTAGTAATGCAACCTGAATGCAACACACCACGTCGTCTGAACCGATTTGAAATCTAGAATTCAAAGGTTTGATCTTGCTAATAGATGAGTGAACCGATCCCAGATAAGAGCTGGCCGCCGGACTCTAGCGCCACGTATCGGTCTCCTGAGAACTACACCAAGTGATACCTTCATGGCTTCCGATTGGCTCATTTTCTGTTGTTTTGTCCACGTGACCAGAAGATGGCGACTTGCACCGCTAATGAAGAAGGTATTGTAACGTCTCTACCTTTAACTTCAGGTTTATACCTTTAACTTCACGTTTATACCCGTTCTAGTATCTAACTATATATATGCATAATGTAGTTGGACGTGAAGGTATATTGTCTTGCCAGTAACCATTGTATCGATAAGGGTCAGGGTTGTATCGATAACACTAACGTGTCTCCCCTGCAGCCGGACATGAGGACAGCATCCTGGAGGCTCTGAGCTTTCCGGAGGAGGAGCCGCCCGGGGGTCTGGCGGTCGGCACCGACCAGGGCCCCGGGGCCGAGGCGTTGGTCTGCCCGCTGTGTCCGCAGACCTCCCCGCTTTCGGAGGCGGAGCGTGTGCTGAAGCACCTCCTTCTGGATCACAAGCTGGTGGTGGCGGACGTCAAGCTGATCGCCGACCTGCCCAGGTAGGACCAGGATACTGTCACCTTACCGAGCCCCCCATGTGACCATACTGTCACCCTGCCGAGCCCCACATGTGACCAAACTGTCACCCTGATGGTCAAGCGGTTAGGGTATTTGGTTCAAACCCCTACTTGAGTAAGACCCCCCCGCCTGCATCACTGTCAGTCTCTTTGGATCAAAGCGGCTGATGTATGACTGAAGTACATAGGAGAGGGTCGTATGTTCTGTCGGTGTAGGGTGTGACCTGAGGTGTGTCCTCAGGTACATGTCGTACTGGAAGGGCCGGTTCCTGGACCAGCCCCTCACAGAGTACTGCAGCGTCATCAAGACCAACTCCGAGGGTCCAGTCGGTAAGACAGACCTACCTCATCACCGCCTCACTTTAGTAGACCTACCTCACAGCCTCACTAGTGCAGACCTACCTCACAAACTCACTATATAGTGTTGTGTTACTGTGATGATATATGGAGGGATATGCTAATATTATAAATCCCCTGACTGATGATGGGCGTGTGTTCGTAGAGAAACAAGAGTTCTACTTCCTGTTGTGTGATGTACTTCCTGAGGACCGACTGCTGAGGGAGCAGCTTCAGCAGAGGAGACTGGTGAGTCATCCATCCCATAATTCACCTGTTTTCTACAATGCCGAGCAGACCGGGCAAGGCACTAAAAAACAAATACAGGCAGTCTACATGCAGGCCCTCAGCCCTACCTAGTGTGTGTGTGTGTGTGTGTGTGTGTGTGTGTGTGTGTGTGTGTGTGTGTGTGTGTGTGTGTGTGTGTGTGTGTGTGTGTGTGTGTGTGTGTGTGTGTGTGTGTGTGTGTGTGTGTGTGTGTGTGTGTGTGTGTGTGTGTAGGAGGAGACTCTGGACCAGCAGCAGAGGGAGCGGGATGATACAAGTTTCCAGCGTGTGTGTATGTTCTGCAGCGAGGAGTTCAGCGGGAACAGGTACACACACACACACACACACACACACACACACACACACACACACACACACACACACACACACACACACACACACACACACACACACACACACACACAGAGAGAGAGATATTAGGTAGGGGTGACCTACACAGGGTTTCATGGTTGTGATGTCACGCTGGGTGCGTCTGATTGGTCCGCAGGGCGTCTCTGCTGAACCACATGGCCAGGGAGCATGCCTTCAGCGTGGGGCTCCCCGACAACATTGTTTACTGCACCCAGTTCCTGGACCACCTCCAGATGAAGCTGGACAGGTGAGGATATAGAGGAGACCTGTCTGTCCCTGCCACCTGTCTGTCTCTGCCACATGTCTGTAGATATATGTCTCTTCTGTCCTACTGTCAGTAACACCTGTCTTACTGTCTGGGTTCCTCAGCCTCTATTGTCTGTATGTAGCACTTGTCTTATTGTCTGTAGCACCTCTCTCCCTTTCTGGTTCCAGTCTCCAGTGTCTGTATCACCTGTCTTACTGTCTGGTTCCAGTCCCAGTGTCTGTATTGCCTGTCTTACTGCCTGGTTCCTGTCTTACTGTCTGGTTCAGCCTCCAGTGTCTGTACTGTGAGAAGCCATTCCGGGACAAGACGACGCTGAAGGACCACATGAGGAAGAAGTCCCACCGCCGGATCAACGCCAAGAACCACGAGTACGACCGCTTCTACGTCATCAACTATCTGGTAGGGGCCCTCACAGCACCTAGGGGCCCTCAAAGAACCTAGTGGCCCTCACAGGTCCTCACAGCACCTTAGGGGCCCTCACAGCCCCTAGGGGCCCTTTGAGAAATTGGGGCCCTCACAGAACCTAGGGGACCTGACAGAACCTAGGGCCCTTCACAGCCCCTAGGACCAGTAACCCTAATCGTGTGTGTGTGTGTGTGTGTGTGTGTGTGTGTGTGTGTGTGTGTGTGTGTGTGTGTGTGTGTGTGTGTGTGTGTGTGTGTGTGTGTGTGTGTGTGTGTGTGTGTGTGTGTGTCCTGCAGGAGATGGGGAGGAGCTGGGAGGAGGTGCAGTCTGAGGACGACCGAGACATGGTGGACCCCGCTGATGAGTAGGTGGCCTCCACAAGTCTCTATAACGATGGATCTATAATACACCCCATGGCGACCACCCATCTGGGGTTATTCAGAAAGGGAACGCTAGATTAAAATAACCCTAATATCACAATACCATGGTTCTGAACAAGCGATTTAAGAACCAAACTTGTTTGTGTTGCAGCGACTGGTCTGACTGGCGGGCCCACCCAGTCAGGGCCGTCTGCCTGTTCTGTGAGCAGCAGGCAGAAAGCATGGACAGGATGTACTCACACATGGAGGTACATGCACGCACTCTGTCTGTCTCTGTCTCTGTCTCTCTCGTGTGATGTGGGACTAAGCGTGTCTCTGTGTCTCAGGACGCCCATGGCTTCCATCTCCGCCAGCTGAAGACCCGGCTCGGTAGGTTCTCACCTCCCACATGACATCATCATCATAACCTCCCAGCTCTCTCACCAACTCTAACCTCCCAGAAGATCATCACAACGAGATCATCACAACGTCTGGTCGTCAGATCATTACATTCATCATCTTCTGCAATCTGCTTAGTTGAGAAATGTTGGTTCAGTTCAGTAGCGCTCTTAACTGTTCAGTAACGCTCTTTATTAATCTGTACTGCTCTTTACTGTTCAGTGGTCGTTACTGTTCTGTGGGCTTTACTGCTCCGTGTTCTTTATTGTTCCGTGGTTCTCCTCAGGCCTCCGGTTCTACCAGCAGGTGAAGCTTGTGAACTATATCCGGAGGGAGCTGCACCAGTGCCGTTGCTATGGTTGCCAGGAGAAGTTTGGCTCAAAAGAAGAGGTCCTCCAACACATCATGGCAGCCGGTCATGTTATGCAGCTTCCAGCGCTGTCCGTGTGGGACCAGCCCCAGTAAGATCCGATCCACTCACCGCCACGGCTTAGCTCGCTATGCTTTAGTTCGCTATGCTAAAGCTAACAGCTGATCTGCTTTAGCTAGCTGTGTGAGTGCGTGTGCGTGTGTATCTGTATCTGTATCTGTGTCTGATGGTGTTTCTGTGTATCAGGTACTTTTTCCCCACCTATGAAAACGACGGGCTGCTCTGTGTGCTGGTGGACAGCGAGGAGGAGGAGGAGGGGGCGGGGCCAGCAGAGGGGGCGGGGACAGCAGAAGGGGTGGAGCAGAGGGACGTCCCGGTCATTGCTGAGGACCTGTCAGACCTGAAGGCCCTGAGAGACTCCAGCGTCCTGAATCAGCTGCTGAGGAACCCCCAGCCCCCCCTACCCAGAACCAGATGGTCCTAACCAGACCCCAGGGGTCCTACCCAGACCCCCTGGTGGGCTCAACAATGGAGGGTCAAAGACATTTGGAGGGGTATATAGTTAGGGGAGTGGCAAGTGTTCAGTGGGTCATGAAGTCGGTCCAACGCCTCAGTCAACACGGCCCAAGTAACGTGTGTGGGAGTTGGGTGGGTGGGTGGTTGGGTGCGTGCGCAAAGTATGGGTGTATTTACCTCATGATTGTGCAGAGCTGAAGGTTAGCCTGCAGTTGTGTGTTTGTCCATGAAGCAATAAACAGGCCTCAACACCAATGCTGCATCTGTTTGGCCTGCTGCTAATTTTAAGAGCTGATGACATAGGGAACCGCCCACTATGACATAGGGAACCGCCCACTATGACATAGGGAACCGCCCACTATGACATCGGGAACCACCCACTATGACATAGGGAACCACCCACTATGACATGGGGAACCACCCAATATGACTTAGGGAACCACCCACTATTTAGTTGGGAACCACCCAATATGACATAGGGAACCACCCACTATGACGTAGGGAACCGCCCACTATGACTTAGGGAACCGCCCAGTATCACATAGGGAACCTCCGACTATAGACATAAGGAACCACGCACTGACAGTAGGGAACCGCCCACTATGTTGTAGGAACCGCCCACTATGACGTAAGGAACAGCCCACTATGACATGGGGAACCGCCCACTATGGCATGGGGAACCGCCCACTATGAAGTAGGGAGGCCAGAGACTCTGGGTGAGGGTGAGGCCAGAGGCTCTGTCCTCTGGGTCCACTGTGGTCAGTGGGGATCAGCGTGACCACAGCTCTGCAGGGGGAGTCGACGCCATCTTGGACAGCTGGAGGGGGTGTGTACAGGTGGGTGTGATCTGTACAGGTGGGTGTGGTCTGTACAGGTGGGTTGGGTCTTTACAGATTGGTGTGGTCTGTTCAGGTGGTTGTGGCCTGACAGGTAGGTGTAGTCTTGGGTTGGTTGTAGGGTGAGTGTGTGATAGGATTGTGTAGCTGATATCAGGTGCCGCCTGCGTCCATTTGGTTAATAACTTAAATGTAAAAACCAGTGACGGAGACATGTCTGTGTTTATTTATTTACTTGTGTTGCTTTGGGTCGCCTCTGGGGGGCGCCGGCAGCCCGTCTAGTTTAGGCTTACAGGTAAAGTTCGATCGCTGTAGGAAAGAACACGGCATAATTTGGCATTAGATAATTGTACTTTAATGTAAAGTATGGTTACTAGTGTGTGTGTGTGTGTGTGTGGGTGTGGGTGTTTGTGTTTGTGTTTATATATATGATATATATGTGTATTTATTTATTTGTAACAATACTTTATATTAAAGTATAATTATTAGTATTGTTGTAGTGTTTGTTGACTCCTCCCTCTCAATCAGTCTTCAAACAAACTCAGTTTACCGCAAATAAATCCCAACTCACACACACACACACACACACACACACACACACACACACACACACACACACACACACACACACACACACACACACACACACGCACCCACCCATTCAGAACACCCACTCTATCACATAGTCTAATTCACACTCATACACACTCTTTCATGCACACACATATACCAGATACACTTCCATTCACACAGATCGCACTCTCTACAAACACTCCGCAGGCATGGACTACTCCTTTCTCACCATGTGGATCTGCAGCCTGCTGCCAGGTAGGAAGAATATTGTGGTAGTATGGTAGTATTGTGGTAGTAGAAGTAGTGGTAGTGATACTGGTAGTAGTAGTAGTAGTAGAATAAATAGGATTTGTGTAGTAGTAGTAATGGTATTAGTTATAGTAGTAGTAGTAGTTATCGTAGTATTAGTAATAGTTATGGTAGTATTAATATTACAAGTAGTTATACTAGTAGTAGTTATAATAGTAGTTGTAGTAGTATTTAGTGGTAGTTATGGTAATTTAGTAGTGGTAGTAGTTATGGTGATGAAGAAGTAGTAGTTATTTTAATGTAGTAGTATTAGTAGTAATGGTATTAGTTATAATAGTAGTGGTAGTTATAGTAGTGATGATGAGTAGTCCAGGTAACAAGCCTTAATGTATTATTATTGTAGTGGAATCCTGCCTTCATAATTCAGAACATCTCTTTGTACAATGTATCGCTAAACTGTTTAGTATAATCAATATTGGTGCAACTTTGGAATTGAATTATATTGAGTTGAGAGGAAGAGATACAGATGGTTATTCTCTCTCTCTCTCTCTCTCTCTCTCTCTCTCTCTCTCTCTCTCTCTCTCTCTCTCTCTCTCTCTCTCTCTCTCTCTCTCTCTCTCTCTCTCTCCCTCTCTCTGAACCAGCATTAGCCCATAACGGTCTGAGAGTGTTTTCCTTGATGATGGGATAGGGGTAATGTGAAACAAACCCGTTTAGTGATGTTTATCTGGCTTCATAACTCGTCCCTCGAGGGAAGGAGGCAGGAGAGGAGGATAGGGAGGGAGAGGAGGATAGGGAGGGAGAGGAGGATAGGGATGGAAGGAGAGGAGGACAGGGAGGGAGAGGTTTACTTATAGTGACCCAGTCACGGCTTGGTGTCAGCCAATCAGAAGCCAGCACAGTCCACCTGTTTCATTCTAGCCTCACCTCAACGTGGTGCAGGAGAGATGTCCGGGTCACAGGGGACAGAACCCTGTCTGTAGAGAGAGATGTCCGGGTCACAGGGGACAGAACCCTGTCTGTAGAGAGAGAGATGTCCGGGTCACAGGGGACAGAACCCTGTCTGTAGAGAGAGATGTCCGGGTCACAGGGGACAGAACCCTGTCTGTAGAGAGAGATGTCCGGGTCACAGGGGACAGAACCCTGTCTGTAGAGGGAGATGTCCGGGTCACAGGGGACAGAACCCTGTCTGTAGAGAGAGATGTCCGGGTCACAGGGGACAGAACCCTGTCTGTAGAGAGAGAGATGTCCGGGTCACAGGGGACAGAACCCTGTCTGTAGAGAGAGATTCCGGGTCACAGGGGACAGAACCCTGTCTGTAGAGAGAGAGATGTCCGGGTCACAGGGGACAGAACCCTGTCTGTAGAGGGAGAGATGTCCGGGTCACAGGGGACAGAACCCTGTCTGTAGAGAGAGATGTCCGGGTCACAGGGGACAGAACCCGGTGTGTAGAGAAAGATGTCCGGGTCACAGGGGACAGAACCCGGTATGTAGTGACCAGGATAGATGTGATGTGATGTACCTGGCTGGAGCTCTCTGATTGGACAGGTCTGGGGTGTGTTTGCCTAGTAACCCCTCCCCTCTGTGTTGTAGATCTTCCTCTGGCCTTCGTCTTCCACCCGACCCGTGCCGGGCTGCACCGCGGCCCCCCGGGGACGCAGTTCGGATACACGGTCCAGCAGCACATGGCGGGGGGGCGGCCCTGGTACATACCTGTCTGTCTGACTCCCTGTCTGTCTGTCTGAATGACTACCTAACTACCTACCTGTCTTTCTGGCTACCTGTCTGTCTGTCTGTCTGTCTGTCTGTCTGTCTGTCTGTCTGTCTGTCTGTCTGTCTGACTACCTATCAGTCTGCCTGTCTGACTACCTTCCTGTCTGTCTGTCTGTCTGTCTGACTACCTGTCTGTCTGTCCTAGAGGTTCCTAACTATTTGAAGGTAAATATGTGGAAAATATTCTGCTCCCTCCTGAGGCTGACAAGCGTCTGGAAACTATGTGTGTGTGTGTGTGTGTGTGTGTGTGTGTGTGTGTGTGTGTGTGTGTGTGTGTGTGTGTGTGTGTGTGTGTGTGTGTGTGTGTGTGTGTGTGTGTGTGTGTGTGTAATGATGTTTTCACCGGTCTGAACCTTCTTTCACATTCACTCCAGTCTCAGTCCTCCTCCATCGTTAAATCCTACTTGTCTGCATCGCTTCAGGACATGAAGCGTCTGTAGGAACAACAGAGGACTGGTTTTGTTCTCTGCTGCTCACGGGAGGAGCCTCTTCCTCTGGTCTCCTAACCCTAACCCTCAACCTCACCCTCACCCTAACCCTCAACCTCACCCTAACCCTCACCCTCACCCTCACCCTCACCCTCACCCTCACCCTAACCTGACCCTCAACCTCACCCTCACCCTCACCCTCACCCTCACCCTCACCCTCTTTTCCTGGTCCCTAACCATTATCCTCACCCTCACCCTCACCCTAACCCTCCCCCTCTGGTCCCCTAACCCTGACTCGGCGCCTCAGAGGTGCACCGGGCCACTAGAGGAGGGGTTACTCTGTGTGGTCCTTTGGGAATACTGTCGTCTGTTTGTTTCGTCGTTTGGCGAAGCACATTCTGTAAGAACTATTTATAAAACGTCTGATTGTTAAGGCTGGCCACAGTGGGCTAGGCTTGTCAGTTTCATGAAAATCCGCATTTTCTAAAGTACGTACTAGTCGAAATCATCTGGGACATGTTATCACATAGTTTCCTGCCTGGGCTGAGCGGCATTCCAGAGCAGCGCGCCAGAGCGCACAACCCTGTTGTGAGCATCCCAGCATCAGTCTAGCTACGAGGTCGCTCACTACGAGGCCGGGGCCACTGGCGTCTGCCAGTGGCCCCGGCCTCGTAGTGAGCGGCCTCGTAGCGCGACTGATAATAAGAGCCCCAGGGGAACGGACTCCCCATTGGGGACAGACGTGTCTCAAGGAAACTGCTCCTCCCCCCCGGTCCCCAGGAGCCGGGAGACGGCTCCCTCCCCCCTGAGGCCCCTGGTCGTCTCTGACCCCCAGATGCCTGGCTCCCTGCTGAGGGGGGAAGTGATGGCAGACGGGGGCCGGGGCTGGGATGTGGTTAGGAGCTTAGGCTCTTTGATGCGCGCGGAGCAGGGTTAGATGATTGGAGGTACGACGCAATGATGCAGGCTGTGTGGAATGTGGATCCTCTGTGTTCCCAGAAGCTGCTGTCCAGACCGGGCTTTAATGATGTGACAGGAACCATCAGTCCTCTTAATGTGTCTGAAGCCGTCTCTGGCCCCCAGACCTTAACGCTCTCGCTGTTGTTTGTTGGGCGAACCTTCTTACAGCAGGCCCTGCTCAGCAGTAACCACAACACAAATGATGACAGTACAGAACAATGAAGGCTGAGACTCAAAAGCACTTAAAGGTTGTATCAGCGATGTTGGGGGACGTCACTTCTGTTGGTATTTGAAGCGAGATCCCAAACAAACAGATCTCCCCTCCCTTCCGTGATTCGTGCATCCAAAAAAACGACCATGAACACAGCGCAAAACCCCACAACAACCACCCCTTGTCGGTGATTGGTTTGAATACTATTTATTTTGGTTTTGAGTGGTTGGTGGTACCATGTGTTTTTGTGTACGATCTCGGAGCATAGGCTCCTTGAAGTGACGCCTGCTGTTGACAGCCTGCTTATGGGGAGGGCAGCTAGCGGATTCTGAGGGATGATCAGATGAATGTGATCATTTATGTTTCGCCTAGAATTGCTGATACAACCTTTAAATACCAAATAGAATAGTCTGGAGTTCTTGTAAGAGTTAAGGTCAGAGTTAGGGGCTAGAGGTGAGAGTCAGAGGTTAGGGTTAGGGGTTAGAGGTTAGAGTTATGGGTTACAGTTAGGGGTGAGAGTTAGTGGTTGGAGGTTAGAGTTATGGGTTAGAGTCAGAGTTAGGGTCAGAGTTAGGGTTAGAGTTAGGGTTAGAGTTCTGGGAGGTGGGGCTGATACGGTTGGAGCTCTGGGTTAGAGGATGCTGTGGGGCTCTAACGGTGGACTTGTGTGTGCAGGCTGCTGGTTGGAGCGCCGCTGGAGT
Organism: Gadus chalcogrammus; assembly: GCF_026213295.1. Taxonomy (NCBI): domain Eukaryota; kingdom Metazoa; phylum Chordata; class Actinopteri; order Gadiformes; family Gadidae; genus Gadus; species Gadus chalcogrammus. The sequence goes on from NC_079420.1 coordinate 12,022,946, forward strand.
CCAGCGACGGGCAGCAGACCGGAGACGTGTACCGCTGTCCTCTGGACGTCCGGAAGAACTGCTCCAGACTTCACCTGGGTACCTCTCACAGACACAGTGTGTGTGTGTGTGTGTGTGTGTGTGTGTGTGTGTGTGTGTGTGTGTGGTGTGTGTGTGTGTGGTGTGTGTGTGTGTGTGTGTGTGTGTGTGTGTGTCGGGTCGGGGTCAGGGGTCGGGGTCAGGGTCGGGATATTCTGTAAAGCTCACGTTGACCTCAATGTCCTTTAAGGTGTGGGGAGATGTTGGCGTGATGTCTGGGCTGTTCTTCTGTCTCTCCTCGGGGCTCAGGGCGCGTGTCGCTGCCCGATGTCTCGGAGCGGAAGGAGCACATGAAGCTGGGGCTGTCCCTGACCTCCAACCCCAAGGACCAGAGCTTCGTGGTGAGTAACCATAGCAACCAGCAGCCGTGGTGTGGCGGGGTGCGGGGCGATGGGACGGACGGCCTCTCTGTCCTCAGACCTGCGGGCCCCTCTGGTCTCATGGGGCCCCTCTGGTCTCAGTGTGTGTCTCTATCCTCAGACCTGCGGGCCCCTCTGGTCTCATGGGGCCCCTCTGGTCTCATGGGGCCCCTCTGGTCTCATGGGGCCCCTCTGGTCTCAGTGTGTGTCTCTGTCCTTAGACCTGCGGGCCCCTCTGGTCTCATGGGGCCCCTCTGGTCTCATGGGGCCCCTCTGGTCTCAGTGTGTGTCTCTGTCCTCAGACCTGCGGGCCCCTCTGGTCTCATGGGGCCCCTCTGGTCTCAGTGTGTGTCTCTGTCCTTAGACCTGCGGGCCCCTCTGGTCTCATGGGGCCCCTCTGGTCTCAGTGTGTGTCTCTGTCCTCAGACCTGCGGGCCCCTCTGTCTCATGGGGCCCCTCTGGTCTCAGTGTGTGTCTCTGTCCTCAGACCTGCGGGCCCCTCTGGTCTCATGAGTGCGGCAGCTCCTTCTACAGCACCGGGATGTGCTCTCGCATCGGACGCAACTTCAAGTTCTCCAGCACCATCGCACCCGCACTGCAGAGTAACTACCACCGCCTGGTTATAGGGGTTAACTAGTCTAGAGTAACTACCACCTCCTCTGGTTAAAGGGGTTAACTAGTCTAGAGTAACTACCTCCTCCTCTGGTTAAAGGGGTTAACTAGAGTAACTACCACCTCCTCTGGTTAAAAGGGTTAACTAGTCTAGAGTAACTACCACCTCCTCTGGTTAAAGGGTTAACTAGTCTAGAGTAACTACCACCTCCTCTGGTTAAAGGGGTTAACTAGTCTAGAGTAACTACTACCTCCTCTGGTTAAAGGGGTTAACTAGTCTAAGGTAACTACCACCTCCTCTGGTTAAAGGGTTAACTAGTCTAGAGTAACTACCACCTCCTCTGGATAAAGGGGTTAACTAGTCTAGAGTAACAACCGCCTCCTCTGGTTGAAGGGGCTAACTATTCTAGAGTAACTACCACCTCCTCTGGTTAAAGGGAAACTAACCGGTCTACTATTACACCACCTAGCTTAGCCTAGCTCAGTCTACTATTACACCACCTAGCTTAGCCTAGCTCAGTCTACTATCACACCACCTAGCCTAGCCTAGCTCAGTCTTTATCAGACAGTGAGGTGTGTTTTCTCCCCAGGGTGTGAGACGTTCATGGACATCGTGATCGTCGTGGACGGCTCCAACTCCATCTACCCCTGGTACGAGGTGCAGAACTTCCTCATCAAGATCCTGGAGAAGTTCTACATGGGCCGGGGGCAGACCCAGGTACTAGACTGTTCCCAATGTGTGAGGAGGGTCTTACAGTCAGGGTGGTGGACCCTCAAACATCTGAACTAAGAACGGTCAAATGAAACTTTCAGCCACATCAGAATGAATCTTATACTGCATGTGGCGGTTGGCAGCAGGTCCACACATCCTGTCTGTAAGCAGAGCTTCCTGTTTCTAACTCGACCGAGTCGTCTGTCTTATGAACACCAGCTGCTCCTCGTCCCAGTCTGTCCTCCACACATCTGGTTGAGTCCAGTCCGGGCGGATGATTTATCCACCAGTCCATGCGTTCCATGCTAGTTGACAATAGTATATGATGCTGATCCCAGACAGTGATGTGGGTCACAGCAGGAGTACAGGACAGCGATAAGATGAACACATACCACTGGTGATACGTCAGCAGTGCTACATGCCACATAGCCGGGGCTACCTAGCACCCGTGTGGGTGGTGGACGGCCCGGGCTGGGCTCAGGTGGGGGGGGTATACTAGATGGTGGTCTGTTGTGTGCACTAGGTGGTTGTCTGTTGTGTGTAGGTGTTGTTGTGTTGTGTGTACTAGGTGTTGGTGTGTTGTGTGTACTAGGTGGTGTGTTGTGTGTACTATGTGTTGTTGTGTTGTGTGTACTAGGTGTCGTTGTGTTGTGTGTACTAGGTGGTGTGTTGTGTGTACTAGGTGGTGGTCTGTTGTGTGTACTAGGTGGTCTGTTGTGTGTTCCTAGGTGTTGTTGTGTTGTGTTCCTAGGTGGGGGTGGTGCAGTACGGCTCCCGGGTGGTGCATGAGTTTGCGCTAAGCGACTTCCAGACGGTGGAGGAGGTGGTGGCGGCGGCACGTAGCATCGAGCAGCGAGGAGGAGAGGAGACGCGCACCGCCCTCGGGATCAACAAAGCCCGGTACTGAAGCATTAGAACCCACAGAGCCCTGAAGCCTTAGAACCCACAGAACCCTGAAGCCTTAGAACCCCAGAAGTCCTGAAGCCTTAGAACTCCCAGAGGCCCTGAAGCCTGAGAACCCACAGAGCCCTGAAGCCTTAGAACCCCAGAGGTCCTGAAGCCTTAGAACTCCCAGAGGTCCTGAAGCCTTACCCTGCGTTCACACCAAAAGATGCATTTGCTGCCCGAACGCGTTGACGCCTGAGTTTTGCGGCGCGTCAAATCAAGTTTTGCGGCGCGTCAAAAGTTTTGCGGCGCGTCAAAGGTTTTGCGGCGCGTCAAAAGTTGCAATATTTCAACTCGAGCAGCATTTGACGCGCCGCAAATACGTGAACGCGCCCTTCGCACCGTGCCCGGCAGCGGGCAGGACGGGCATGCTGCGCCGCAAATCAGATTTTGACGTGCCGCAAATCAAGTTTTGCTGCCCGTTTTCTCGGCAGCAAATGCTGCGGCAGCAAAGCAGCAACGCGTCTCTACATTCACTTTGAATGGGATCACGAACGCGCGTCAACTTTTTGCATCTTTTGGTGTGAACGCAGGGTTAGAACCAAAAGAGCCCACAGAGCACAGTACTAAAGCCTTAGAACCTCAGAGGTGCTGAAGTCTTAGAACCCCCAGACTCCTTGCGACGAGACGGGCTGCAACGTTCTAAAACTGGGCAGTTCACACTGCTGTGACGTCAGGTGGTTTCCCTAGCAACTGTGAACGCTCTGGCACAGCTGAGAGCCGCAACAACATCAGCATCAGGCTAAAAAGTAGCCTAACTTAGGTTTGCGATTAGGTTGCTTGAGCTAGCTCCCAGATTTACCCTCCCGGACAAGTAGGTCCGGGGGGTTTAGGTAGGCCTACTTCAGCGGCAGAAACAGGGTCCTACGCCAATCTTTGTAGAGAGATTTCTTTGGGCAAAAACTGTTGTTTTATTTTTATTGATCCCCTTCGAGAATTTGTGTGTAGAGGGGTGGGTCTAGCTATATTCTCGCCTTTCTCCTTTGTAAAGCGTATTGTGGGCCTATTCCTTTGGGCCGATACTGCGGCCATTCCGTGATTCGTTCTGCCGCAGCACTCAAAAGAATTAATTTTGTTCAAATGTTCGTCCAATCCACTCCAATAGTGGTCCTGCATTGAGTTTAAATCCAACTCTAACGAATAAAGTTTTAAGTTTCATAGAATATTTATACATTCCCAGGGCATGTTAAATGAGTGCATGCCCTGCCAGCCGCCACTCGTAACACACTTGTAAAATGCAGTCGTCAATTGATGGAATGGGTTATTTCATACATCATCACAACCAACATTTGGAATTCATCAAATAAGTGACAGATAAATAATGTTGAAATGGCTATCTTTTGGTTGAACACATTTGAACAAAATATTTATGACCCCCAATGTTGACCTGAAGTTGGTGCCACTTATTGGTAGACTATCGGAATGGCGGTAGGCCTACTGAAAGGTGTCTGAATGGGGGCATTCTGGAATGGCCACATGTAACCATAACAACTGTTATAGCTAATGTGTACTGTGGACAGTACGGGACTGGGACGGAGTAAGGCTGTGACGTACAAGTTGTTCTGTGTTGTGTCCTGATTGGCTGAAGAGAAATAGCTCCGTCGTTGTGTTCTAAAACTGGACATGGCGATTTGACATGTTTAATCTCTCGCGACTCCTTGCGACTCATTGCAACGGCATCAGCCGCGCTGCAATGACCAGTTCACACTGCTGCAACTTTTCCCCTGCGACGTTCCAAAACAGTCTCGTTGCAAGTCGTTGCGAGGCAAATCTTTGGTCTGAAATGGGCTCTGGAACCCCCAGAGCCAATACTGAAGCCTTAGAACCCCAGAGGCACTGAAGCCTTAGAACCCCAAGAGCACGGTAGTGAAGGTTGCACGGTGATGAGAGCCGTGAGCAGCCAGCGACGCACGCAGCGACACTGAACACAGAACAGGGGGTCAGGGTTGGGGTCAGGGGTCAAGAGGGTTGGTGTCAGGAGGGTGGGGGTCAGGAGGGTTGGGGTCAAGGGACAGGAGGGTTGGGGTCAGGGGTCAGGAGAGTTGGGGTCAGGGGACAGGAGGGTTGGGGTCAGGGGTCAGGAGGGTTGGGGTCATGGGTTGGGGTCAGGAAGGTCAGGGGTCAGGAGGGTCAGGAGGGTAGGGGTCAGGAGGGTGGGGGTCAGGGGACATGAGGATTGGGGTCAGGAGTGTGGGGTCAGGAGTGTGGGGTCGGGGGTCATGGAGGTCACGGTGTGTGTGTTCCAGACAGGAGGCGTTTGCGCGTGGCGGGCGGCGCGGCGCCAAGAAGGTGATGATCGTCATCACGGACGGAGAGTCACATGACTCCGCCGAGCTGCCACGGGCCGTCGAGCTGAGCAGGAAGGCCAACATCACCACGTACGCCATCGCTGTGAGTCCTCCCACTGTCTGTCTGACTCTCTCTCTGTCTGTCTCTCTCACTCTCTCTCTGTCTGTCTCTCTCTCTCTCCATCTGTCTGTCTGTCTGTCTGTCTGTCTGTCTGTCTGTCTGTCTGTCTGTCTGTCTGTCTGTCTGTCTTTCTCTCTCTCTCTCTCTGTCTGTCTCTCTCTCTCGCCGAGGTTTAGGACCCTGTTGTGATGTTGATGATGATGATGATGATGATGATGATGAGGGGTCCTCCTCAGGTCCTGGGGAGCTACACCCGTCTGGGGATAGACCCCGCATCCTTCTTGAAGGAGATCCGCCTCCTGGCGAGCGACCCTGAGGACCAGCACTTCTTCAAGGTCTCGGACGAGTCGGCGCTGAAGGACATCGTGGAGGCGCTGGGAGAGAGGATGTTCTCCATAGAAGGTGAGCAGTAGCATTAGCCTTAGCATTAGCAAAGTGTCTGTTAGATGTGAGCGTTTGCACGTTGTCTGTTGGCTGTTATGTCAGCTGTCAGCTGTTAGCTTTAGCATTTGCAAGATTTCTGTTAGCATTCAGTTGTTAGCATTAGCGAGGTGGCTGCTAGCTGTAAGCATTAGCAAGGTGTCTGTTAGCTGTTAGTGTTAGTTTTAGCGAGGTGTCTGTTAGCGTTAGCAAGGTGTCTGTGAGCTTTTAGCGTTAGCATTAGCAAGATATCTGTTAGCTTTCAGTTATGAGCATAAGCAAGGTGTCTGTTAGCTGTTAGCATTAGCAAGATGTCTGTAAACATGTTGTTGTTAGCATTAGCGAGGTGTCGCCTAGCTGGTAGCGATAGCTGTGTACATAGCATGGTATCCTGTGACTCAGCAGTCTGGTCTTGTTAATTATGAAGGAATGTTCGCTATCAAAGGGAGAAGCATGAGTATTTAATTGTTATGTCTTGTTGTGTTTTCTTGTTGTGTTGTTGTGTCTGGTTGTGTTGGGTCTTGTTGTGTTGTTGTGTCTTGTTGTGTTGTTGTGTTTGTTTTTTTTTTTTTGTGTTATGTCTTGTTGTGTTGTTGTGTCTTGTTGTTTTCTTGTGTCTTGTTCTGTTTTCCTGCTTGGTTTAGGAACCAACAGTGAGGGGAGGAAGTTTGGACTGCAGATGGCCCAGGCTGGTTTCTCCTCCCACCTTGTCCAGGTAGGGGTTAGACAGTACAGAGATACGTCACTAAGGAGCAGGTAGGGAGGGGTTAGACGGTACAGAGACAGGTCGTTAAGGAGCAGGTAGGGGTTAGACAGTACAGAGACAGATCATCAGGGACCAGATAGGGGTTAGACAGTCTAGAGACAGGTCATTAAAGAGCAGGTAGGGGTTGGATAGTACAGAGACAGGTCTCTAAGGAGCAGGTAGGGGTTGGACAGTACAGAGACAGGTCATTAAGGGCAGGTAGGGGGAGGACAGAACAGAGACAGGTCATTGCAGGGAAGGTCAGGGTTGGAAAGTGAATATAGAGGCAGGTCATTAAGTAGCAGGTAGGGGTTAGACAGTGGCTACACAGGCAGAAACAGAATAAACAGTTCAGAAGTCTTCCCTTCAGCGGGTGGAAACAGAGTGTTTTTCCTGGAGTTATATCACTGCTCTGTTTCATGGAAAAATAGTTTCCTCAGCGGAAAAACAGGTTTAAATGTGACAGAAGGATCTGAGTTGACAGCGTTCCATGAGAGAAGAGAAGGCTCCTCTTACCTCAGTCCTGCTGCCGTCCAACAGCCTGCCGCTGGAGTTATGGATCCTGGCTCCACAGCCACCATTGAAATAAAAGAAAAAAAAAATTAATCATGAGGATCTTCTGACTCTCTGAGCTCGTCTGCACAGAGTCCAGAAGCCTTCAGGACGCGCCTGGCAGCTCTCTGTGTCCCCACTCCAAGGTCTCGGTCTGGAGGAGACATCTGCTCCACGGCTCAACAGGATTACAATGTTTCCATGGAAACGTTGATCAGAAGAATGTGCAGAATGATGTCAACGTATGAGTGGATGAAGGCTGACCTTTGACCCTGCAGGACGGGGTGCTGGTGGGGGCGGTGGGGGCCTACGACTGGAATGGGGCGGTGCTGAAAGAGACCCCCAAAGGGAAGGTCATCCCCCCGCGCTCGTCCTACCTGGAGGAGTTCCCTGAGAGCCTGCAGAACCACGCCGCCTACCTGGGTAAGGGAGGGGGCAGTGGGGGTGGAGGAGGGATACTGTCACTCACACTGACGGCGCTCTGCTCCTAGGTTACGCGGTGGGCTCCATGGTAACGGCCCGGAGGAGGCAGCTGTACGTCGCCGGGGCCCCGAGGTTCAACCACACGGGGAAGGTGATCGTGTTCACCATGAAGAACACCGGGCACCTCAGCATCCTCCACTCGCTGCTGGGACAACAGGTAACCATTGCAACCTCCCCTCCACACTCTGCTGGGACAACAGGTAGCCACAGGAACCTCCCCTCCACACTCTGCTGGGACAACAGGTAACCATAGCAACCTCTCCTCCACACACATCAGAGACAACAGGAAACCATAGCAACCTCTCCTCCAAACGCATCTGCTGGGACAAAGGATTAGACTGAGGCCCTGTTTTCCTTGGCACCAAAAAAATAAGAGTACAAGGCGGAACTTCTTCTTCTTCTGCAGAAAATACAGAAAATACTTTTTAATGTACAGTTAGTAATACAATTTACTTAGAGGGCTGTATTTAAAGCTAAATACAAATCAAATCAAACAAAAACAAATCAGACGGAAATTCTGTGTTGCCCCGCTGGCGGGAGGGCGATGATGTCATCGTTTGCCTATCTGGCGTCCACACAAAACCTAATACCAAAACGCAGGTGGGCTTTTTCTCTTTTTCACCCTGGGTCCTGGTTTCAAAAAAGTCTGTTTGCAGGTACCCAAAACGCCAGATCCGTCTGGACGGTCGGCCCAAACTTACAAGACTTCTGCGTTTTTAAACAAAAATCGTTTCCGTGTGGACAGGGCCTGAGTTTGACTAAACTGGTCTCTTAGCTGCCAGTTTGTCTACTGAATTACATATTAAGTTTGGAACCGTTGATCTTTTTGATGTCCACAGATGATAGGGTTAGATGTAGAGTCCCTGTCAATAGATAGCTGACACTTACTCTCTCCTCCTCCTCTTTCCTTCTCCTCTCCTTCTCCTCTCCTTCTACTCCTCTCCTCCTCTCTCCTTCTCCTCCTCTCCTCCACTACTCTTCTCCTACTCTCCTCCTCTCCTCCTCTATTCTTCTCCTCTTCCTCCCCTCTGTCCTCTCCACCTCTCTCCTCCTCTCCTTCAGATCGGCTCGTACTTCGGCAGTGAGCTGGCGTCGGTGGACCTGGACGGGGACGGAGACACAGACGTCCTCCTGGTGGCCGCGCCCATGTACTACTGCCAGGGCTGGGAGAGAGGCCGCGTGTACATGTGGGCCCTCAGCGCCCAGGTGGGTCTGAGGAGAGGAGGAGCCAGAACCATCAGGACAACCTGATGATCCCCTAGACCAGACTACACCAGACCAGACTAGACCAGACCAGACTAGACTAGCCCTGACTATACTACGCTACACTAGACCAGACTAGACTAGCCCTGACTATACCACGCTAAACTAGACCAGACCAGACTAGACTAGCCCTGACTATACCACGCTACACTGACCAGACTAGAGTAGCCCTGACTATTTCCCATATACTAGACCAGACTAGACTAGCCCTGACTACACCAGACTACACTAGACCAGAACAGACTAGCCCAGACTAGCCCATAGTAACTAGACTAGTCCAACCGGCCCCTCCCCCTGTGGCTGCAGGGAACGTTGGTCCACCAGGGGGTGCTGGAGGGGTCGGAGCACGCCCAGAACGCCCGGCTAGGCTCCGCCCTCGCCCCCATCCCCGACATGAACGGGGACGGCTGGAGCGAGCTGGTGGTGGGCGCGCCACTGGAGGACGACCACCAGGGGGCGGTCTACGTCTTCTACGGAAAGAGAGACCGCATCCAGAAGAAATACAGACAGGTACAGATGGTGGATAGATCTATAGATATACAGATATATCTCTATCTCTATACAGTGATTATATCTCATGATGTAGATAGTGAGTTTAATTACCGTTGTTGGTATTCATCCTTGTTGGGTACTTACTCAGTCTGTCTGCCTACCTGTCTGGGTGTCTGTCTGCCTGCCTACCTCCCTGTCTGTCTGTCGGCCTCCCTGTCTGTCTGTCTGTCTGCCTCCCTGTCTGTCTGTGTCTGTCTGCCTCCCTGTCTGTCTGTGTGTCTGTCTACCTGCCTGTGTGTCTCTCTGTCGGCCCCCCTGTGTCTCTGTAGAGGATCTCGGCGGTCTCCCTGGGGTCCGGTCTGCAGTACCTGGGTCTCAGTCTCCACGGGGTCCTGGACCTGAACGCAGACGGGCTGGTGGACCTGTCTGTGGGGGCGCTGGGGGGCGTGGCCACAATCTGGTTCGTTAACCAATCACCAGTCACCATGTAGGCCGTCACCTCATCAGTGGGAGAGGGAGTTTAGTAATGTGTGTGTGTGTGTGTGTGTGTGTGTGTGTGTGTGTGTGTATGTGCCTGTGTGTGTCTGCGCATGTGTGTGTGTCCCCTTGTGTGTGTACGTGTCCCCGTGCGTATGCCCGTGTGTTTGTGTGTTTGTTTGTGTGTGTGTGTGTGCGTGCCCGTGTGCGTGTGTGTGTGTGAGCAGGTCTCGCAGTGTGCTGCGGATCAGCTCCAGGGTGACCTTTGAACCTGAGAAGGTGAACCTGTTCCATAAGGACTGCCAGCGGGGGGGCAGGGAGGTGAGCTGCATGTCGCTGTCCGTCTGTCTGCTGGCCCGGACCGCCGCCCCCGCCCCCACCCCCACCTCCGCCCCAGTGGGTGAGTCGTCGCCATGGAGATAGCAAGCACATGGCAGCACATGCCAGCTGAACATATAGCTTCACAGTGTGTGTGTGTGTGTGTGTGTGTGTGTGTGTGTGTATTTTTGTGAGTGTGTGTGTGTGTGTGTGTTTGGGTGTGCGTGCTAAATCCACACACACCTGGAGTTAGTCGTCACCTGACCTGTGGCTCCGCCCTCAGGTGTTTGGGTGTCTTTGGGTCTGGACGAGAGGCGGGTCCCCCCCCGGGCAGTTCTGGACCAATCAGAGGACAGGTTGCTGCTGCTCTCCCTCCTTCCTGGACAAGAGCTCTGTCGGCCAATCAGCTTCTCTGTTCAGGTGAGACGACACTACAGCCCAGGTGAAGCCTCTCCCTCCAGGTGAGCTCGTGGTCACACTCTCCCCCCCGCCCCAGGAGACCCCTGACTATGGCCGGCCCATCCTGGTCGTCACGGAGACCGGCCTGCAGACCCCCGACGACGGGACAGTCCTGGACCCCGACTGGCCCTCCGTCCTGAGGACTGAGGTGAGGCCCGACCTTTAAGCTGACCAGCCAATCACAAGCACCTATTAGCGACTTCACAACTAGAGCCTCTCCTCTGTTGCCCGTCCCCTCTCTCCGTAGCTCCTCCCCTTAGTGACATCACCAGAGCTTCCCCTCTGTTGCCCATCCCCTCTCTCCGTAGCTCCTCCCCTTAGTGACATCACCAGCGCTTCCCCTCTGTTGCCCATCCCCTCTCTCTGTAGCTCCTCCCCTTAGTGACATCACTAGAGCTTCCCCTGTGTTGCCCATCCGCTCTCTCCGTAGCTCCTCCCCTTAGTGACATCACTAGAGCGTCTACTCTGTTGCCCCTCCCCTCTCTCTGTAGCTCGTCCCCTTAGTGACATCACTAGAGCCTCTACTCTGTGGCCCCTCCCCTCTCGCCCTAGCTCCTCCCCTTAGTGACATCACTAGAGCCTCTACTATGTGGCCCCTCCCCTCTCTCCCTAGCTCCCCTTCTGGAATGGCTGTGAGCATGAGGAGAGCTGCCGGCCTGACCTGGTCCTCCACGCACACTCAGACCTGCTCACACTCAGGTACACACACACACACACACACACACACACACACACACACACACACACACACACACACACACACACACACACACACACACACACACACACACACACACACACACACACACACACACACACACTCAAACACCAAAACCTGTGATAATAATCCTGTTTCCATGGCAGCCAGTTCTGTGGTGTGAAAGGGCATCCTGCCCTGTGCCGCCAGCAGGGGGCGGGCCCAGAACAGAAAGGGGGGGTCACAGCACAGGGAGGCGGTGTCTCGGGGCGGGGTGGCCCGGCGTCTGGGGCGGAGCGTGCCTCTGTGAGGGTGGTGGAGTCGAGCCGTCGGAGGCTGGTGGTCTACGGCCGTCTGGAGAACCTCGGGGAGAACGCCTTCGGCGCTGCGCTACACCTCCGCCACTCCCCCAACCTGGTCCTCTCCAGCATCCTCGTCAAGGTAACCGTTACCACGACAACCAGGCTGCCCCGGTCTGTACAACGATCTATAGCTCTATCTCTTGATCTAAGAGACTCCTCCCTCCTGCCAGGACCAATCAGATCTCCAGATAGAGTGTCACGCTGAGCTGGCCAATCAGAGGAGCTGTAACATCAGTGCTCCATTCATGAGGTCCAGGGCGCAGGTAGGTCCCGCCCCCATGGTGGTCTTCAGATGTCTGTGCACACAGATGTCCATCTATGGGATGTGGTTTGTCTCCTCTCTCCTCCCAGTTGTCCTTCCACGTGGAGTTTGACTTCAGCCACCTGGGGTTTCTGGACCACATGGAGGTCGTCATAGAAGCCAGCAGGTGAAACCTTTCTTCCTCACCCAATCACCCGCCCCTATTAGTTAAATGAAGAATTACAGACAAGTGTGTGTGCTTGAGTGTGTGTGCTTTTGTCTTTTAAATAGTGAGGGCATTGAGAGGAATCCCGCAGACAACATGAACCATCTCCACCTTCCTCTACAGTACGAAGCAGATCTCCTGTTCACCAGGTAACCCTAGTACCAGGTAACCCTATTACCAGGTAACCAGGTAACCCTGGTACCAGGTAACCCTGCAGACCCGACTCTGTACGCGTCAGGTCAGCTCTGATTGGTCACCGGGGGGAGATTTGTCAGCTCTGATTGGTCCCCAGGGAGAGGTGGGTCAAGTGGCGTTTCAGAAGATATGTCCTCTTGGCTGAAAACTGTAGTTTCAGTTTGTTGTGACCAACCAACCGTTTAAAAGGGACATATTATACCACCAGGTGTGAGTGTGATTAGCCATTACAAGCCTTAAAAATGAATGTGCAGCTTCTGACATGACAGGTGGGCGTGTCCACCTAGATGTATGACGAATAGATGAGAAACGTTTGCTACAGTCCACTGGGTAGGCTGGTAGATTGATCTATCCAGCACACATCTAGGTGGATACTCCCACCTCTGATGTCAGTAGCTGCACATGTCCCCTCTAAGAAAACAATATCAGAAGAACCACGCTACCCATGATGCAATTCAGTCTCGGTCATCCTCTCATGAAGGTTGTGGGTTTGAAGACACCCCCTTGCGTACACACACTCTCTCACAAACACATGCCTGTGATTGTCTCCAGGCACCCTGACTCTCATCAATATGACATCTCTTCCTCACCCCCATCTTCCTCATCCTCCCTGGACACCACCCTGACGTACCAGGTGAGAAGCAGTTCCTCCTGCTCCTCATCTACAGCCTCCTCCTCCCCCTGTTCAACCAGCTCCTCCTCCTCCTCCTCCTCCTCATCTACAGCCTCCTCCTCTCCTGCTCCTCCTGCTCTCTCTGCTCCTCCAGCTCCCCCTGCTCCTCCTCCTGCTCCTCCTGCTGCTCCTCCTGCTCTGTAGGCCAGTGTGTGGGGAGACTGTCGCTCTGTCAGGGGACAGGTCCAGTGTTCTGATTGGCTGAGCTTCTGGTTGCAGGTCCAGAACCTGGCTATGTTTCCCGTGTCGGACCTCCTGCTCGGTCTGGATGTCTGGGCTGTGACTGCGTCTGGCACCCGGCTGCTCAACCTCACCTCCTACAGCACCCTGCCGGTAATACACCCTACTACACCCTCAAATACGCCCTATAGTACATACTATAGTACACAGTATAGGTACCATATACACACACCATATAGACGCTATAAAACACAGTATAGTGATATAGATGATGATGTTAATTTTGAGCTTTTTTATACCAGGGTTGTGTCCTACTGTAATATATTATTAACCAGTGTTGTGTAATACCGGCCGTAAGGCCGGCGGGGGTCAGTGCAGCCTGCCGGCCCACACAGCCCACACCACGGAGAAGGAGGAGGACCTGACACACACCCCACAGCTGGTAACACAAGCACACACATGGACATGGTTCAGAAGGATTGTACTTTTATACATGATTACACGTGTGTGTGTGTGTGTGTGTGTGTGTGTGTGTGTGTGTGTGTGTGTGTGTGTGTGTGTGTGTGTGTGTGTGTGTGTGTGTGCAGAACCGTTCTAACAGCAGGAGTTTGGCTGTGGAGTGCAGGCTGAGTGTCGCGGCCAGGAGCACCGTGCAGGTCAGCATCTCAGGGAGACTGCAGCATCACACGCTGGCCACCGTGAGTCACTTTACATTCCCTCACTTTATATTAGCAGAATGATGGAGGGAGGAGAGAAAATACAGAATGATGGAGGAGAGGAGAGACAGAATGAAGGAGGGCTGAGAGACAGAATGATTGACAGATGAGGGAGGAGAGACAGAATGATGGAGGGATTAGAGAGGAGAGACAGGTTTTGTATTGCCCTGAGACATGTATGACCTCTGTCCTCAGAAGGTGCAGTTCCGATCTCTGGAGATCTTGACGTGTGCAAACCTTCACCTCGACCTGACCAGCAGCAGCTTTCTGCAGGAGGACAGACCGACTAGAGTGGTAACCTACCTGTCTGTCTGCCTACCTAGCTGTCTGTCTGCCTACCGAGCTGTCTGGCTACCTACCTAGCTGTATGTCTGTCTACGTAACTATCTGTCTACCTAACTGTCTGTCTGTCTACCTAACTGTCTGCCTACCCACCTGTCTGTCTGTTTCTCCCTGTCTGTCTCTTGATGACCCCTGTCCTGTGTGCAGGTGGTGTTGGGGCTGAGGAAGGAGCTGCTCTCTGAGCTGCCCGTGCTGGTGGTGCTGGGCAGCGTGCTCGGAGGACTGGTGCTGCTCGCCCTGCTGGTCCTGCTCCTGTGGAGGGTGAGACGCGTCCTCCATTAGGCTGCTCAGGGTCCCGGCTCAGGGGCTAGGCTCAGGGGCCCGGCCATTAGCTAGTGTTGACACCTAGCTTTAAGCGCCCGCTAATGCTTAGAACCAGCTAGAGCTTAGAACCCGCTAATGCTTAGAACCAACTGCCGTTTGGGTTCAGATAGCGTTAAGAACAGCTAGTTTAGAACCAGCTAGCTTTTAGAACAGACAGAACTTCCTGGTTCTGAGGATCTTCTTCTTCTCTCCAGCTGGGTTTTTTCAGGAGGCGGACCCGGAAGGAAGCAGAGGAGGCGGAGGGGCTGGCGTTGACCAACGAGAAGATGGCAGAGAACTTGCTGTAGTCAAGATGTCCTCAAGTCTACAGGTTACCTGCTCTCAGGGCCAGCACTCCCTAACCCTGTCATCCTCTAGATATATATCTATACACATAATGCATACATTTCTATGTTATATATATCGTCTGAATGTTGTTTTTTACATTCTTTGTTGTAGATCGACAAGACTATTCAGAACTTACAGAAAACTGTTCTTTAGACCAAGCCATGGAGGAGCAGGTAGGGGTTAGACAGTACATACCCATGTCATTAAGGAGCAGGTAGGGGTTAGAGTCTAACCCCTACCTGCTCCTTAATGACCTGGGTATGTACTGTCTGACCCCTACCTGCTCTTTCATGACCTGTCTCTGTACTTTCTAACCGTTGGACAGTACAGAGACAGGACATTAAGGAGCCGGTAGGGGTTAGACAGTACAGAGACAGGACATTAAGGAGCAGGTAGGGTTAGACAGTACAGAGACAGGTCATTAAGGAGCAGGTAGGGGTTAAACAGTACAGAGACAGGTCATTAACACGCATCTTGCTCTAGGATGCCTTCAGGTAGACTGAGGAATTTGGGGATTGAACCCAGAACCTCAGCTGGGATTTAAATAGCCTAACCACAATGAACCTACCCTCTCTACCTACTAGATAGACTAACCACTAGAGGCTTCTAGAAGCTACTCGCTGTGTTATCGTTTTTTTTATACATAGCTAATGCACTTTTGTTGTGTGAACTTGAACCTGTGTAAATATCTGTGTGGGAAATATGTGTGTTGCAAGTATTCTGATTAAACATGTCACCGTAATATGAGATGGTACGTTATGACTTAATGTTGAGACAAAATTAAAGATATCAGAAAATACATCTCACCATCTGGTAAGAGCTTTTATTTTGAAAATGCACTGGTTGGACTTTTCTAGGTTTGGTCAAGACCTATATCTGTACTGTCCAACTCCTACCTGCTCCTTACCGACCTGTCTCTGTACTGTCTAACCCCTACCTGCTCCTTAATGACCTGTCTCTGTACTGTCCAACCCCTACCTGATCCTTAATGACCTGTCGGTACTGTCTAACCCCTACCTGCTCCTTAATGACCTGTCTCTGTACTGTCTAACCCCTACCTGCTCCTTAATGACCTGTCTGTACTGTCTAACCCCTACCTGATCCTTAATGACCTGTCTAACCCCTACCTGCTCCTTAATGACCTGTCTCTGTACTGTCTAACCCCTACCTACTCCTTAATGACCTGTCTCTGTACTGTCTTACCCCTACCTGCTCCTTAACGACCTGTCTCTGTACTGTCTAACCCCTACCTGCTCCTTAATGACCTGTCTCTGTACTGTCTAACCCCTACCTGCTCCTTAATGACCTGTCTCTGTACTGTCTTACCCCTACCTGCTCCTTAACGACCTGTCTCTGGACTGTCCAACCCCTACCTGCTCCTGATGACTTTGAGTAGGTCAAAGCTTATTTTATCTTATAGGAGAGAAAACAGAGGCTAAAAGCAGAAGACTGGTTCAGTATTTAATCAAGCAGTCTCCAGATCGTCTCTTAAAACATTTTACACTCAATTAAAAAGGAAACTCTTTGGCCTCAATTCAGCCGGAGCAACATTGAGCTGTAGGGAAGACCCTGAATCCATTAGTGTTGTTAGGAGTCCCAGCAGGGGTCCCAGCGGGGGGGGACCCAGGTCCCCCCTGCAGGTCTACGCTGTGGTCGGCTCCCAAGGGACCCACCCTCTCAAAACATTCCACCCCCAGGGCCGTGTTGGAGATACTTGGTGTTCAACAGTCACATTCTCCACCAGTCTGACCGTTAGAAAATAAATCACACCCAATAGTTTTATAAAGCATAGTCCTTAAATAAAGAATTAAAAATATGGATGACCAAAAAGTACAGTTTCTTTCCGCCCTCAGGCCGTGGGTCCAGAGACCCACGGCCGACTGACATCAGTTCAAAGGTCATGAGAAGAGTCAGCAGTGGACCCGGTCCTCTGAAGACTGGATCCTAGTGGTGGTCCACCAGGTCCTCGGGAGACCGGGTCCCAGGTCCCCGGGTCCAGGCGGGGTCCTAGTGCAGCTCTACGAACTCCTCCAGGCTGCTGGGGATCTGCTGGCGGTAGCTGATGCTGTGCTGCCGGACGGCGCGCGCTGCCAGGCACTTGAGGCTCATCTTCATCTGGGTCTTCAGGAGGATCTCCGAGACGCCGGTGGTGCTGCGGTCCAGCGGCGTCTTCTGCTGCTTGTTGGTCATGTCCGTGTGGGCGCCCGCCTCCACCAGGCTGATGATGATGGCGTGCAGCGTCAGGAAGTCGCTGATGGGCCGGTGGTACTGCACGATGACGTGCAGCGGGCTGTTGCCCTCGCGGTCCACCGCGTTGACGTTGGCGCCGCAGTCCAGCAGCAGCTTGGTGACCTGGGCGCTAGGGAAGCTGCACACGTCGTTGGTGTGGAAGTCGTCCACCGGCGTGCTGGAGCTGATGGCCAGGTGCAGCAGCGAGGAGCCCTCGCGGGAGCGCGGGTCCAGCTGAATCAGGGTGTAGATCTGCTTGTTGATGCGGGCGCGCTCCTCGTCGCTGCACAGCGTCTTGGTGGAGATGCACACGAGGTAGAGGAAGGTGAACAGGTTCGACTCGTAGTTGTCGGTGGCCTGCGGCAGCTCGGCCTCCGGGGCCGCCTCCATGCGCGCCGTGCTCCTCTGGATCTCTAGCACGCTGCAGCCCAGCACCTGCTCCACGGCGGCGGGCCGCAGCGCCTCCTTCAGGTGCACCATCTGGGAGAAGACCTGGGCGAAGCGCAGCAGGTCCTTGTGCGTGTTGCGGCTGCCCTTCTGCCGCAGCCGCAGCGCGTGCAGCCACAGCTTGATGCACTGGTCGAACTCCATGTTGTCCGCGTACACAGCGCCGCGGTAGATGATGGGGTGCGACACGTCGATGTTGTCCGAGCCCAGGATGCGCTCGCGGACCATCAGCCCCTCCATGTGCAGGACGTCCCGGTTGTTGCGGATGGCCTCCAGCTCCTGCGGCGTGCGGCACTCGCTGCGGCCGCCGTAGGCCTCGATGGGCGGGGCCAGCGGCTCCTTGGGGACAGGCCGCGCCGGGTCGCGGTGGCGCTCCAGCATGGCCAGGTACAGGTAGTGGTACGTCTTCAAGATGTCGTAGTTCTCCCGGTCGTTGGCGAACGAGGCGCCCAGCAGCTCCAGGGCCTCGATGCGGCTCGCCACGTCGCAGTCGGCGTGCGCCAGCAGCAGCTCCACCACCTCCGCCTTGCAGCTCTCCGCCGCCACCTTCAGGGGCGTCATGCCGTGGCCGTTCACCACCATGGCCGCCTGCCGCCGCACCAGCGCCTGCACGATGTCCAGGTGGCCCGCCTCGGCCGCGAAGTGCAGCGCGGTGGCGCCGCAGTGGGCCGTGGCGTCGGGGTTGGCGCCGTGCTCCAGCAGGAAGCCCACCACGTCGGCGTGCCCCTTGTAGGCAGCGATCATCAGGCAGGTGTTGTTGTACTTGTTGGTGATGCCGATGTCGGCCGCGTGCTCCACCAGGTAGCGCACGATGTCCACGCGCCCGTCGAAGCAGGCCGCCCGCAGGGGGGTGGAGTTAGTGACGGTGGTGTGGTTCACGTTGGCATGGTGACTGACCAGCAGGCGCACCACATCAAAGTGCCCCGCCCCCGCCGCACACCACAGCGCAGTGGCCCCGTCGATCACGTAGCTGGAGGTCAGGGGTCAGAGGTCAGCAGAGGGCCTGGGACTACCACAGGGCTGACTGGGACTACGACAGGGCTAACTGGTTCTACAACAAGGCTGATGGGGACTACAACAAGGCTGACTGGGATCACAACAGGGCTAACTGGTTCTAGAACAGGGCTGACTGGGACTACAACAGGGCTAACTGTGACTACAACAGGGCTAACTGTGACTACAACAGGGCTAACTGGGACTACAACAGGGCTATCTGGGACTACAACAGGGCTATCTGGGACTACAACAGGGATAACTGGGACTACAACAGGGCTAACTGGTTCTACAACATGGCGGCTAACCGCTCCCCGGGGCCCCAGACTCACCCGTCGAACCGCACCGTGCCGGTCTGCTCGGTGTCCACCCGGTAGTGGTCCAGCAGCAGCCGCACCACCTTGTCGTGTCCGTTCCGCGCCGCGATGATGAGCGGCGTAGAGCGCTGTCCGGCCAGCTGGGTAACGAAGCCCAGCAGGTCGCGTGTCTCCGCCTCGGGGTGGTTCAGCAGCAGCGCGGCCAACGTCAGGACGCGGCCCTCGCTGGCCGCCTTGTAGACGTACCCCGCCAGGGACTCCATGTGAGGGCCACAGGCCGGGACCTCGCTCTGACGGGCCGCCTGCTGTGTGCTCTCCGCAGCAGGCCGCCTCCCATCAAGAGACCAGAAGACCACCGGGATCACATGGAGGGGCTCTGGAGACCCGCCTTCAAGAAGAGCCCGTCTAGGCAGAATGTTGGGGGTCTCGGGGCGCACCCTTTAAGA
Organism: Gadus chalcogrammus; assembly: GCF_026213295.1. NCBI lineage: Eukaryota > Metazoa > Chordata > Actinopteri > Gadiformes > Gadidae > Gadus > Gadus chalcogrammus. The sequence goes on from NC_079420.1 coordinate 12,041,985, forward strand.
GGGGTCTCGGTGAGCCCGTCTCAGTGCGGACCCTCTGAGGGGGGGGGGGGTTCTCAGGTCGGACCCTCTAGGGGCTTCTCGGTGAGCTCGTCTCAGGCGGACCCTCTGAGGGGGGGGTATCGGTGAGCTCCTAGTTTCGGTCTTCGTAGCAGTTCAATACCGAGCGACGATCAGCTTCCGGGAGACCGAGCTGCCGCAGACGGACTAATTCAACCGATCTGCCGGGTCAGAGAGGGTGTGACGTCAGACCGAAACATCCCGAACTCTTCTTGTTTCTAAAAAAAACCACATACGGAACTTTTAGACTCGGTATTTCTGCTCTAAAGGTGCGTTCGTTCTATTTGTTCTCCACCGAAACCGCTCCGGGTTCACCTTGTTGCTAACCAGTGACTCGACGGATGTGTCCCACATAAAAACTGCTCCGACTAGGAACGGAAATTAAATAATTTGGACCGTGCGTTATGATAATATATAGTCAGTATTGACGCAAATAGTTTTGTGAAATATGTTCTACAAAATTTGAAGGGACTTCATTCTTTATTTCTTAAATGGCCATTTCATTTATATAGATTGTTTCTTTGTATAGAGGGTGCTGACTGATCCATGAAGACAATACACTGGTAGGCACTCAACTAAACAATCAGATATGAGTCACATTTAAATTAATTCATTAGGCAGGGTCGATTTTGGTTCTTAGAAGGTTTATTAAAGAAATTACACCAAATAAATGATTTTCACAATCAACTACAGGGAAGTTAATGTACTTATTGTTAGTCTAATTGAATAAAGGTATCTGCTAATTACCCTAAATGTAAATGTAAAGTACGTAAAATTCCAACATGGGTTCCTCCAAGGACCCAGAACGAGCTATAGAGCGGTTAGTCATCCCTTCCTTCCAGCCACCATTTTGGACCACATTCCTTGGATTGGAAATAAGGCAGACCATCTTACTGGGCAATAAAACGCACAAAGAGCTTCTAGACCAGAATGTTTTAATGTGTAAACATCATATACAAATATAAAGAATGTTTCTAAGATCCTGATTCACAGTCATCAAACACAGTGTGTGTGTGTGTGTGTGTGTGTGTGTGTGTGTGTGTGTGTTTGTGTGTGTTAGTCATCTGGTTCCATCACACACTGCTCCACGATCTCCCTCAGGTCGGGGTTCTCCATTGCCGCCGCGACCCGCTCCTTATCGTTGATCTGTTTGTTAACTAGACAGAGAACTAGAGTTACCTAGAGAGTTAACCAGAGACTAAACTAGACAGAGAACTAGAGTTTAATAGACACAACGACAGTTAACTAGAGTAGGCTTGCTAGACACACACACACACACACACACACACACACACACACACACACACACACACACACACACACACACACACACACACACACACACACATACACACACACACACACAAACAGGCCACTCACTGTCTTCCTCTGTGGAGTGGGTTCCTTCAGAGACGTAGATCTCCAGCTGAAAACATCTACATCTTAACAACATAACCATGACTTACATAAAAATGAATGACATAACCATGACTGACATAACCATGACTACAGGTGAGGTGACGTAGGTATGAGGTCATACCTTGTGTTTGAAAGGTAAACAGCGCTGCAGTTTGACCTGTAAGCACAGACCTGCAAAAACATAACATGAACCACCAGTTACCGTTGAGACCAATATGTAATGAGGGGCTGAAACCCCCCCCCCCCCACACACACACACACACACACACACACACACACACACACACACACACACACACACACAGAGAGAGAGAGAGAGTCTCAGAGAGACAGACAGGTGGTCGTGTGGCCTCATCACGGAAGTTGTACCGATAAGGGTGGCCAGCGAGCAGTGGGGGACGGTGGGCGAGAACTTGATGATGATGAGGTACTCGTCGCCCGGCAGCGGGCGGACCTCCACGCAGCTCTCCGTCACCACGTCCAGCTCCTCCAGGGTGTTCGGCTTCTCCGGGTCCCGTATAGACCGGATCACATCTACGGGATGAGGGGTTCCTTCATGAACAAACTACTACCTCCATAGAGTTACAACTATATGTACAACAGTATCTTACCGTAGACCTCTAACTCTTTTTCCTCCATGTTCATGGTGTCTAAAGGTCATTATTCTTCATGGTCCCACTGGGTCTGGACGGCGCCATAGCAGTTTACCAGTATAACCAGTTAAAGTGAATTAGAACATTATCCAGAGAACATTATCGAGAACATTACTTAGAGAACGTTATCCAGTTAACATTATCTGATCGCTTCCTCCGGGTCGTTCCGCTCCAGACCAAAGCAGTCGAGGTCAGAAGCTAACTACACGATAACAACAATAACGTTGTGAGGGTATTGTCTATAACGTGAAACGTAAAAAAATATACAACAAGCCCGTTTTGGTCCTGTCCTTGAATTTCGAATTATTTAATCAACTCTTCAGACACTTTTCGATTAGCCGGCCTGGATCAGCTGACCTCCACGTCATGTGACATCCACAGCATCATGTGATCATTCTATTGACATGAAGCTCCATGATGCTACAGTTGTCAGGAGATGACCATATCTAACCCAGTAGCTCCAGTGTTCCTCCGTGTTCTTATCCTCTTATAGCCACCATGTCGCAGCAGAGCAGCGGCCTGGAGGTGCTGCTGGTCCCGGGACACCCGCTGCTGGGCCGGGTCAGGGCCGGGGACAGGGTGGCCCTTCTGTCCGGCGGCGCCCTGCTGGGCCGCCTGGAGCCCCGGGGCGCGCTGACCGTCGGGGACCTGGCTGACCGCGGAGAGGTCCTTGGGGGCTCCGCCACACTGGAGGGGTCTTACTCAGAGTAACTATGTGGCTTGTCTCTGAGGTCCTGTTTATATCTGTTGGTCTTCCAGGATTTTCTTCTACTGAGTAGAATTAAAATATAAACCTTTTTACCAGACCTCTATGTGAAGCATATTATTATGTAAGCACAATTTGTTGGATTAGTTTGATTACATTGATGTGTGTAGACAGAGACTACTTTTCCTTATCTATTTGTGTTGTGTCTGTTGATTAGTTTTGCCTGGGAGGAGGTTACCCCTGAAGGAGGAGAAGGAGGCGGAGGAGGAGGTGGCCCATCCAGGCTGCTCGCGGTCACAGGCAGCCAAGACGTGTGTCTGGTGACGGTTGTGACGGGGGCAGCTGATGGAGTTGGACTGGTGTGTGTGTCTGAGTGCCCCGCCGGCCGCCTGCTGAAGATGGCAGAGGACAGCGGGTTCAGTGAGTGTGGACAGACTTTTTAAATTAATCACTAGGATGACTCTGCATGTTCAGTGTTATCATTATTCACTATGATGTTAGTGTTGATCATTATTCACTATGTAAGTGTTGATCATTATTCACTATGATGTTAGTGTTATTATTCACTATGATGTTAGTGTTGATCATTATTCACTATGATGTTAGTGTTATTATTCACTATGATGTTAGTGTTGATCATTATTCACTATGATGTTAGTATTATTATTCACTATGATGTTAGTGTTGATCATCATTCACTATGATGTTAGTGTTATTATTCACTATGATGTTAGTGTTGATCATTATTCACCATGATGTTAGTGTTATTATTCACTATGATGCTGGTGGTTCGATGTATCTTTGGACGAGGAGAAGGGAAATCTGATGATCTAGCGAGATGCATTGAAATCCATTTATTTATAATCACATGAAAAACCCTTTCTCCAGGCGTCTCCAGGCTCCAGAGTGTGAGGCTGCTGAGCTTCCTGGACTCCTGCTCTGTCCTCCTGCTCAACTCCTCCCTGCTTCTCACCCTGCACTGGAGACAGGAGGTGCAGGGTGAGGAGGAGGCCCGGGACCCAGAGGAGAGCCAGGACCTGGAGGAGAGTCAGGAGCTGGAGAAGGAGGAGGAGGAGGTGCAGATGGTCTCCTCCTGCTCCCTCCTTGTTCAGGGGGAGCAGGAGGAGGTGTCCTCCTCCTGTCTGTCTGCAGGAGTTCTGTTCCTCCTCTGCAGGAGTGGACTGATCTGTATCCTTAACTCACATGATTTACTAGTAATTAGTAACTAGTACTATTACTACCACATGGTTTGATAAACTATATATGATGTATTACTATCACTGTAAGTCTAATGTAAGTATTATACCTTGGTTTGGTAAGGGTGATGTGGGTTAGTTGAAGTGTAACCTGGGTTAGTTGAAGCGTAACATTGTTTCTTTAACCAGACACCAGGTGGTTATGACATCACGGCCGGCAGTCTGCTGGCGACTGTCGACCTGCCCTCCTACCTGGGCTCGCTCAGGGAGGAAGAACCCTCCCCCTCCTCCCCCTCCCCCTCCTCCTCCGCCTCTTCCTCCCACTCCTACCCCGCCTCCTTCAGTCAGCTCCGTGTGTCAGCTGACCTGAGCACTGCCGTCGCTCTAAGCCCCACCCACACGGCGGTGGCAGTGGACCTGAACCACTACTTCAGGTAGGAGTGCTTGGTTTGGTTATTTTAGTTAGTTTAGTTAGTTCAGTTAGCTACAATGGGTGAGTTAATAGGGATGGGCTGAGTCTCTTAAAATGAAGCCTTCCTTTGATAACGAGGTATCATAACATAGATATCCGATATAATATAATTGCAATGTATATAACAGATAGTAGTTTGATAGTTGGTACATGTGAAGGCGTTGAATATTGTGAAGCTGTGACACACACTGCAGACCTGATCCAACTGGCTGCCCCCCCAGGACCCGCCCAGACCACCTGCTGGGAGTGGAGGCCCCTGGGTGCCTGATGACCCCTGAGGGAACCTCCAGGGCCCGGGACGCTGGCTCTCTCAACACCGACCGGTGAGCAGTGCTAACATGTGGGGGATATCCGCGATGCCTTCAAACCCCTCTTATAGTTACTGAGAATTCTTTGGTACAATCCTGATGGTTGCCCTTCACTTCGAAGTTGTACATGTTTTATTTCAACTGTTCGGTGCGACATGGTTGACCTGGTTCTTCTCTGACCCAGTTATGTTCTGACCCAGTTCTGTTCTGACCCGGTTCTGTTCTGTCCCGGTTCTGTTCTGTCCCACAGGTCTTGGGGAGCACGTCTGGCCCGGCTGTACAGCACTGCCCAGGGCCCCGCCCCCTCCCAGGGCCCCGCCCCCTGGTTCTCCGGTCTGCCAGAGGTGGCGTCCCGCATGGCTCTTTCCCAGGCCCGGCTGTCTTTCAGCAGAGTGCCACCGGGGGGTGCCACCGCCCTGTTCTCGGTCCCTGCTTCCTCTATTGCTTCGTTGCTTTCCGTATCCCAATTTTCTGCCCTGGTTACCTTTGTATCCCCTGACGACGGCCAGTCCAGTGTGGCATTGTGGGATTTAGAGTCCCAGGCTGTGAGCTACCACCGGTGTGAGTCAGCGTCTACGGCGGTGAAATGGAAAGGACCGCAACACACTGCGCTTTTAATCAAGAGTGAGTAACATATAGACCTTTTAATCAAGAGTGAGTAACATAGAGCTTTAAATCAAGAGTGAGCCACATATAGAGCTTTTGATGAAGAGTGATTAAAGAGGACCTTATTAAACTTTCCAGAGGGTACTAAGTCAGTCTTCCTCTCTCCAGGGGGTCCTAAGTCAGTCTTCCTCTCTCCAGGGGGTCGTAAGTCAGTATTACCCTCTCCAGGGGGACTTAAGTCAGTTTAACTCTGTCCAGGGGTCCTAAGTCAGTTTTGCTCCCTCCAGGGAGTCCGGGGTCCGGCGGTGGTCTCTCCCAGGTGATGTTTGATGTGGACCAGCAGCGATTGCTCAGCAGGCTGATGGTGTTCGGGAAGGCAGCGACGGTGGACGCCCTGTGCCACCTGAATACATGGGGCCGTTGTTCGATCCCGATGCACGCCCTGCAGGTAGGGGGCGCTCCCACCGACACACCAACAGGGCTGTGATGAAGCTCCATGAACTCAACCTCTGGGCAGTCGGCTGGTCGCAGGTCAAAGGTTCTGTAACTGAAGCCCAATGCCCCCGGCCCCTGTGAGCCTCCTGGGGCAGGAGCCCCTCATAGGGAAGGCTGCGGACAGCTGGGATCAATTCCGGGACTTTTTCCAGTCGTGTCCCGGGTTGTGTTCCTCAAACAAGCTCTCCTTGTTTGAGGAGCAGAGCTCTCCTTGTTTGAGGAGCAGAGCTCTCCTTATGTTTGAGGAGCAGAGCTCTCCTTGTTTGAGGAGCAGAGCTCTCCTTGTTTGAGGAGCAGACTCCGGAGCTCTCCTTGTGTTTGAGGAGCAGACCTTGACCCTTACCCTGTGCTTCACAGGCAGGGCTGAAGAACCGACAGCTGGACACGGTGGACCTGTTTCTGAAGAGCAAAGAGGAGATGCTGTCCCCCAGTGAGCTCCCTCCGGACCCCCGGGGCGCCCTGCTGTCCCGTAAGGAGACCCCTCAGCCACGCCCTCAGGGCGGCGGCTGGGGTTGTTGTCATGGTGATGTCTGATGTGGTGTCATGGTGATGTGTCGTGATGGTGATGTGGTTTCATGGTGATGTGTTGTCATTGTGACCTGGTTTTATGGTGATGTGTCGTCATGGTGACACGTTGTCATGGTTCCAGGTGTGCAGGAGGTGTGCCCCGCCCTGGACCTGCTGTGCTGCTCCATCAGAGACGGCCACGCAGAGCTGCAGTCCAGAGCGTTCTCAGAGCAGCTGCTGAGGACAACCCTGACCTTCCTCCAGACCCAGCTGAGGACCGCCTGCTGCAGCACGCACCGTGAGTCACACACACGCGCGCACACACACACACACACACACACACACACACACACACACACACACACACACACACACACACACACACACACACACACACACACACACACACACACACACACACACACACACACACACACATTGAGACACACACACACAGTGAGACACACACACACACACACCGAATCAACGCACACACACACACACACACACACACACACACACACACACACACACCGAGAGACACACACACCAAGGGACACACACGCACTCACCGTGGTTTTATTATGGTCTGTCCTCAGAGTTGGACGCAGAGCTTCAGAGCTGCGTCTCCATCCTCAACCGATACGTCTTCCAGCTGTGGACCCTGATGAGGTCATTCCCCTGGGCCTCCAGCCAATCAGAGCCAGCAGCACCAAACCACCTGACCGCTGACATCCAATCAGAACCAGCCGCACCCAACCACCTGACCGCTGACAGCCAATCAGAAACAGAACAGCACCAGAGATGGGAGCATCTCTCCACTGAGGTGAGCCACCACACACACACCAACCCTCTGCACACAGCCCCCCACTACCAGGATGAGTCTCAACTGTGTGTGTGTGTTTGTGTGTGCGTGTCAGGAAGCGGTCCGGCGGGCCGTGCTCTGCGGCCGGCTGCCCTGCCTCCAGGCCTTCCTGCGCTCCCAGAACAGACCAGAGCAGACGCTGCCCGAGCTGCGGAGGGTGGGCCTGCAGCACGCCTTCCGCTGCCTGGCTCAGAGGCAGCTGCCCCACGCCACCACCCTCTTCAGGAACATGGTGCCACACCCACACACCGTATCCATGGAAACATGACCAATGAGCTTCATGTACTTTATCAACGTGTATCTAATGGTTATTCTTCTGTGTGTGTGTGTGTGTGTGTGTGTGTGTGTGTGTGTGTGTGTGTGTGTGTGTGTGTGTGTGTGTGTGTGTGTGTGTGTGTGTGTGTGTGTGTGTGTGTGTGTGTGTGTGTGTGTGTGTGTGTGCAGGGTTTCCATGTCAATGAGGTGCTCCACAGTGTGTGTCTGTACACCGACCAGAAGGAGCTCCGGGACTTTGTGGTGAGAACCAATCAAAATCCTCCAACGTTTCTGCTCCTTTATTCCTATTGGCTCTGGGTTTGTCAATCTGCTTGTGTGGGCGGGGCCTGTGTGTGATTGGCAGGTGGAGGAGCTGACCAGAAAGCAGTGTTTCTCCCATGAGGAGACCCAGAGGGTGCAGTTCTTCAGGGAGGTGGAGAAGCTGGGAGCCACTGCCAGGCTGACACATCCTCCCCAGAACTCTCTGAGGTACAGACCTCCTCTCTCCTCCACCCCAGAACTCTCAGAGGTACAGACCTCCTCTCTCCTCTCTCCTCCACCCCAGAACTCTCTGCGGTACAGACCTCCTCTCTCCTCTCTCCTCCACCCCAGAACTCTCAGAGGTACAGACCTCCTCTCTCCTCTCTCCTCCACCCCAGAACTCTCTGAGGTACAGACCTCCTCTCTCCTCCACCCCAGAACTCTCTGAGGTACAGACCTCCTCTCTCCTCTCTCCTCCACCCCAGAACTCTCTGAGGTACAGACCTCCTCTCTCCTCCTCTCTCTCCATCTTCATCACACTACACACGTGTTAGGGTTAGGGTTAGGCTTTCGTTTCATTGGATTCCTTGGTTAACCTGGTTCCATGGTAGACCTGGTTCCATGGTAAATGGTTAACCTGGTTCCATGGTAGACCTGGTTCCAAGGTAGACCTGGTTCCATGGTACATGGTAGACCTGGTTCCATGGTAGACCTGGTTCCATGGTACATGGTTAAGCATGTCATCCTGTCAGGCTTGGTTGGTCCGAGGGTTCAGGGTTGTGTTCTTGGTTCAGGGTTGTGTTCTTGGTTCAGGGTTGTGTTCTTGGTTCAGGGTTGTCTTCTTGGTTCAGGTTTCTGTTCTTGGTTCAGGGTTGTGTTCTTGGTTCAGGGTTCTGGAGCTGGCCCATTCAGACCCGCAGCAGGACCCCACTCTGCTGGGCCTGGACCCGGACCCGGACTGTGTCCCGGGGGGAGCAGGACTGTGGAGCCGCCTCCGGCTGGACTGGATCAGACACTGGACCCCGAACGCCCTCAGCAGTGTTCGGCTGTCCCGCTTGCAGGATGAAGGTACGGCTCCTCACCGCTAGGGGCACAAGGGCCCAGAAGTACGGCTCCTCACCCCTAGGGGCGCTAGGGCCCAGAAGTACGGCTCCTTACCACAAGGGGGCTAAGGCCCAGGTGACTGTACCGGCTCCTCACCACTAGGGGCGCTAAAGCCCAGGTGAAGGTAAGACTCCTCACCACTAGGGGCGCCAGGGCCCAGGTGAAGGTACCGGCTCCTCACCACTAGGGGGCTAAGGCCCAGGTGAAGGTACCTGTCCTCACCACTAGGGGGCTAAGGCCCAGGTGAAGGTACCTGTCCTCACCACTAGGGGGCTAAGGCCCAGGTGAAGGTACCTGTCCTCACCACTAGGAGCGTTAAAGCCGTTCTAAATCACACTTATTCTAATCCGCTCCTTATGCTAGAATTCTGGAAAAGGATACGACTCAGCTGCTAAACATCACGACCACCTGACACACCCACACTAACTGGTGCTAACACTGACCGGTTCTAATTTTAACGTGTGCTAACCTATCAGACCTTCGAAACATTCCACATCATGCTACCCTATGCTAGTAGGTTGTAGCAGCTGTCTCAGCCAGCATGGCGTTAGCGTCAGGCTGTGGGGACTGGGAGGAGGGCTCCTAGACTGACAGAGCTCCTGTTGTCGTCCTAGCGGTGGTCTCCTGCGACGCCCAGACCCTGTGGTCTCACCTGACCGCCCTCAACAACCAGCAGCGCCTGAGCCGCTGGATCCAGAGCTCAGAGGACCGCGACGCCCCCTGCTGGCCGGCCATCACACCGCAGCTGGTCAGGGCACACACGGCCTGCTGCGACCACACCAGGGAGCAGCTGCTCAATCTCCTGGCCAGGTACACACAGCACCACAGTACTCACCAAGGTACTACTGCAGTACTAACCCTGGTACTGCTGCAGTACTAACCCTAGCACTACAGCAGTACTAACTCTAGTACTACTGGAGTACTACTGCTGTACTACTGCAGTACTAACCCTAGTAGTACAGCATTATTATTGCAGTACTTACCCTAGTACTACTGCAGTACTAACCCTAGTACTACTGCAGTAGTACTAGGGTTAGTACTGCAGTACTACTGCAGTACTAATCCTAGTAATGAGCTGTCTTGTGGTCTCTCTAGGAAGGGGATCTTTGCAGAGGGGGAGGAGCTTGATCTGCTGATGTGTCGTCTGGTCCAGGTGGGGGGAGTGATGTGTGACACCGCCCCTTCCCCCCGATACCACCTCCCGATTGGCCCAGAGCTCCACACCCACTTTATCACCCACTGTCTGAACAACAACCTGCAGTACCTCCTTTACACCTACCTGCAGCATCACAGGTGTGTGTGTGTGTCTGTGTGTGTTCCTCTTGTGTGTGTCTCTGTGTGTGTAACATGCGTCTCTGTCCAGGCTGACCCAGAGGGCCCTCCGGGTCGGGTTCCCGGGCCGGGGGAACCTGGAACAGGACCCCCCCTGGTTCCACATGATGCTGAGGGTCCAAGAGGCTGCCCAGGACCTGTCAGGTGACTTCCTGTTTCCTCTCTGCCCCCCCATTCAAGTGACAAGTGTTCTAGATGATTAAGGTGTTTTCCTCCCAGGGTTCTAGAGGATGAAGGCGTTCTCCAGGGTTCTAGATGATGAAGGCGTTCTCCAGGGTTCTAGATGATGAAGGCGTTCTCCAGGGTCTAGAGGATGAAGGCGTTCTCCAGGGTTCTAGATGATGAAGGCGTTCTCCAGGGTTCTAGATGATGAAGGCGTTCTCCAGGGTTCTGGGTGATGAAGGCGTTCTCCAGGGTTCTAGATGATGAAGGCGTTCTCCAGGGTTCTAGATGATGAAGGCGTTCTCCAGGGTTCTAGAGGATGAAGGCGTTCTCTAGGGTTCTAGATGATGAAGGCGTTCTCCAGGGTTCTAGATGATGAAGGCGTTCTCCAGGGTTCTAGAGGATGAAGGCGTTCTCCAGGGTTCTAGATGATGAAGGCGTTCTCCAGGGTTCTAGATGATGATGGCGTTCTCCAGGGTTCAAGGTGATGAAGGCGTTCTCCAGGGTTCTAGGTGATGAAGGCGTTCTCCAGGGTTCTAGATGATGAAGGCGTTCTCCAGGGTTCTAGATGATGAAGGCGTTCTCCAGGGTTCTAGAGGATGAAGGCGTTCTCCAGGGTTCTAGATGATGAAGGCGTTCTCCAGGGTTCTAGAGGATGAATGCGTTCTCCAGGGTTCTAGAGGATGAATGCGTTCTCCAGGGTTCTAGATGATGAAGGCGTTCTCCAGGGTTCTAGATGATGAAGGCGTTCTCCAGGGTTCTAGATGATGATGGCGTTCTCCAGGGTTCTAGGTGATGAAGGCGTTCTCCAGGGTTCTAGATGATGAAGGCGTTCTCCAGGGTTCTAGATGATTAAGGCGTTCTCCAGGGTTCTAAATGATGAAGGCGTTCTCCAGGGTTCTAGATGATGAAGGCGTTCTCCAGGGTTCTAGAGGATGAAGTCGTTCTCCAGGGTTCTAGATGATGAAGGCGTTCTCCAGGGTTCTAGGTGATGAAGGCGTTCTCCATGGTTCTAGATGATGAAGGCGTTCTCCGGGGTTCTAGGTGATGAAGGCGTTCTCCGGGGTTCTAGGTGATGAAGGCGTTCTCCAGGGTTCTGGGTGATGAAGGCGTTCTCCAGGGTTCTAGAGGATGAAGGCGTTCTCCAGGGTTCTAGATGATGAAGGCGTTCTCCAGAGTTCTAGATGATGATGATGGTGTCCTCCAGGGTTCTAGGTGATGATGGTGTCCTCCTCCCCAGACCCAGAGCGGCTGTTCCAGGCCAGTCTGACCAGCGCCCAGGTGCTGGTCCCGGGGGGCCAGGCGTCCCTCAGCAGCCTGCTGCTGGAGGGCCACGGCGTGGTGGCGCTGGCCTCACTCATGTTCCCGCCGGGGGGCGTGGACGGGGTGGTGGCCCCGGGGCCCGGCCCCCCCGCCCACAGCCTGGACCACCAGCTGCTGAGGATGGCCTTGGGCCCTTACCCCAAGCTCCGCTCCGCCCTGTTCCCCCCCGGGGGCCCGCAGGCCGGCCTGGGGCCCCCCGACGTCTCCATCTACCAGCTGCTGCAGGTACAGACCATGTATACTCTAATACTACTGTATCGCCAATATTACTATGATATACAGTATACTCTAATACCACTGTATTACCAATAATACTATGATATACAGTATACTCTGATACAGCAGTATTATCAATAATACTATGATATACAGTATACTCTAATACCACTGTATTACCAATAATGCTATGATATACAGTATACTCTGATACAGCAGTATTATCAATAATACTAATATACTAATACAAATATACATCCTCCTCATCCTCATCGTCATCCGCTTATCCGGGGTCGGGTCGCGGGGGGAGCAGCTCAAGCAGGGGGCCCCAGACTTCCCTTTCCCGGGCCACATTGACCAGCTCTGACGGGGGGATCCCGAGGCGTTCCCAGGCCAGTGTTGAGATATAATCTCTCCACCTAGTCCTGGGTCTTCCCCGAGGTCTCCTCCCCACTGGACGTGCCTGAAACACCTCCCAAGGAAGGCGCCCAGTGGGCATCCTTACCAGATGCCCGAACCACCTCAGCTGACTCCTTTCTAAGTAAAGGAGCAGCGGCTCTAATCCGAGTTCCTCACGGATGGCTGAGCTTCTCACCCTATCCCTAAGGGAGACGCCAGCCACCCTTCTGAGAAAACTCATCTCGGCCGCTTGTACCCGCGATCTCGTCCTTTCGGTCATCCCCCAGCCCTCATGACCATAGGTGAGGATAGGAACGAAGATCGACCGGTAGATCGAGAGCTTTGCCTTGCGGCTCAGCTCTCTTTTCGTTACAACGGTGCGGTAAAGCGAACGCAATGCCCCCCCGCTGCTCCGATTCTTCGGCCAATCTCACGCTCCATAGTACCCTCACTCGCGAACAAGACCCCGAGGTACTTGAACTCCTTCACTTGGGCTAAGGACTCATTTCCTACCCGGAGTAAGCAATCCACCGGTTTCCTGCTAAGAGTCATGGCCTCAGATTTAGCGGTGCTGATCCTCATCCCAGCCGCTTCACACTCGGCCGCCAGCCGATCCAGTGAGTGCTGAAGGTCACAGGCCGATGATCCAATGAGGACCACATCATCTGCAAAAAGCAGTGACGAGATCCTCAGACCACCGAACTGCAACCCCTCCCCACCACGACTACGCCTCGATATCCTATACTATGATATACAGTATACTCTAATACCACTGTATTACCAATAATACTATGATATACAGTATACTCTAATACTACTGTATTATCAATAGTACTAGGATATACAGTATACTGCCCGCGGGCACCGTGTTGGTGACCCCTGATATACAGTATACTCTGATACAGCAGTATTAGAGTATACTCTAATACTGCTGTATTATCAATAATAATACTACTCTATTACCAATTACACTATGATATACAGTATAATCTAATACTATGATATATATATATACTCTGATACTACTAGTAAGGGTTGGATGGTGAAGGTTTAGTGTTCCTGTTATACAGTAGGGATTAGATGATTAAGGTTTAGTGTTTCTGGTGGAGAGTGAGGGTTAGATGGTTGTGGTCTATTGTTTGATGTTTTCCTCTGTGTCTCCAGTCTCTTCATCCTCTTCATCAGTCCCGGCTGTTTGGCTGGCAGACTGCCAACCCACTGCTGTCCACCGGTACGGCCAATCACAGCGCACCTTTGACCATCACATCACACACTAACCAATCACATCACACCACTGACCAATCACAGTGCACTCTAACCAATCACAGCGCACACTAACCAATCACAGCGCACCACTGACCGACACATCACACACTAACCACAGCGCACCCCTGTCCAACACATCTCACACTGACCAACACATCATACACTAACCAATCACAGCGTACCCCTGTCCAACACATCACACACTGACCAATCCCACGCCCCCCTCTGGTCCAGGGTCGTCGGAGCCCCCCTACTTCTCCAGCCCTCTGCTGGTGAGCCGCTGGGCGCTGGTGGAGCGGATGGACTTCCTCTACTTCCTGCGCCACAGCCGGCCCTCCTACGCCTACGCCAGCTTCCTGCTGCACGAACTGGCCGGCTCCGCCGACATGACACCACCGTGAGTGGGAGGAGGAGGGAGGAGTTAGGATGAGGTGGGAGGGGTTAGGAGGAGTTTGGGGGAGTTAAGATGAGTTAAGATGAGCTTAGAAGTATTTAGAAGAGTGAAGATGAGTTAAGAAGAGTTTAGAGCAGAACAGATGAGAGAACAGGGGAGTTATGAGGTAAGGGGGAGTTGGTATCTACTCTGGCATGTCTGAACTGTGTGCGTGTGTGTGTGTGTGTGTGTGTGTGTGTGTGTGTGTGTGTGTGTGTGTGTAGTGTGCAACAGGCCCTGCGTCAGGCCTCCAGGCTGGCCCTGCTCTCCTGCAGCCAGCCCAGCGTGGCAGCAGCCTGCCTGGGCTTCCTCCAGCTTCTGGGGGCCCCAAGCCTGGGGCTCCGCGTGGACCTCCGTGCCCTGCGGCTGCTGCAGGCACACAGGGGCCACAGGGGCCAAGGGCCCCGCCTGGACCTGCTGGGTAACCACACAACGCAGGCCCAATTAATAATATATCGTAGTGTATAAATAGTAGTATATGGAGTATATAGTAGTTATGGTTTTAATATAATGATGTTTGGTTTCATGCTAGGTGAGGCGAAGCCAGGGGCAGCTCAAGAGCTGATTGGTTACCTGGAGGAAGCTGTGACTGACAGCCTGGAGCAGAGAGGCATCACAAGGTACCACCCCGGTCCCTGCTGGTCGGGACCAGTTTGAGATGATCTGGACTGGTATTAATGTGTGTGTGTGTGTGTGTGTGTGTGTGTGTGTGTGTGTGTGTGTGTGTGTGTGTGTGTGTGTGTGTGTGTGTGTGTGTGTGTGTGTGTGTGTGTGTGTGTGTGTGTGTGTGTGTGTGTGTGTGTGTTCCCAGGTCTTCCATGGAGGCTGGCCAGGAGTGGGCGGTTCCAGTCCAGTTCTGTCAGCTTCACTCATTGGCCCTCAGCTCGGTTTATCCGGCCCACTGTGCTGCTGACGGGCAGTGGCTCCACTTCCTGCTGTTTGTCCAACTGCACAGTTTCCCCCCCAACCAGGTACCATAACCTTAACCAAACCATGTAGCTTAACCCAACCAGGTACCTTAACCCAACCATGTACCTTAACCTTAACCCAACCAGGTACCTTAACCTTAACCCAACCAGGTACCTTAACCCAACCAGGTACCTTAACCCAACCAGGTACCTTAACCCAAAAAGGTACCTTAACCTTAACCCAACCAGGTAACTTATGGCGCTTTTCCACCGGCGGGTAACCTTCGGACCCAGCACGCCTCAGCCCAGTAGTGGGGGTGCGGTATAGCCCAGCTCAGTTACGGCTCACGTTTCGACCGCCTAAAGTACCCTTATGGTACGGCAGGTTTTAAGCTTGAAGGCGATAGCCGCGGCAGCTATGTAAGCATCGTGACCTCATAGCAGCCCGACACAGTTTAGCCTGCTATTAAATCCAAGGAAAAAGAAGAAAGCGACACAATAAACAATGTAGGACGTCAATAAGGACGTCAAACTTTTGTGCAACATTTTCTTAAATAAACTAAGCTTTCGCCATTGTATAGATCTACCTCGCGGGTACTGCGTTTGTTTGTTATTACCCCCCCCACGGAACTGACGACTCTGTCGACCAATTAACTGACGGTGTGTGTAGCTCAAACTTGCCGGCACCCTTTCAGACGTCTCAGTACCTCAACGTAAGAGTACTACTACCTTAACCTTAACCCAACCAGATACCTTAACCTTGACCCAACCAGGTACCTTAACCTTAACCCACCCAGGTAACTTATCCCTAACCCAACCAGGTACCTTAACCAAACCAGGTACCCTGTTGTAAACGAGTCTGTTTACCTGTTTAGGAATCACCTGTTCACCTGACTACCCCTTTACCCCGTTAACCCGTTCACCCGTTCACCCGTTCATCCGTTCATCCGTTCATCCGTTCAACTTTTCACCGTTCCAGGTGAGGACCCTTGCCTCCCAGTTTGGCCCCGCCCTCCAGGGTCACCTGAGTCTGGCGTTCGAGGAGCTCCGCCTCCAGGGCCCTGGCTGGCCGGCTCCGGGGCCCCAGAGGGAGCTGCTGCAGGTGGCCCTCCAGAGCCAGCAGGACCGCAGCCCATGGAGACGGCTGCTGGGGGAGGCCCTGGAGAGACGCTGCCCCCTGCTGGCCGTCCTGGCCGCCTGCGCCCAGGTCAGAGGACTGGGGTTAGCCCCTCCCAGTACCACCTACTGGGAGGTAAGGAGCACACTGACTGGTACTGGGAGGTTAGGACCACTTGACTGGGACTGGGAGGTTAGGACCACCTGACTGGTACTGGTACTGGGAGGTAAGGACCACCTGACTGGTACTGGGAGGTTAGGATCAGACTGATTGGCCCCCCCAGGGCACCCAGGTGAAGGTCAGGGTGGGACTGACCCACAGTACCAACCAACGTCCTGTTGTGATTGACAGGGGGCGGAGCCTCTGCAGTGCTTGTGTGTCTGGGTGCTGACCAGCGTTGATGATGTTACGGCGGCGGAAGCCACAGCCCACCTCCAGGACGCTGCCCAGCACCACGATTGGACCCTCCATGACCTGTCAATCATCTGGAAGAACACTCTGAGTGGAGGTCGAGTGAAGCCCCTCCTCCTGGGCTTCACACTGTTCCAGAAGGTGGGGTATATACATATACTCTGTAATACTATGTACTCTGACTACTATGTACTCTGTATAACTATGTACTCTGAGTACTATGCACTCTGTAGTACTATGTACTCTGTATAACTATGTACTCTGTATAACCGAGTTACTGAGTACTAAGTTCACATATTAGACTAGTCATGGAAAGTAGTGTGACACTGAATCCTATCGTCTCTCTGTCTACCTGCCTGCCTGTGTGTCTGTCTGTCTGTCAGGAGAGTCCTCTGGTGCTGCTGTTGGAGATGTTTGAGCTGTGCTGAGTTCAGGAACTACGACGCGGCCAGAGACAAACTCCTGCTCTTCCAACACTCCCTCCTCTCAGTAAGTCAGCTGCTATGGAGACACAGCATCCTGTTGTTAAGGGGACGCAGCCTCATGTTGTCATGGGGACGGGGCTCAGGTCACGCTGTAGTTAGTCTGTAATTCATTAGTGGACATCGTTGTGGGTATACAATTGACCTGAGGCTCTCTCTCTATCTCACTCTGTCTCTCACTCTGTCTCTCACTCTGTCTCTCTCTCTGTCACACTCTCTGTCTCACTCTTGATTTCACTCTGTCTCTCTTTCTGTCTCATTTCCTGCCTACCTCTCTCTGTCTGTCTCTCTCTCTGTCTCCCTCTGTCTATCTCTCTCTCTGTCTCCCTCTGTCTGTCTCTCTCTCTGTCTGTCTCATTCTCTCTCTCTCTGTCTGTCTGTCTCTCTGTCTCTGTCTCTGTCTCTGTCTCTGTCTCTGTCTCTCTGTCTCTCTCTCTGTCTCTCTCTAGTTGCGGAGCAGTGGTGCTGAAGGTGGGGTTCCCCAGGAGTGGGTGGAGAGCCAGGCGTCGGTGCTCCTGATGGTGCTGTTCCAGCGGAGCTCCGACCACTTCCACCTCCAGAGACTGGTGCAGCTCCTCCATCACTCAGAGCACAGCCTGCAGGCCCACGGTCAGACTGCAGCACGGGTGGAGCAGATCCATAGGACATGTTAGGGTGGAGTAGATCTATAGAGGATCTATAGAGGATGTTAGGGTGGAGTAGATCTATAGAGGATGTTACGGTGGAGTAGATCTATAGAGGATGTTAGGGTGGAGTAGATCTATAGAGGATCTATAGAGGATGTTAGGGTGAAGTAGTTCTATAGTAGATCTATAGTAGATGTCTAGATCCATAGTAGATGTGTAGATCTAAAGTAGATCAATAGTATATCTCTAGATCTATAGTCGATCTATAGTTGTAGATGTGTAGATCTATAGTAGATGTGTAGATCTATAGTAGATGTGTAGATCTATAGTAGATGTGTAGATCTATAGTTGATGTCTAGATCTATAGTTGATGTCTAGATCTATGGTAGATATGTAGATCTATAGTAGATGTGTAGATCTATAGTAGATGTGTAGATCTTTAGTAGATGTCTAGATCCATAGTAGATGTGTAGATCTAAAGTAGATCAATAGTATATCTCTAGATCTATAGTCGATCTATAGTTGTAGATGTGTAGATCTATAGTAGATGTGTAGATCTATAGTAGATGTGTAGATCTATAGTTGATGTCTAGATCTATGGTAGATATGTAGATCTATAGTGGATGTGTAGATCTATAGTAGATGTGTAGATCTTTAGTAGATGTCTAGATCCATAGTAGATGTGTAGATCTAAAGTAGATCAATAGTATATCTCTAGATCTATAGTCGATCTTTAGTTGTAGATGTGTAGATCTATAGTAGATGTGTAGATCTATAGTAGATGTGTAGATCTATAGTAGATGTGTAGATCTATAGTAGATGTGTAGATCTATAGTTGATGTCTAAATCTATGGTAGATATGTAGATCTATAGTAGATGTGTAGATCTATAGTAGATGTGTAGATCTTTAGTAGATGTCTAGATCTCTAGTAGATGTGTAGATCTATAGTAGATGTCTAGATCTATAGTAGGTGTCTAGATCTATAGTAGATGTCTAGATCTATTGTAGATGTCTAGATCTATAGTAGATGTCTAGATCTATAGTAGATCTTTAGTTGTAGATGTGTAGATCTATAGAAGATGTGTAGATCTATAGTAGATGTGTAGATCTATAGTAGATGTGTAGATCTATAGTAGATGTGTAGATCTATAGTAGATGTCTAGATCTATAGTAGATGTGTAGATCTATAGTAGATATGTAGATCTATAGCGGGTGCTGTCCTGTCTCCCCAGGAGTGGACCTGGGGGTTCTGGCCCGGCTCAGCGCGGTGCTCCAGGGGAGTCCAGTCCGCCTCCCCCTGGCCCTGCTCTCCCGCTGCTCCCCCCAGGTCCTCCAGGAGGAGTACCAGCGCCTCCTGGAGGAGCTGGTGGCCGCGGGGCTGCTCTCCCGGGCCCAGCGCGTCGCCCAGCTGGCCGGCATTCCGGCCGATGCCTTGCTCATCAACCAGGTCAGCGGGATCACTCTCTGTCTGTGGGTCTGCCTGTCGGTGGGATGCCTGTCTGTGGGTCTGTCTGTCTGTGGGTCTGTAAGTCTGCCTGTCTGTGGGACTGCCTGTATGTGGGTCTGCCTGTCTGTCTGCACAAAGACTTTTGATGCGGTGTTTGTTGAATGTGTTTGTTTCATTGTTGAATGTGTTTGTTTCATGTGCAGCTGCAGCAGGACGTCCAATCACAGCGGTCGAAGCGGCGCTGGGGGCGGGAGGAGGTGAGGGTCCTCTTCTGGAGGCGATGTCACCAGCAGCTTCAGGGCCACGCCCCCGACCCCCAGATCGCCGCCCACTTCTTCCAGGAGCAGGCCGGCGCCCGGCCGCTCTGTGCCCAGGAGCGGTGCCTCCTGCTGGGCATGGCGGGGCACTGGCTCTCCCGGGTGGAGCCCACGCCCCTGGAGCGCCTGGAGGCCCTCGAGAAGGAGAGCTGGATCAGCAGGCTGCAGGAGGAGCGGCAGGAGGAGCAGCAGCAGGAGCAGGAGGAGCAGAAAGAGGAGAAGGAGGAGGAGCAGGAGGAGCAGAAAGAGGAGAAGGAGGAAGAGGACGCGGTGTTGAACCCAGGTGGAGACACCACCTCGTATGACTCCCTGATGGAGGAGTTCTCCTTCTCCAGGATCGCGGCCCTGAACCACGACTCCTACCTGAGTCTGGCTGGGCTCCCGGGGCCCGATCCCCCTCCCCCTCCCCAAGAGGGGGCGGACCCCCCGATGGGCCCCGCCCGACGCCGCCTCCTCGGCCGCCTGATTGGCCAGCTGCTGGACGAGGGGCGTGTCCACGAGGCCTCCCGGGCCTGCCGGTACTTCTCCGTCCACCTGCCCGACGTCTGGCTGGCGCTGCGCTGCCGCGAGCTCGCCACCGGAGGGGCGTCGAACCCGCAACTGCAGGAAGGGACGTCTGATCCTGGGACCAGCGGGCCAAGCTGTAGGTGGTTCAGACCCTGACTCCTCCCTCTCTCCCCCTCTCTTCTTCTCCTTATTCGTGATCTAATCCTTAACCCATCTCTCATCTCTCTCTCTCTCTCTCTCACAGCTCCTTCTAGCGGTAGTCCCTCGTCCTTCGTGATGCTGCCCCCCCCCGACGACCTGGTCCTCACCCAGCTTCAGGCGCTTCTTGATCAGTGTCACCACGGCAACAACTACTGCAGGCAGATCCTGAGTCTGTACCAACTGTCCAAGGTACATGCTAACAGCAGCGCTAACGGCTGCTAAAGTACTGCTAAGAACTAGCATACAAATATAGTAATAATACTTAAACTGGCAGCGCCAACAATGAGCTATCCTAGCTTGTACCATGGTCTGGGGGAATACTCGATTCTGATTGGCTGCAGGGTGTGAATTAACCCCTGATATACAGACACCTGCTAAGTAGTTCCAGTCAAATTGTCTGTTCAGCCTTCAAAACGAGAGCTTGTAAATTGTGAAAAATGCATTAAACTGCATTCAGAGAACGTGGTTATATGCTATAGACCCTATAGTATCTGTGGTTTAAAGGCTGGGACGAATTTCAAATTATAAATATGTACACTTTATGTTGAAAGTATAGATAGACTGTCGCGATTCCCATTGAAACGAATGGCACGGTGATTCAGTCCTCAAAACGAGAGCTGGTAAATTGTGAACAATTAATTAAACTGTAAACGCGGTTATATGCTAGACCCTAGAGTATCTGTGGTATAAAAGCTGGGACGAATTTCGAATTATAAATATGTACAATGCATAACTTTAGCTCTCAGGCTCATAGCTGAGCGGACTAGAATACCTTCCGTTGCCAAGTCGTAACTAAGGTCCGTCCTATTTACTGGAGGAGTGAACAACGTTTCCGTTGCATAAGAACCTTACAGGATGGTAATGATTGTTCAAGGTATTAGTCAAACACTCAGGCGTTACCAGGGAAACAAAGTTATGGCTTTTGAAAAACTTTATATTTGGATTGTAAAACGCATGAAAATATAAATGAATGGTCTTAATTTATTTTCTTTGGCAAGTGACCGTGGTATAAGCGGGATATTGCCCTTCGAGGTGTCCATTTTCAGGAATTAATGGACTTCGCGGAGGCAACCCTTCTAAGGCCTCTGCGTCGTCCATTAATTCCTGATAATGGACACCTCGAAGGGAATTATCCATTACATACAGGCTAGTATCGCTATCCTAGCATACAGGCTAGGATCAGCTATCCTAGCATTCAGGCTAGGATCAGCTATCCTAGCATACAGGCTAGTATCAGCTATCCTAGCATACAGGCTAGTATTAGCTATCCTAGCATACAGGCTAGTATCAGCTATCCTAGCATACAGGCTAGTATTAGCTATCCTATCATCCAGGCTAGTATAAGATATCCTAGCATCCAGGCTAATTCAGCTATCCTATCATCCAGGCTAGTATCTGCTATCCTAGCATCCAGGCTAGTTGAGCTAGCCCCAGTTACACCTCCTCCTCCCAGGACCTGCGCTGCTCCTTCGAGGAGCTGAGCCAGGAGGAGCCGCAGACGCTGCTGGACAAGCTGCTGCGCTGCGGCCACCCGGAGCGCTACCGCCGCGCCGAGGCCTTCGTCAGGGCCCAGGGCCTCGCCCCCGAGGCCACGGCCCACTTCCTGGCCAACGCAGCGCTGCACGGCCTGCAGGCCGAGCCCCCGGAGCCCCCGCTTGGTGAGTACTCTAACCCCTACCTGCTCCTTAATGACCTGTCCCTGGACTGTCTAACCCCTACCTGCTCCTTAATGACCTGTCTCTGTACTGTCTAACCCCTACCTGCTCCTTAATGACCTTTCCCTGGACTGTCGAACCCCTACCTGCTCCTTAATGACCTTTCCCTGGACTGTCGAACCCCTACCTGCTCCTTAATGACCTGTCCCTGGACTGTCTAACCTCTACCTGCTCCTTAATGACCTGTCCCTGGACTGTCTAACCCCTACCTGCTTTGACAGACAAGTGTAATGTGTGTGTTGTGCCAGCAGACAGACAGACAGGTGTAATGTGTGTGTTGTGC
The DNA here is from genome assembly GCF_026213295.1 of Gadus chalcogrammus. Taxonomy (NCBI): domain Eukaryota; kingdom Metazoa; phylum Chordata; class Actinopteri; order Gadiformes; family Gadidae; genus Gadus; species Gadus chalcogrammus. The sequence continues at coordinate 12,064,035 of NC_079420.1, forward strand.
CAGCAGACAGACAGACAGGTGTAATGTGTGTGTTGTGCCAGCAGACAGACAGGTGTAATGTGTGTGTTGTGCCAGCAGACAGACAGGTTCTGAGGCTGTGTGGAGACTCCAGTCTACTTGGGCGCCACCTGCTGGACAAGATCCCCACCCTGAGAGTCAGCCAGGTGGCCTGCTGTAAGACACACACACACACACACGCACGCATACTGACTCTATGGGTCCAGCGGTGGAGCTGCGTGTCCTGGCCCACCGCTGTTTTACTATGTATTGTATCACCATGGGTCCAGCGGTGGAGCTGTGTGTCCTGGCCCACCGCTGCTTTACTATGTATTGTATCACTATGGGTCCAGCGGTGGAGCTGCGTGTCCTGGCCCACCACTGCTTTACTATGTATTGTATCACTATGGGTCCAGGGGTGGAGCTGCGTGTCCTGGCCCACCACTGCTTTACTATGTATTATATCACTATGGGTCCAGCGGTGGAGCTGCTTGTCCTGGCCCACGACTGCTTCAGCCTCAGCTGTGACATGGAGGGAATTGTACGGGTGCTCCACGCCGCACGCCACCTCAGCCACGCCCACCTGGCGCCCGGACAGCACTTCAACCTGCTGGTAAACCCCGCCCCCCCCCCGAGCACTTAGCCCCTCCCCTATGTAGCCCTGCCTCTTTTAGCCACACCTCACCAAGCCCCTCCTCTTAGTTTGTTTACTTTGGTTTGTGTGCGTGTGTGTGTGTCTGTGTGTGTGTGTGTAGGTGCGGCTGCTGACCGGGATCGGTCGCTATGACGACATGACCTACGTGTTCGACCTGCTTCATCAGAACCACCGCTTTGAGATCCTGCTGAGGAAGAAGCTGGACATACACACCGTAAGAGCGCACACACACACACACACACACACACACACACACACACACACACACCCACACACACACACACACACACACACACACACACACACACACACACACCTCTACCTCACTGTGTGGGGGCGTGTCCTCCCTGGGCGTGTCCAGAGCTCCAGTCTGAAGGCGGCCCTCCTGGACTACATCAAGCGCTGTCTCCCTGGCGACAGCGAGAAGCACAACATGGTGGCGCTGCACTTCAGCATGCGCCGCGAGATTGGGGAGAACCACGAGATGGCCGCGCGCACGCAGCTCAAGATCATCCACTCTCAGCCCTGGGGTGAGCTAGCACACTGCTAGAGAGGGAGCTAGCCTACTTCTAGGGAGGAAGCTAGACTAGCATACTGCTAGGGCAGAAAGCAGACGCACTGCTAGGGAGGGAGCTAGCCTACTGCTAAGGGGTGAGCTTGCCTAGCATACTGCTAGGGAGTGAGCTAGCCTAGCGTCCTGCCATGTAATGAGTTAGCCTGGGGTACTCCCATGTAATAATTTAGCCTAGCGTCCAGCCATGTAATGTGTTCACCCAGCGTCCTGCTATGTAATGAGTTAGCCTAGCATCCTGCTATGTAATGAGTTAGCCTAGCGTCAGGTTCTGTAGTACCAGGGTCTAACAGGCGGTTTGTGTCCCCAGCCGTGACCCCGGAGCTGAGCAGCTCTCTGACCAAGGTGCTTGGCCTCCTTAAGGACGCCGCCGAGAGCTACCACAAGGTAGGCTCCTCCCCCCTCTCCCCCCCCCCCCCCCCCCCTCCCCCCTAGATCACACCAGACCCACACGTCTGTTATGGAACCATTATCAATCAATATCCTCAACATTAACAAGTATTAAATATGTCTGTTTTCAGACTTTTAGTTTGTATGTTTGATACGGCAATTTATGTTTAGTTTTAAGATATGGGGGCCTTAATGTGTGTGCGTGTGTGTATGTGTTTGTGTACGTCAGGACGAGTGCGTGCGCCAGGCCTCCCGGTGTGTGCGTCTGGCCCGGCTGGTGGTCCTCCAACTCCACTTCCTCTCTCAGGGCTCGGACCAGCGGCTGATCAACCTGCAGCCCGCCGAGACGGGTCCCGCCATGCTGGCCCTGCCGCGCTGCTACCAGGTACTGTGTGTGTGTGTGTGTGTGTGTGTGTGTTAAGTGTGTGTTGTGTGCGCAGGTATGTGTGTGTGTTATATGCATGTAGTTGTGTGTGTTAGTTGTTGGTTTTGTGTGCAGGTGTGTGTCCTGGCAGAGGCGTATGAGCAGGGCGTGGACTGGGCGGAGCTTGTGTACCAGAAGGTGGTTGTGGGCGGAGACTTCGTGTACCTGGAACAGCTGAAGACCTTCTGCCCGCTGGGCGGGGCCCTGATGGAGGAGGTCTCTACCAGGTAGGTCCTCAGGTCTCTACCAGGTCCTCAGGTCTCTACCAGGGCCTCAGGTCTCTACCAGGTCCTCAGGTCTCAACCAGGTCCTCAGGTCTCAACCAGGGCCTCAGGTCTCTACCAGGTCCTCAGGTCTCAACCAGGTCCTCAGGTCTCAACCAGGTACTCAGGTCTCCAGTAGGTCCTCAGGTCTCCAGTAGGTCCTCAGGTCTCAACCAGGTCCTCAGGTCTCCAGTAGGTCCTCAGGTCTCAACCAGGTCCTCAGGTCTCAACCAGGTCCTCAGGTCTCTACCAGGTCCTCAGGTCTCTACCAGGTCCTCAGGTCTCAACCAGGTCCTCAGGTCTCAACCAGGTCCTCAGGTCTCTACCAGGTCCTCAGGTCTCTACCAGGTCCTCAGGACTCAACCAGGTCCTCAGGTCTCCAGTAGGTCCTCAGGTCTCAACCAGGTCCTCAGGTCTCAACCAGGTCCTCAGGTCTCCAGTAGGTCCTAAGGTCTCTACCAGGTCCTCAGGTCTCAACCAGGTCCTCAGGTCTCAACCAGGTCCTCAGGTCTCCAGTAGGTCCTCAGGTCTCCAGTAGGTCCTGTGGTCTCCAGTAGGTCCTCAGGAGGTCCTCAGGTCTCCAGTAGGTCCTCAGGTCCACTGGACCAGGGAGACCCAAGGCTGCTCTGGGGTCTATTTAGTTGTAACACTGTGTGTATTGTGTGTAACACTGTGTATTGTAGGTGTTACACTGTGTGTATTGTGTGTATCTAAGAGTAACACTGTGTGTAATCATGTGTGTGTGGTAGGATGTGTGTGAAGGAGGCGGTGGGTGGCAGCAGCAGCCAGAACCTGAAGCGGCTGCTGGCCCAGTGTGAGGACGTGGTGACCCGCTACCGCCTGGCCTACAAACACAAGCTCACCGACCTGGCCCAGAGCCTGCTGACCGACGCCCGCACCAGCAGCTACCTCAGTGACCACCTGGCTGTGTGACTGACTGACTGACTGACTGACTACCACTCCGTCAGACTCACTGACTGAATGACTGACTGACTGACTGGATCTTCAGAGCTGACTGTTGCTCTGGGCCTTATTACCACGTTGGGCAGATTAACTGAGTTTGGAGTTCTGCATTCTGAACACAACAGAACCTTTAATATTCATATTAAATCAGCATTTTCTATATAACTCATATTATTTTCTATATCTCTCTATTAAAATATTCCAATATGCCAGTTGAAAGACTAAAATTGATTGATTACTTATTTGCAGAAAACCAACAAGAGAAATGATTCATTGTTTCCTTTAATCAGCCCATACAATATTACAACTCTTGTTGTAATGGTGATATCCTCTTCATGGTGCCATGGTGGTGGTGTCGTCATGATGTTGCCACGGTGTTGAGATGGCGATGTCGTCATGGTTATGTTGTCATGGTGTATCATCATGGCGGTGAGATCATGGTGGTGTCGTCATGGTGATGTTGTCCGGTGCTTGTGTTCTTTGACGTCACCAACGTCAAACTGGACTTTCCTCTCGGCCCTCTGGAGCAACACGAGAGGCCGATGATCAGCATCACCCAACACCAGATAACATCAGGGTGGAGGGGGCGGTCCTACCAGTTTGTGGGCGGGGCATCTGCTGTCACGTCCAATGTCCTTTTGTCTCCGCTCTGTCCTCTCCCAGTCGTCCAACCAGAGCTGCCGTCTGAACTCTGACTGTCGCAGCGTGATTCGCTGGAAGATAGCCTGGTTCTGAGCGCTGATCTGAGCCAGGTCCGCCCGCCTCTTCTCAGCGTTCAGACTGGAGAGATCAGACTGATTATAATAATACAAACCTGCTCTCAGTGTTCACACTGGAAAGATCAGACTGATTATAATATTACAAACCTGCTCTCAGCGTTCAGACTGGAGAGATCAGACTGATTATAATAATACAAACCTGCTCTCAGCGTTCAGACTGGAGAGATCAGACTGATTATAATAATACAAACCTGCTCTCAGCGTTCACACTGGAGAGATCAGACTGATGAATAATACAAACCTCCACCTATTACTCTATATTCGATCAAATAATAAAGGTCATTTCTATCTATGATATATGTTAATAAATGTGATTTATTATGTATAGCAAGTATCATTTATTTCTAAATCCATTTTCTAATCCAATTTTATTGTTACTTTCACTAACCCTGTCACTTTGACCTGTCCACTGTTGCTACGACGACGAAAAAAACCTTGTAGAATATTCTGTATGCAGAGACTCTTTATTTTGGGAGCTACTGTTTATAATGCTGTCCTGTAGAGACTTATTGTGGAGGCTACTGTTTATAATGCTGTCATGTAGAGCCTCTTATTGTGGAGGCTGGTCATTAGCAGTAGTAAGTTCATTGTTCTGTCAAGGCTTTGAATTAGGTGTAGTATTGTCCAAAACATTCAGTAGTATAAAGTTGCATTTAATGCTAGGAATGATCAGATATGGTACTGTGTCAGTACTGCTAGGCACTGGGTCAGTGCTCTGACCTCCTGTGGGGGAACATGGTCAGTGCTCTGACCTCCTGTGGGGATAGATGTTCCAGTTGTCCACCTGGCCTCCGGAATGCATGATCCCGGAGAGTTTGGAGGACAGCTGCTTATTATCTCGGTTGATGTCGGCTAGCCGCTCCTCTTGTAGCTACAGCATCCACACCATTAGGTTATGTTAGCATTATAGCTATAGGTTATTTGTAAAGGGATAGCAATATCCCTTTGTTGTGTTGGTATTTTAACTAGGATGTTAGCATACTGGCTAGAGGGTTAGCGTTAGCTGCTGATAGAGTTGGCCCAGTATGACCAGTACGCCTGCTCTAATGTCCCACTGACCTGCAGCTTCTTCAGTTTGAGGGTCACGTGAGCAGGAGTTCTGATGCCTTTTGTGTCAACAACTGGCAGAGCTGAGTTCACCTGGTAACAACAGGACAACAGCAACAACAGGTAACAACTGGACAACAACAGGTAACAGGATAACAACAAAAACAGGTAACAACAGAAGAACAACAGGTAACAACAGGACAACAACAAAAACAGGTAACAACAGAACAGGTAACAACAGGACAACAAAAGGTAACAACAGAAAAAAAACAACAGGACAACAGGTAACAACAGGACACCAACAACAGGTAACAACAGGACAACAACAACAACAACAGGTAACAGCCGGACAACAACGGGTAACAACAGGAAAACAATAGGTAACAACAGGACAACAATAACATCAGGGTGGGATGGTGAGGGTTAGGGTTAGGCTGGTGAGGGTTAAGGTTAGGCTGGGGTGAGGGTTGAGGGTACCTACCCGGTGGCGGTGGGCCCGGTACCGGTCGTGGTCCCAGCGCTGCTGCAGGTAGAGGTTGGTGCTGGGCTGCAGGGGGGCGTAGCAGAGGGGCCGCCGCTCCAGGGGCCCCAGGGAACCTGCTCTCGCACTTGCCATCTCGATGTCTCTCTACCACTCTCTCTAGCTCACCCTCGATGTCTCTCTACCACTCTCTCTAGCTCACCCTCGATGTCTCTCTACCACTCTCTCTAGCTCACCCTCGATGTCTCTCTACCACTCTCTCTAACTCACCCTCGATGTCTCTCTACCACTCTCTCTAACTCACCCTCGATTTCCCTGCCAATTTCTCTAGCTCACCCTTGACGTCTCTACCACTCTCTCTAGCTCCCTGTCTATATCCCCTCCTGCTCTAATTCACTTGCTGTCTCTGCTCCTCACTCTGTATTCTCTTCTGTCGGGCTGATTGTCTCTCTCTCTCTCTCTCTCTCTCTCTCTCTCTCTCTCTCTCTCTCTCTCTCTCTCGTCAGATAGAGTGACCATCTATTATTACTGAGCTGACCCCCCCCCCCCCCACACACACACACACACGGTATGGGTCAGAGTTTCCCTCAGAAGGCAGATTAGTAGCATTGTGTTTATTTTAAAGTTTAACCATTTTGTTTCTTTCTCTTGCACTATATACTAGTGTCATGTCTTTAACACAGTTTTATCACCAATAACTTAGAAATTCATTCAAAAACCCAAACCCTAACCAACCCTTGCCTAACTCAAACACTAACCCCTACCCTCACTCAAACACTAACCCTACCCTCACTCAAAAACTAACCCAACCCTCACTCAAACACTAACCCAACCCTACCCTCACTCAAACACTATCCCTACCCTCACTCAAACACTAACCTAACCCTACCCTCACTCAATCACTAACCTAACCCTAGCCCCACTTAAACCCTTACCTCACTCAAACACTAACCCCTACCCTCACTCAAACACTAACCTAACCCTACCCTCAATCAAACTCTAACCTAATCCTACCCTCACTCAAACACCAACCAACCTTCTTAACTCTAACCCAAAATATTATCCCCCTCATGCATTGCATCCTTTTCTGCCAATTTGACAAAATACAAAATATCCCAAATAATCTATTTACTACTGAATGTGATCCTGAATTACCCGTCTTGGATTAACAATGTATCGAATATATTCCTGAAATGTATTGAATCCATTCCAGATCCACTGTCCCGAGACTCCGCTCCAGTGACTCCGGTCCGGTCCAGTGACTCCGGTCCGGTCCAGTGACTCCGGTCCGGGTCTTCCGTCGCTCCGTCCGCCAGACAAACAGCCGTTAGCCGCACACAGAGAGCCTCGATGTGGGCAAACTAGAGAGCAAAAGCAGTGTATTTATGATAATGTTGGCTTCCGAGAAAACCCCTGAATGAGAAGGACGGGGTCTCGGCCGGTGTGAGTGGACTTTAACCGGACGGGGAGCCGCTGCGTTCCAGTGGTCCGTCCCCCGGTGCTCGCCGCGGATCTCCCGGCAGCACAGTGATCGATCGGCCGCTACGATCCACCGAGTCTGGGGCTGCGAACCCACCGAGGACCCGGGCTTTACCCCGGGCTGTACCCGGTCCCATCGGTCCATGGAGTGTACATGATCAATTCAGCCCGACCGGGTTCACACACGGGGTAAGTGGGCCAGAACAGAGGGTCAGGACGAACCGCGGGGTTAGCCTGCTAGCTAGTTAGCTAGCGAGCTATAGTAGCTATCTAGCTAGCCGTGGTCACGGCGTCTTTGTCTGGAGAGAACCCGGGCTCTGCTACCCCCACAGCCCGGGGACGGGCCTTGGCCCGGGCTCTGCTCCCCCCACAGCCCGGGGACTGCTGCCCCCACAGCCCGGGGACTGGCCTGGGCCCGGGCTCTACCCTCCACAGCCCGGGAGCGGGACTGCAGGGGGCCCGGGCTCTGCTCTCCACAGCCCGGGGACGGGCCTGCAGGGGGCCCGGGCTCTGCTACCCCCAAAGCCCGGGCTCTGCTACCCCCACAGACCGGGAGCGGGCTTGCAGTAGGCCCGCTCCCTGGCTGTGGGGCTAGGCTCCAGCCCACCGCCCTGGATCTCTCCTCCAGTGGGGCTGCTACACGGGGAGTCTCCTGGTGGAGGTACCCATCGGAGAACCGGGGGAACACACAGGACATGATGGTCTCGGGTCATGAGGGTCTGACAGGCTAGCCCGCTAGCAGAAAGCTAGCTGCTCCTCCACACTGATCCGACCTCAGGGGCTCTGAGCCGGGCAGGAGTTAGGAGTCGACTCCCTGGATCAGGGCTAGGTCAGGGTAGGACCCAGGAGACCTGCGGGCTCTGAGGTCTATAAAGGTGATATTAAGCCTTAGGGTGGACTTTAACAATAACAAGCTGTTGACGGGACGGGGTCATAGACTCATGGGTCTGTGGACAGCCGACTGCTGAGAGGTTAATAAATACAAATAATAACAGAACAATCCACGTTATATTTAAATGGCTCTATGAATGAGCTGTTGAGGGGAATAATGTCAACACTAGTATTTCCATAACCAAAGCACATATTTACATATGTTTGAGACAAAAGTCCAGCAAACCGTCGGTCCATATGGTTTAGTGTTATTAACTGTGTTATAATCTGTGTTTAACTTTCCTGAATAATGTTATTTAGGCATTTTATTAATGCATGGGTTGTATGGATTTATTCAATGTGACCCTTTTTTATAAGCTATTTATCGCTGTGAACCCTTCTATACCCATGTCATTAAGGAGCAGGTAGGGGTGATACAGAACAGAGACAGGTCATTAAGGAGCAGGTCAGGGTTAGGCAGTACAGAACAGATCCATGTTGTTAAAGAGCAGGGGTTAGTCTGCTGGCGTTGTTTTATTTGTTAGTGGTGTTTTTATCTGTCACTTATGTTGCTGCTGTTAGCTGTGAGCTATCATGGTCGCTGTCAGCTATGATGTTGTGGTAAGGTTGGTTGTGTTGCTGTGGTGAGCTGTGCTGTTAGCTGTGTGTCTGTGCTCCTCTCTTCAGGTGAGATGCGGGGCTCTGGGTAGCAGAGAGGCAGCCGGCCCTCCATAGCCCGGCCCAGTAACATGTCCCTCAGCAGCGCTGATACAGGCGGGAACGGTGTGGACTCGACTGCAGTGGAGGCGTATGACAGCGGGGATGAGTGGGACATCGGCGTAGGGAACCTCATCATCGACCTGGACGCTGATTTGGAGAAGGAGAAGCTGGAGATGTCGGGTAGTAAGGACGCCGGCATGGCCCCCCCGACGGGCCCAGGGGCCCCGCCGCCGGGCCCTGGGGCCCCCCTACCTGAGAAGGTGACCTTCATAGCCCCCGGGGCTCAGAGCAAAACCAAGTCCAAACGCAGCAAGACCCCCAAGGAGGGCAGCAAGCCCCCCGCTTCTGCAGACACCCCCAAGAGAGAGCTCCCGGGGCGCGGGGCCCCAGGGGAGGCCCCCTCTCCCGGCCCAAACACCCCCACAAAGGGCCCCGAGAAGGGCATCAAAATCACACGCAGTGGTCCCCCCACCAAAAAGGACAAGGAGGGGGCCTGCGGGAAGAGTAAGAAGGAGAAGATGGAGGTGGTCCCCTCAGGGGTGGGGGCCGTGGACAAAGAGGTGGGGGCCCCTGCTCTGTCTCAGGGGGCCCCCCACCCCGGACTGTTTGAGGGACAGAATACGGACTTGGCTGCCGCCGAGCATCATGGGAGTATCGCTCTGGATCTGACAGAGGGACGGCTGCCCGTCGCCATGGCAACAGATGAGGAGGCGGAGGCCAGCGAGTACCACAGCCTCCAGATAGGCTCTGGGGAGCAGGTACGACCTGGAGGACTCCTCCTCCACCCTGATGGGTCACTAGGGGCTGGGTGGTGTAGTGAGAACTCCTCCACCCTGATGGGTCACTAGGGGCTAGATGTTGTAGTTGTAGGTGATGTTGAACAAAGGGGCGGTGTGTGTGTGTGTGTGTGTGTGTGTGTGTGTGTGTGTGTGTGTGTGTGTGTGTGTGTGTGTGTGTGTGTGTGTGTGTGTGTGTGTGTGTGTGTGTGTGTGTGTGTGTGTGTGTTATACAGACGTTTCCCTCTGCTATATTATGATAGTTTCATTCCGTGTTCCATCCTCGTTTAACGAGAGCCTTGATGAATGCTTGATTAGCCAAACTTTCACTTGATCACTCAATTCAATGTGATTTAGAATCAGGACTTTGCCAGTATTTGCTAGCGTAGCGTCTCCTTTATTCAAAGGAGATGAATACGCAAAGTCCTGGAATGAGGAGTATATATAATGTAATATAATATCAGGCAGCATAATCCACACTCTCCTCTGAAGAACCACAGACATTTTTGGCATATTTAAAGAGGTTAGAGGCTAGCCAGGGATAGTATGTTTTATTATCAAGGCTAAATGTTTCTGTTTGTTTCACCTTGTCAGATGGAGGCACCGCCCGTTCCTGTGGCACTCCCGCTAGCTGTTCCTGTAAGCACGGACCTCCTGCTAGCTGCTACCACTGGCCTAGAGCTCCCGCTAACCACTGCTGCTAGCTCAGACCTGTCGCTAGCTCCGGCTAGCAGCGCAGACATCTCCTCCAGCTGCGAGCAGATCATGGTCCGCACGCGCTCCCTGGCGGTGGGCACTCGCTCCCTGGCCGTCACCACGGCCCACGTAGCGCTGGCCACCGAGCCTGAGTGCCTGGGGCCCTGTGAGCCAGGCACCAGCGTCAACCTGGAGGGCATTGTCTGGCAGGAGACCGAGGACGGTGAGCCCAGCAACCAGCCCCCAGACACAGCCCCCCTTCACCCATCACCCATAACCCTAACACATCCTGCTAGTCGTAGCCAGGCTTACACATCCTGCTAGTCGTAGTCACGTTGACACATCCTGCTACATGTAGCCATGTTAACACATCCGGTGTGTGTATCTAGGTATGCTGGTGGTGAACGTGTCCTGGAGGAACAAGACCTACGTTGGAACTCTGCTCGACTGCACACGACACAACTGGGCCCCACCGAGGTAATACTACAGTTACATACATGCAGTACAATAGTAATATACATGTACACACACCGAGGTATTATGTACTGCAGTAGTATACATGTAGTACTATAGCAATATACATGAATACACACCGAGGTATTACTACAGTTATATACATGTACACACACCAAGGTAGTACTACAGTAATATACCATATACAGGTGTAGTATTACATTGATAAACATATAAACCCTCTAGTACTACTGTAATACACCATATACATGTAAACAAACCGATGTAGTACTACGTAATAATAGTACACCAAAGGAAGTACACTTTGGTGTACACAGTAGTAGTATACACACACACACCAGGCTACACAGTGGTAGTATACACACACACACACACACCAGGCTACACAGTAGTAGTGTACAGACACACACACCAGACTACACAGTAGTAGTATACACACACACCATGGTGTACAGTCATATACACACATCACACATTGGTAGCAACTGAAGGCGTAAACGCTACGTCTCGGTGCTAACGTCTCTCGGTGCTAGCCACGCTCATGCTCCGTCTCGATGCTAACGTTAGTCGCTGCTAGCCATGCTGAAGCTACGCCTCGTCGTAGCCATGATAACGCTACGTCTCGGTGCTTGCCATGCTATTCTGTCTTGATGCTAATGTCTGTCGGTGCTAGCCATGCTAACGTTACGTCCTTCTAGGTTCTGCGAGGCGGGAGAGCTGGAGGTGCGTAGCGGGCGTGGGCGGGGCAAGCGGGCGCGGCCCGGAAGCCATTCCTCCTCATCGGACCCACGCGGGGGGGGCAGTAAGACACGTGCGGCGGCGGCTAGCGGGGGAGCTAAGGGCCGCCGCGGGAGCCAGCCCTCCGCCCCGGAGGAGCCCCTCCCCGCGACCAAGAGGAAGACCCCCACCCCCAGGCCCCCGGGAGACCCCCCGACAGAGCCCCCCGCCCCCGAGGACCCCAAGAGCACCAAGCGCATGCGGGCCTCCTCCAGCCCCGGGGCGGGCGCCCCGCCGGAGCCCGGTGGCCCCCCCTCCCCCACCCTCATCGACTGCCCCCACCCCAACTGCAACAAGAAGTACAAACACATCAACGGGCTGAAGTACCACCAGGCCCGCGCACACAACCTGCCGGACCCCCTGGACCCCGACGGGGGCGACAGCGAGGGGGGGGAGGACCACGTCCCCTCGGCCCCCCCAAACGGGACGGCCGGATCCCCCGGCCGCCCCGCCACCCCCAGGGCCCGCGGGCCCGAGGCCCAGAGCCCCTCCCCGGGCTGGGGGTCCCGGCAGGGCCGGAGGTGGGGTGAGGGGGAGGCAGGGGAGGACTGTGAGGAGGAGGGCCGGCTGCTGGGGTCAGGGGTCAAGCAGGAGAAGGGCTGTGTTAAAACAGGCAAGACCAGCTGGCCCCCCGGCCCACTGTACCCCCTGCATACCCCCCCCTCCAACGACCCCTCCTCAATGGTTCAGTCCATCCCCAACGACCCCTCCTTAATGGTTCATTCCATTCCCAACGACCCCTCCTTAATGGTTCATTCCATTCCCAACGACCCCTCCTTAATGGTTCATTCCATTCCCAACGACCCCTCCTTAATGGTTCAGTCCATCCCCAACGACCCCTCAATGGTTCAGTCCATTCCCAACGACCCCTCCTTAATGGTTCAATCCATTCCCAACGACCCCTCCTTAATGGTTCAGTCCGGTGCTAAAAGCCACCAATCAAAAGGGCCGCTGGAAGGCAGCCCGCTTTGCCCCGCCCCCAGCCCGTCGCCGAGCCCCTCTCCCGGCAGTCCTAAAGAGAGGAAGAAGAAGAAGAGGAAGGAGGGGGGGAGGGAGGGGGACAGCCCCCGGGGCAGGGAGGGGAGGAGCCCCTACTCGGAGTGCTCTGACCCCCAGCTGAACGGGGAGCCCCCCCACCCCCCCCACCACAGCCGCCTGGCCAGCATGAAGGCGGAGGCGGACAAGGTGTACAGCTTCTCCGACAACACGCCCAGCCCCTGCATCGGCCTGGCCCCGCCCCTCACGCCGCTGCAGCTCAGCCAGAACGGGGCCGACGGCCTGTCCGTCAAGACTGGAAGCCCCGCCTACTCGGACATCTCCGATGCGGGCGAGGACGGCGAGGGGCGCGGGGAGGGGGGCCGGTCGGTGAAGCTTGAGCCGGGGGTCCGTGAGGGTCCCAAGAAGACCCTGTTCCCCCCGCTCGCCCCCGGGGATCCGGGGGGCCGCTACGGCTACCCCGGGCCCCCAGGCGCAGCGCCCCAGGGGGGCGGAGCCCCGCCGCAGGTGGAGGGAGCGCAAGTGAAGGTGAAGAAGGAGAGGGAGGAGGAGGTGGAGGAGGAGGAGGGGGAGCAGCAGCAGCAGCAGCAGCAGGTGGAGCTGAGGAGGATCAAGTCCGAGCCGACGGAGCACAGGAAGCTGGAGGCCGGGGGGGCGGGGCTTGTTTCCCAGCAGCAGCAGCAGCAGCAGCAGCAGCAGCAGCAACAGCAGCAGCAGCAGCAGCAGCAGCTGTCCGTCATCCAGCAGCGCTCCAACATGTACATGCCCCCGCTCTACTACAACCAGTACGCCTACGTCCCCCCCTACACCTACCACAGCCACATGCTGCAGGCCAGCTCCGCCTACCGCCACGACAGACCCCGCCCCCACGACGAAAGACCCCGCCCCCACGACGAGAGACCCCGCCCCCACGACGAGAGACCCCGCCCCCACGACGAGAGGACCCGCCCCCACGACGACCGGCCCCGTCCCCATGACGACCGGCCCCGCCCCCCTGAGAGGAGAGCCGAGCACGCAGCCGGCGGAAAGGAAGAGGGGAAGCAGAAGGGCCCGCCTCCCCCCGGTCCGCCGGACCCGGGCCCCAAGGGGGGGGGCGGCCCCGCCCACCACGACCCCCTCCCAACCCCCCACCTCCTCGCCAGTAAGCTGAAGGAACCCGGCCACGGGGCCGGACCCCCAGGGGCCCTCGGGACCCCCGGGACTCCGGGGACGGAGAAGAGCAAGTCGGTCATCATGTCCAAGGAGGAGGAGGAGGGGGGGGGCAGGAGGACTCCGGGGGGCGCCCCCCCCCCGGGGTACCGTGGCAAGGAGGACCCCAAGGTTGCCATGGAGACGGGCCGGCCGGCCGGCATGGAGCCAGCCATGTGGTACAGACAGGTATGACCAGGACCCCTTGAAGATCCAACACACCATCTAACACACCATCATCCAACACACCGTCATCCAACACACCGTCATCCAACACACCGTCATCCAACACACCGTCATCCAACACACCGTCATCCAACACACCGTCATCCAACACACCATCATCCAACACACCGTCATCCAACACACCGTCATCCAACACACCATTATCCAACACACCGTCATCCAACACACTGTCATCCAACACACCATCATCTAACACACCATCATCCAACACACTGTCATCCAACACACCATCATCCAACACACCGTCATCCAACACACCATCATCCAACACACCGTCATCCAACACACCATCATCCAACACACCGTCATCCAACACATCATCCAACAAACCGTCATCCAACACACCATCATCCAACACACCATCATCCAACACACCATCATCCAACCCATCAAAGCACTGTAAAAGGCCGACAGATGAGTGTTCTCAGCCAGTGTTTCGGTGAGGGTCTCTGGGTAGAAGGTTGTTGGTTACGGCTGTTCTGAGCGTCTCTTCTCTCTCCCCCTCCCTTCTCCTCCCCCCCAGGAGCCGGACTCGCGCCTGTGGCCCTACGTCTACCCCAACAAGTACCCAGCGGACGAGGAGCGGTGGAGGGACGAGAGGGAGAGGGAGCGGGACCGCGAGAGAGACCGCGAGAGAGACCGCGAGAGGGAGAGAGACAGAGAGAGAGAAAGAGAGAGGGACAGGAAGGGGAAGGAGGAGAAGCCTCGCCCCAAGGAGGAGCACCAGAGGGAGGAGTCAGGGGAGGGGAGGGAGGGGCCCCGGGCCCCCGAGGACCCCCGGGGCGTGGGGAAGGACCCCCGGCCGCTCCACATGCACTTCTCTCCCCAGCAGCACCAGGCCTACCTGCCCTACATGCAGGGGGCCTACGCCTACGGCCAGGGCTTCGACCCAAACACGCCCGGCTACCGCGGGGTGCCCTCCGTCATGATCCACAACTACCCTGGTGAGAGCCTGTAGACCCCACCCACGTAGACGACCTGTAGACCTCCTATAGACCCCCTGTAGACCATACCCATGTAGACCCCCTGTAGACCCCACCCATGTAGATACTCTGTAGACCTCCTGTAGACCCATGTGTTGTGGTTCTGATGCGTGTAGTGGTTCTGATGTGTGTTGTGGTTCTGATGTGTGTTGTGGTTCTGATGTGTGTTGTGGTTCTGATGTGTGTTGTGGTTCTGATGCGTGTTGTGGTGCTGAAGTGTGTTGTGGTGCTACGTGTGTTGTGCGTGCGTGGTGCTGTTGTGTTGCTGACGTGCCCCCCACCCCCCAGGCTCCTACCTGCCGGCGGGCTACCCGTTCTCCGCGCCCTACGGGGGGAAGGGCTGTGAGGAGGCGGAGTCCCGCTCCAGCCCGTCGGGCTCCAAGCCGCCCGGGGACACCAAGGCCCTGGAGCTGTTGCAGCAGCACGCCTCCCACTACAAGACCAAGTCCTCCTCCACCGCCGGGCCCCCCAAGGGCCCCCCAGACCGGGACCCCCGGGGGGGCGGGGGAGGAGGAGGAGGAGGAGGGGGGGGTGGAGGAGGGGGGGGCGGGGGGGAGAGGGACGGGGAGCGGCCGCGCTCCTCCCCCTCCCAGCGCGCCGTCACCTCACACCACCACCTTGGGTACCCCCTGCTGTCAGGGCAGTACGACCTGCCCTATAATGCAGGTAGGCCTCAACCCTTACCCTAACCCGTACCTTACCCCTAAGGGGCAGTACGACCTGCCCTACGCCACAGGTCAGCCTTACCTTACCCTTAGGGACGGGTGGGTTACCCTTGGGGACGGGTGAGTTACCCTTAAGTACGGGTGAGTGATCTGACATTTGGCTCCTCCCCCTCAGGCATGTCATCGTCCGCCATCGTAGCCAGTCAGCAGGCCACCGCTCCCTCCATGTACCCCCCGGCGAGGAGGTGAGGAAGGTAAGACTCCTACCCTCTGACCCTAACCCTGATATAACCATACCCTCTGACCTCTGACCCTAACCCTGATATAACCAAACCCTCTGCCCCTAACCCTGATATAACCAAACCCTCTGACCCTAACCCTGATATAACCAAACTCCTGACCCTAACCCTGATATAACCAAACCCTCTGACCCTAACGCTGATACAACCATACCCTTTGACCCTAACGCTGATACAACCATACCCTCTGCCCCTAACCCAGACATAACCAAATCCTCTGACCCTTACCCTGAAATAACCAAACCCCAGTCAGCTCCGTTGCTAAGACACAGCTACGGGAGCCTTTGTGGTTTGAGATGACCTAGCCGTTAGCACTGTATCCTTGCTGTTGGCAATGTATCCTAGCCGTTTTAACATCCTGAAATTCATTCATGTTTTCCCAAAGGGACAACAGATGAACCAGCCGACCTCCTGCTCCCCAACACTGGACACACTTCTGATGGACCTCTGGAGCTGGTCTAGAACTGTGGGGCTAGGCTAGGACTGTCGGGCTAGGCTCAGGTGTGTGTGTGTGTGTGTGTGTGTGTGTGTGTGTGTGTGTGTGTGTGTGTGTGTGTGTGTGTGTGTGTGTGTGTGTGTGTGTGTGTGTGTGTGTGTGTGTGTGTGTGTGTGTGTGTGTGTGTGTGTAAATACTGTACAGGGGAATAATTTTAAAAGAAGTTTCTGGATGCTCTTCTGTTTTTCTACATGTTGATGTTATTAAAATTGTAACTGGTGGAATATCAAGTGTAGTCATTCAACACACACTCACGCTTGCACACACATACTTTCAGGTCACGGTAACTCGTACACTAGGGGGCAGTAACACCATTTTCAACCCTAAGCTGACACAAATGACTAAATATTGCTCACACTGATCCCAGCCAACACAATAGATTTTAGTGTCTGCACCCTGATGCGTCACCTGCTCGACCAATCAGCACTCACTTCACGGAGAGAGTTGATATGTTGCTAGTGTGACCATGGCTAAATGCCAAAGTGGAATGTGGCCGGATTGCTTCCTAACCTTTAAAACAAACCTGTGAAGAAAAAGTCTGGAGATTTAAGTGGTAAAAGTCTCCTTTATAAAAGTACAACATGTGGATCACGTTCGACTGGTGTCCAACAGAAGGTACATGGAGGATTGTAATGTACATATGGTAATGAACATTACCATATGTACGTGACCATATGGTAATGTATATATTGTATTGTTTATATGTACTGTACACATGCGAATTAACATTACCATATTGTAATGTACATATGGTAACGTATGTTATTGCACATATTGTAATGTGTATATGATCATGTACATTACCTTATTTACATATGCTCATGTGTATTCGGTCATGTACAGTGATCTATACGGTCAGTCCCCACAGAGTCAGGGTTCCTCGCCAGCTGCCACACGTTCTCTTGAGCAACACATCTCTGCTGACCTCAGATGACCAGCAGGCTTTACCCTGCCCCCAAATCCGTGCTCAGCCCCGCCCTCAGAGCCTGTGTGCCGTGCGATTGGCCGGAGATTCTCTCGGGGCCCCTCCCCCCCCAGCATGCATCCTGCTAGAGGCGGTCAGCAGCTGGAGGTCTGAGTGGGCGTTGGCCACCGTGTGGCGCCGCTGACCCCCCGCCCTCTCCAGGTAGGCCTCGCCCTCCTGTTCCATCAGGGGGGGCAAGGAGTCGGAGTCGGGCCGGGCGAAGGGCGGCTCCGCCCCCTTGGACCCCTGGGACCCCGCCTGGGGGGGGCGCTCCCCGACGCCCTCGTCTGGCCGCAGGGGGAAGGACACTCGTCAGGAACAGGAAGTCCATAGGAATATAACCTTTAACCTTCCTTCACTGGTAACAATAGTAGCCATGGTAACAGTGATATTTATTTAAAGTAATCGGTAGTTATAGTAACAATAGTAGCCATGGTAACTGGTGGTTAAAGTAACAATAGCCATGGTAACAATGGTATTTATTTATAGTAACTGGTAGTTATAGTAACAATAGTATCTATGTTTACAGTGGTTGTCACGGTAACCGTGGTAGTGATGGTGAGGGTTGTTAGGGTAACGGTATACTGACCTGGCTGCTGCTGGTTGCCATGGCGCAGGACGTTGCCGAGATACGGGGACACACCCATCTCCACCAAACGCTCCAGCTGTAGATACTGCGGACCCAGACCACTGGGATCCTGGACCCCCTGAAGGACAGACAGGCAGATCAGCTAGAGACTGGCAGACCACGCTACAGACAGACAAGCAGGCCACGCTAGAGACAGACAGGCAGACCAAGCTAGAGACAGACAGGCAGACCACGCTAGAGACAGACAGGCAGACCACACTAGAGACAGACAGGCAGACCAAGCTAGAGACAGACAGGCAGACCACGCTAGAGACAGACAGACAGACCACACTAGAGACAGACAGGCAGACCAAGCTAGAGACAGACGGGCAGACCACGCTAGAGGCAGAAAGGCAGACCACGCCAGAGACAGAAAGACAGACTATGCTGCAGACAGACAGGCAGACCACACTACAGACAGGCAGACCACGCTAGAGACAGACGGACCACACTAGAGACAGACAGACAGATAGACCATGCTAGAGACCGACAGGCAGATCACGGTAGAGACAGACGGACAAACCACGCTAGAGACAGACAGGCAGACCACGCTAGAGACAGACAGACAAACCACGCTAGAGACAGACATTCACACCAAGCTAGAGACAGACTGACAGACCACGCTACAGACAGACAGACCAAACTAGAGACAGACAGACAGACAGACAGACAGACCACGCTAGATACAGACATGGCCAAAGTCCTGAGGTGTGGTCCTGGACGACCCCCCAGCTGTGTGTACCTGCAGCACCAGCAGCATCTGTGTGAGGGGCGGGGGGACGCCGGCCGCAGCACCCAGCGTCTCCTCCAGGGCGAGCTGCAGCAGAACCTGGTCTCTGAACGCCAGCAGACACATCTGTCTGATGGTCAGCTCCTGTCCCTACACACACACACAAACACGCACACGCACACGGCACACGGCACACGACACACGCACACACACACACACACATAGAAGCACACACGCACGCGCACACAGACAAACATTTAGTAAAACTCTTCTGCCTTGTAAAAAAAAAAAAAATTTGCAGATCCTTCTGAGATATGGTAGTGTGTAGGGTCAGGGTAGTGTATATCAGGTTCAGGATGTATCAGGGTCGGGTCTATCAGGGTCGTGAGTATCAGGGTCCGGTTATGTCAGGGTAGTGTGTATCACGGTCAGGGTATATCAGGGTCAGTGTGTATCAGGGTCTGGGATAGGGCACTAGGGTAGTAGATCAGGGTTTACCTGGACAGGGTAGAATATAGCCTGTAGGGTCGGCAGTGTCTCCGTAAAGAATCGAACCCATATCTCAGACAGCATCGTCAGCTGGTTGTTACCTAGTTACCCCAACAGGGCAGATATGTTATGTTATGTGTATGCCAGGATATTATGCTCGTCTGCGACTGTATGCTAGACTGACGGCTCCATGACACACCTTTCATTTTAAACGTTACATCAGAACATCAGACATCAGAAAAGCTTTGTAAACATCTCACCTTCATAGATCTAAACATCCTAGAAGTAGTCTCAACATCTAAAGATCTCACCATCATAGAACTGGATCTTCTCCAGGAGGCGCTCAAGACCCTTGGTCAGCAGCTGGTTCTGGGGGTACAAAAAGACACGGTAACGACTTGACCCTGAGCCTTGTAGCTGTTAGTAGGTAATCAGGTATGAGAACCCTTCTTCACCTGTAGCACCTCGTTAGTGTGTTTACCTGTAGCACTTTGCTAGTGTTTTTACCTGTAGGTCCTCGTTAGTGTGTTTACCTGTAGGTCGTCGTTAGTGTGTTCACCTGTAGCACCTCGTTAGTGTGTTTACCTGAGGCACTTTGCTAGTGTGTTTACCTGTAGGTCCTCGTTAGTGTGTTCACCTGTAATACCTCGTTAGTGTGTTTACCTGTAGGTCGTAATTAGTGAGTTCACCTGTAGGTCCTCGTTAGTGTGTTCACCTGTAGGTCCAAGTCAGTGTGTTTACCTGTAGGTCCTTGTTAGTGTGTTTCTTACCTGTAGGAAGTCTGTGATAAAGGAGCCCAGTTCGGTCTTCAAAAGCCACCTGTTGGAACAGGAAACACTCACGGTCACGTCCTCTTCTCTCTGGGCCCCCCCTGGTGGTCGACCCCCCTGGTTGTGGGGCCACCCCTCACTCAATGTGAGCCGCTGGCTGAAAGGCTTCAGGGTTTCAGGGCTTCAGGGCCCAATGTTCCATTGAGCTGTGAACTCTGCTCCAGAGATGATAATCAGGCATGCAGCAATGAGGAACTGATACGTAGGAACGCTCATCAGATACGGCCGCCGGGCCACTGGGACGCTTTTGGTTCCCATGAGAGATGGAATTTACTCTTGATGTTATTGTATGTGTGTGTCAGGATGTTAGATTAGATTAGATTAGAAATACTTTATTGATCCCCGGGGGGAAACAAGAACATTCAGAATTGGTTGTGACCCAGTTTGTTCCTTCAAGGGCTATGAACAAAAGTCAACATGGTGTGGTAACGGCATACATCTAGCCTTCATTTTGATCTCATTTCACGCCTCTGAATCACAGATCATTTGAAGAAAGTGGGAGGGGCCAGGAGCTGACAGAGGAGACATCCAGATGGTGTGCTGCTAGCGATGAGCCAGACCCTAACCCAGAGTACACTGTGACCTTCTAGTAGCAAGGCCAGGGAAGACTATGGAATGAATTTAAACCATAATATATCAAATAAAATAGTCAATAAAGGGAATAAATTGGAAAATAGAATCAAGTTATGCTAGTCTGTTTATCATGACATGTTATAGTGATATCATCGTCTATGAGGACATCTTATAGTGTTGTTAATCTGTCTATGAGGACATCTTATAGTGATATCGTCTGTGAGGACATGGTGTAGTGATGTAAATCAGTTTATGAGAACATGGTATAGTACTGTTAATCTGTTTATGAGGACATGTTATAGGGATAATATGGTTTATGAGGACATGCCATAGGGATGCTAGTCTGTTTATGAGGACATGTTATAGGGTTTTCATAGTTTACGAGGGCATGGTGTGTACCTGATGCTCTCGTTGAGCGTGTAGAGCTCGTTGGCCTGCAGCCCTCCTCCCTGGAACACCCTCATGACAGCCGTCTGGACACTGAGGGATTGAGGGTCAAAGGCTGAGGGTTGAGCGGTGATACCTCGCAGTAACACAAGGATTTGTTCATATCTTGTTCATATTTACGCTATAGGTGAATGTGCTCTCTGTCTTATTGGCTATTCTGGCTGTCAATCAATGTCAGATGGACTCAGGTTAATGTTTGGGTGAATTTGTCGCGGAGGGCATAGATGTGTTGTGAACCCCTCTCTGGTGCAACACTGGCAAAGGCATCCAAAGTCTTTGGAGGGCATCTAGTTAGCCGTGTTGCATTTTGTTGTGGCAACAATTGCAAGGCAGTCTCGACAAAGTACCTGTTTTTGGTCAACAGCGTCCTTTCTGTCACCAAAATATTTCCAACTGACATTGATGCTCTCTTTGGAACTAAATCCTCTTTTGCTGGCTCCTTTTGAAGTTTGGATGTCTGATCATAAACTGGTCAACATGATCAGTGATCGGTGGTTTGCACACAGACCGTACACCGACACTTTTCTGTCCACTTGGCAGCTCTCTATGTTATGTATGTGTGTAGGAGCCAATTCCTTTGTTTTCATTTAGTTACCGTTTTCTGTGCGTGTCTGTGTGTGTGTGTGTGATATTAATTGATGACTAATTAATAGATTGGCGCCTGCTGTGTGTGTCCTACAGGAGGTCCTTCTCCTCAAGAGGAAAGGACCTGTGGCCTTGGGGGGGCTGGCTGGAAAAGCATACTGTTTTAGACCTTGCATAACTCCCATCTCATGTTATGATTTCAACAATCATTTTTACTTTGAATTTGTTTGAATAAGAATTAGAAGCGACTTATGAATAAATGAAGACACTTTATTTTTTAACCAAATCTTGAAATTCCTTTTTTGTGCAAGACATCAAGCGTCTATCATATAACCAATCAGCACAAGAGTGATCTACACCAGGAACAAGGACAGGAAATCATAGTCACTTTAAGTGTTAATTAAAGTGCATGTGTGTGTGCATTCATGCATGTGTGTGCCTTACGAAGCGAGAGATACCGAGTCACTCAGTATCTCTCGCTCTTCCTGTGCCAATAGTCTCATCCTGCCACTACTTCCTGTGCAGACAGGAAGTAGTAGGTTAAAGCTAAACAAGAGGCCTCCTCTCACTCTGCATCTCACGTCCTCATCCTGCCGACACATCCGTCCCCTAACCGTCAAGGCTGTGTTTGTGTGTGTGCATTCTAACTATGGGAGACTCCAGTGGGGAATGGAACCCCCACCCTGGCAGTGTTAGTGCCTTGCTCTACAAGTTGCACTTCAAGTCAATTAATACAAATCAATCCAGAGCAGCGATTCTTAACGTTGCAGAGCCGTTCTCAGAGAGTTGAACTCTGCGCTCTGGGATCAGGATCTAGTGGTCATTCCTCCGTCTCCTGGGTTACGGTAATCTATGATAATCTACGCTAAACTCAGCTAATCTCAGCCTTGCTCTGCTACACAGCAGAAACCCTGAGGTGAACCCTGCTCTGGCAGAGACCACTCTGTACAGTCTAGGACCACGCCCCTCTAGGACCCCGCCCCTCTTTCCCAGAGACAGGACCCCGCCCCTCTTTACCAGAGACAGGACCCCGCCCCTCTAGGACCCTGCCCCTCTAGGACCACGTCCCTCTAGGACCACGTCCCTCTAGGACCACGCCCCTCTATACCAGATACAGGACCATGCCCCTCTAGGACCCTGCCCCTCTAGGACCACGCCCCTCTAGGACCACACCCCTCTAGGACCCTGCCCCTCTAGGACCCTGCCCCTCTAGGACCACGCCCCTCTAGGACCACGCCCCTCTATACCAGATACAGGACCACGCCCCTCTAGGACCCTGCCCCTCTAGGACCACGCCCCTCTAGGACCACGCCCCTCTATACCAGATACAGGACCCCGCCCCTCTAGGACCACGCCCCTCTATACCAGATACAGGACCACGCCCCTCTAGAGGGAGGGAACTGATGAAGGGGTTGGAGATGGAGGGGGTAGAGGTGGACTCACCTGTTCCACACGCTGGTGTTGGACAGCTGCAGAGCTGAGGATCCGTTCTGGAAGCGGGCCAGGTCCGAGAGCACCGGGGAGCTCATGAAGCGAGCCCTGGGCCTCCGCAGAGACCCCATGGTCACCGATCTGCTGTGAGACAGGGCCTTAGGAGACACACCTGAGGACACAGGGCCTTAGTTAAACACCTAAGGATGCAAAATAAAGGGGGGCCTTTAACCTCCGTCGAGGTTACAAGAGAGCTGATCTGATACTTTTGTGACGCAACCAGGCTGCTTGCCACTGATTGTGACGCCACAGGACGAATAATAATGAGTGCAACATCCTGACACCCGACACCCGCATCTTTAGATACTATCATCAGCGTTCAGTCAACAATAGTGAATGATTATTGAACATGGCAGGATCAGCTGGCGAGACCACGCAGTGGACCGTGACAGGGGGGGGAGGCGCTCCTGTGCGTAACCCTGTCCGTTTATGTGTCATGTGGTCGCCAATGTGTCACAGTTTTGCGCATGCGTGCTATGACGACCCGCCTACGATGAAGCGGTACATTCTAGATTGAAACACGACGTGCCTGGAACTAAACCAAGTCGTGCCGCGCGAAGTCGTGGTGAGTTGAGCCGGTACTGTCGTGGTAAAGGGGCATAACAGTCTTTGTTATTCTTGCAAATTGTGTTGATTATTGAGCAGATGAAGAGAGGTGTGGATGTGTCCCCAGATGATGGTCAGAGAGAGTGACGGTAGAATGAGGCTCAGCACTGAGCACTCACAGGGAGCGCGGTGACCTTCACTCAGAAGAAGCTTCCGTTTCAACCCTGGTTTCCTCTCTCTCTCTGACTGTCGGGTTTCCTGTCTCTCTGTCACACACACACACACTCGAGCAAACACACACACACACACACACACACACACACACACACACACACACACACACACACACACACACACACACACACACACACACACACACACACACACACACACTCTAGCATGCAACTAGAGTGTGTAACATCCAAAATCCAATCATCCCAACATATTTGTGATAAATGGAATTTGCCCTGACTGTCAACCAACCAGGCCAGTACGGCAGCCGGTGAGGACCAAACCAAAGGGTGAAGACTGGTGGTGGACTTCAGAGGAGGTCTGGGCCTCAGAGGAGGAGGTCTGGTCCTCAGAGGAGATCTGGTGGTCCTGAGTGGAGGAGGTCTGGTCCTCAGAGGAGGTCTAGAGGTCTTCAGAGGAGGTCTGGAGGTCCTCAGAGGAGGTCTGGAGGTCCTCAGAGGAGGTCTGGAGGTCCTTAGAGGAGGTCTGGAGGTCTGGGGGTCCTCAGAGGAGGTCTGATCCTCAGAGGAGGTCTGGAGGTCCTTAGAGGAGGTCTGGTCCTCAGAGGAGGTCTGGAGGTCTGGGGGTCCTGAGTGGAGGAGGTCTGGAGGTCCTGAGTAGAGGTGGTGTGGTGGGTTTCTTGGACAGCAGTCTGCGGTTCGCTCCGGTTGGTTTGAATGGTTTCAGGGCGTAAAGTTTAAACGTGTATTCCTCTTGGTTTACTGAGTTGTTTACTCAGGTATGATGTATATTCTGATGCCTGATATATATAAAGTAACAGTTACAGCAGTTAAGTTGTGAAGGCCCATGCAAGTGAACGGAGCGTTCCACAGCATTGAGAAGAGCCGTCTAATAAAAAAAAAAACATTTATATCTATATTATATATAATATATATATAATATATATATATAAATGTTTTTTTTTTTTATTATACATATATATATATATATATATATATATATATATATATATATATATATGTGTGTGTGTGTGTGTCATCTGAATGAAGCTTGGCTCAGGGCTGGTTCCTTCATCCGGTTTATTACTTAATTCGTTACTTTGTGTTGTGAGGTTCGGCATTCTCACGTGCAGCGATTCAACCCCTTAATACACTCCCGCGTGTGTGTGTGCGCGCGTGCGTGCGTTTGCGTGCAGTAGGTTGCGCGTGAGATGAAGACTGACTTCATGTGATGTTTGGTTATCGTGTTTAATCAGAAACATGTGCAGCAGATGATCTGTCGGAACCTCTCTGTGGATCAAAGTGGACTTTTAACGGATAAAGCTCCGTTAAGCGAGCGTTCCACTCACCTCCGCGACGTCTTCACCTCAACGTCCTCCCGGACAGGCCGTAAAGAAGAAGGTCCGTTTATTATCCAGCCAATTGGTCTCTGAAGCCATGGCCTCTGGCCCGCTTCAAAGATTTTACTAAGTAACTCTGTTTCAAACTACAGCCTCCGGCCTCAGACCCTAACTTCAGCTCTTCAGATCACCTGAGAGTCAGCGGAGCTCCTCCGAACAGATCATCTTCAGGAGCAACAGGCTGCCTGTCATCTGCAGGCCCCGCCCCCTCCTGCTGTGACAGGCAGCCTGTCAACTGCTGCAGGCCCCGCCCCAAACCGCTGTGACAGGCGGCCTGTCATCTATAGGCCCCGCCCCTCCCACTGTGACAGGCCCCGCCCCCTCCATCTGTGACAGCCTGCCTGTCATCTGTAGGCCCCGCCCCTCCCACTGTGACAGGCCCCGCCTCCTCCCGCTGTGACACGAAACATTGGTTGATATTGTTATTTGAACGTTCAACTCTATTTGCCGTATAATAATAATAAAAATGGCCATGTCCCAATTAAAAAGATTAACTGACAATACAAACGGTCAATAAAGTGATTAAAGATCAACAATTAGGAAACGAAGAATATAATTGATTCAATTCACTATTCACTACATTATTATCAATGTGTTATTTAAAAACTGCGATCTACTGTCACGTGACCGTAATCTGCCTCACGTGACCAGTCCTCTTGACGTCACGTGGCAATATGGCGGCTCCCTTCGATGAACAGTTTTTTGTTTCTCTGGAACTTCTCCTAAAGGTTTATTCATATTATATTATTCCAGTAGTCTTGATGCTCTGTGTTCATGCCTCGATTTCACCAACACTCTTTATATCATATATCATATATAATATATAATAGGATGCTTGAAGCTTCCTCAGGAGACGTCAGTTGTCCTGGCAGGTTGACATCGGTTGACATCGCAATTCCATACAAGGAAAATGTATTTCGTGTTGAAAATGTGTCTTACTGTTAATCGGTTATTAATCATGTGATTATGTATCCGCATGTAATTCGTGTGTCTTTTCAAGCCATCTGATCCTAGATGAGGATCAAGTCCTAAAGGCTTTCTTGTATTGAACCTAAAAGAGACTTGACCTCATTGGACTTCTACGGTTTATCTATCAACATGTTAATCTATCAACATGTAATTCTATCAACATGTTATTCTATCAACATGTGTGTGTGTAGTCGCCCTCGAAGGATGCGCTGCGGGAGCTGTTCTCCCAGAGCTACCAGCAGGTGGCGCCAGAGGGCGGCCGGCTGGCCCAGCGCACGGCGGAGGACCTAGACATCCCCTTCGCGCAGGCGCAGCAGGTTCGATTTCAACTCCATAGGATTCGGTTATTCTTCCATTTGTTAAATTTTTAAGGCGCTTTGATAAAGTTGTTTAAAGCTTTGGTAATGTTCTCTCGCTCTCCTAGCTGCTGCAGTGTCTGCACTCTCTCGCCCACCATGTGGTATTCCGCGGTCTGACCCGACCGCAGCAGATCCAGGATCTGTTCCCCGCCTCCTTCCATGCCAGCCTCAAGAACCTGATCACAAAGATCCTCCTGGAACTCAGGTCAGCTGAGGGCCGTAGTGTTAGGCCGGGGGCCCTGGTGAGCGTAGTGTGAGCCTGGGGCCCCTGGGGGCCGTAGCGTGAGGCCTGTGATGACATCATTTAATAGCCCCATTAATGATCTGTAATCTACTCTGATGTGATAATGTTGTTTTGACCTCCTCTCAGCCCTGCTTGGCGCTCAGAGGCCATCCAGACGCACAGTGAGTAGGACTCATTAACATATAGTCACATGACTTCAGGGGCGGGGGTCAAGTGCAATATTTGGACACATTGTGTGTCTGTGTGTGTGTTTGTAGTCTCTCTCCCACAGTTGAAAGCGTTTGATTGGAGGGTGGACATGGTGACGTCATCAGACTCCGTCAGCCGCATGGCCGTACCAAGCTGTCTGCTGAGCCTGCAGGTTGGTTAGCTGGTCAGCCAGCTACAGCTATCCTTCCCCACAACGCAAGCAAACACCTCTTTAAAGGCTTCAACGTGTGTGTGTGTGTGTGTGTGTGTGTGTGTGTGTGTGTGTGTGTGTGTGTGTGTGTGTGTGTGTGTGTGTGTGTGTGTGTGTGTGTGTGTGTGTGTGTGTGTGTGTGTGTGTAGCTGGGGGAGGACCGGGTGGTGGTGGAGTCGAGCCGTGAGACTCTGGACACAATGCTGGACGGACTGGGACGCCTGAGGCAGCAGCTGGCCCTGGTGGCCGGGAAATAACACAACTCTGGTGTCAACACGACATGTAACACAACGCTGGTGTCAACACAACTCTGGTGTCAAACACATGTACCACAACTCTGGTGTCAACACGCAACTCTGGTGTTAACACAACTCTGGCGTCACCACAACAAGTAACAACTCTGCTGTCAACACAACTCTGGTGGAACACAACTCTGGTGTCAACACATGTACCACAACAGTTAACGGTTGTACATTATACATCTATAACTGTTCTATATTATATATACCTATGTCTGTACCTGTTCTATGATATCTATCTCCGTCTTTGTTAGAATTTCCATAGTAACAAGATATTTGTGGAGCTGGTTTTTGTTCATTGTCACATTTCTAATAAAGCGTAACTTTACATTTTGTTTTTGTAAATCTTTCAGAATTAAAGCATGAATAAAGTAAGTAAAAATATGAACAGTTCTCCCGTTCCTCTGGGTAGTGACGAGAGGTGATGACATCACTGTGTTCACTGGTGATGACATCACTTTGTTCACTGGGGATGACGTCACTGTTGCAGCATTCAAAACGGTCAGTTTCCAGGAGGTTCGGACCTTAAGCTTGGAGGAAAGTGCTTTGAACACTCTGTTGGGTCTGAGTTTTCGCTGTGCGGAATAAAGGCCCAATCCCATTTCTACCCCGTTCCCCTTCCCCCTTCAAAACAAGGGGTAGGGGGAAGGGGTAAGGGGTAGAAATAGGATTGGGCCTAAAGCTAGCCGAATCCTCCGAGGTCACGTCACAACAATGGCTGCCCATTTTATTGATAGACTAAAGTGAACTTGCAGCATGCACTAAGAGGCAAACTTAACACCCATTCCAACATTTGCATTACAATAAATTATAGCTTACAATTATAAATCATCGGATAAATTCTTGCTCATGTTCAACCGTCGCAAGCAGTTCCAATAACTGAATCATCAGATTCAGCAAAGAAGCGCAAAAAGGTCCTGGCGGGCATCCATACTTGTTATGAGGTCTAGTCTCCAGAAGGATCTGTTTTCCGGTTTTATGTCATAGCCTTACGAACTTCTAAGAAGCGTAAGCTGAACACACGGAAGAGCTTCCGAACTACCGAGCTGTTTTGAAGGCGGCATGTTTTCACTGGTGATGACATCACGTGTTCACTGACCATGAATAACTAGTTCTGGCCTCTCTGCCCGACAACACAAGAAAATCACACCTCAATTGTTAATACTTTAATGTTTAACCATTACAGAAAAGGGGTGTGTCTCAGCCGGGTGGCAGGACGCTCAACCCCTCCGGGTCCAGCTCCACGCTGTGCACACTGAAGTCTCCGAGACCCTGAGGAACAAACAACTGTTACCACAGCAACCAGCACAGGGTAAACAAGGTGGGGTGGGGTACGGGTGGTGTTACCGGGGTGCGCTGAAGCAGCTCCAACACAGCGAGCCGTTGCAGGGGCTCCCTGGTGAGCAGGTAGAGGAAGCCTCCTCCGCCCGCCCCCGCCAGGCTATGGCCCAGCGCCAGCGGCTCCAGCGCCTCCATCAGCAGCCTGACGGAGCTGGGCTCACAGCCCGGCACCATCTGCCTCTTCTGCTGCCGCGCCCGCCGCAGACACGCCCCCAGGCCCTGCAGGGAGCCTATCAGCACGGCCGCTTTAGTCTCCAGCCCACGTTGTGTGTGTGTGTGTGTGTGTGTGTGTGTGTGTGTGTGTGTGTGTGTGTGTGTGTGTGTGTGTGTGTGTGTGTGTGTGTGTGTGTGTGTGTGTGTGTGTGTGTGTGTGTGTGTGTGTGTGTGTGTGTGTGTACCCTCTGTGAAGGCCCTCACACAGGCCTCAGAGTTGGCCACCAGGTCGTGGGCGTTCTGCACGATGGAGGGCAGGCGGGCGTACCAGCTCCTCACCACATCCTGAAACACCATTACACCATCACCACCATCACCACCATCACCACCCTGACCTGAAACACCATCACCAACCCCACCTTGACGACCCCAGCTCCTCCCTGGTCTGTACTGAGGACCTCTAGGGAAACCTGCCTTCCTGCGACAGGTTGCTATGGAGACCTACCTTCCTGCGACAGGTTGCTATGGAGACCTACCTTCCTGCAACAGGTTGCTATGGAGACCTACCTGCAGGAGTTTGCTATGGAGACCGACCTGCAGGAGGTTGCTATGGAGACCGACCTGCAGGAGGTTGCTATGGAGACCGACCTTCGGGAGGTTGCTATGGAGACTAACCTGCAGGAGGTTGCTATGGAGACCGACCTGCAGGAGGTTGCTATGGAGACCGACCTGCAGGAGGTTGCTATGGAGACCTACCTGCAGGAGGTTGCTATGGAGACCTACCTGCAGGAGGTTGCTATGGTGACCTACCTGCAGGAGGTTGCGTGCAAGGCGGGTCTTGCCGGTGTAGACCAATAGGAGATGCCGTTGGACTTCTTCCAGGAAGTCCTGTGATGGAGTGAGACGCTCCACCTCCACCCGGAGGGGCAGCGCCGCCCGGGAGCGCCCCACCTTCACCCCACCCACCAGCCCCCCCACCTGGTCCTGCCAGCCTCCACCTAGGGAAAGACACCACCCAATATACATGGATGATACATACATCTATCTGTGATCCACGGATCCTCCCCGTCTCCCCCCTCCCAGCCCCCTCCCCCCTAGGTGTCCCTGTGGCCCCTCCCCTCCAGGTGTTCCTGTGGCCCCTCCCCTCCAGGTATTCCTGTGGCCCCTCCCCTCCAGGTGTCCCTGTGGCCCCTCCCCTCCAGGTGTTCCTGTGGCCCCTTCGCTCCAGGTGTCCCTGTGGCCCCTCCCCCCCAGGTGTCCCTGTGGCCCCTCCCCTCCAGGTGTCCCTGTGGCCCCTCCCCCCCAGGTGTCCCTCTGGCCCCTCCCCTCCAGGTGTCCCTGACGCCCCTTCCCTCCAGGTGTTCCTGTGGCCCCTCCCCCCCAGGCGTCCCTGTGGCCCCTCCCCCCCAGGTGTACCTGTGGCCCCGCCCCTCCAGTGTACCTGTGGTCAGGAGCTGCTCCAGGTGCAGCACGGCGTGGACCAGGCCCTCAGGGCTGTAGGAGCGGCCGGTTATCAGGTAGACGGCAGCCAACAGCGCCCCTGCCAGGATGCTGCTCGTACCTGCAGGACACACGCCATCAGGGATGGTGGCTGGAGGTGTTGGGTGGAGGAGTTGGAGGTGATGTGATGGAGGTGAGGGTTGGAGCTGATTGAGGTGACGGGTTGGAGGTGATGGAGGTGATGGCTGGTGGAGGGGGTGGAGGTGATGGATGGAGGTGATGGGTTGTGGAGGGGGTGGAGGTGATGGGAGGTGGACGTGATGGGGTGATGGGGTCGAAGTGATGGGGGTGATGGAGGTGATGGGTTGGAGGTGATGGAGGTGACGGAGGTCGTACCCAGCCCGGAGCCGTGGGGCAGCAGGGACCAGCTGTGCAGCTCCACCCCTCCCCCCCAGCGCTCCATCAGCTGCTGCCCCAGAGGCTGCTGGGAGCTCAGCGACACCAGGCCGCTGCACACACACACTGCCTTGAGGAGAGCGCCTGCACACACACACACACACACGCACACGCACACACACACGTTAATTGGATGCGGCCGGGGTTCCCTATGTCTGGGGTCATGACCTCTGCGTCTCCATGGTTACCGGGGGCGTGAGGCTGACAGTGGTCCTTCAGACCCTCCAGACTTTCACACACGGTTTCCGTGGCGACTTCGCTGTCCCGCCCCCCGGCATGGCTGACCAACAGGAGGAGGGGCTCCCTGATGCGGCGGGCGCGGGCTCCGATTGGCCGCTGCCCGTCCACCCTGACCGCCATGTTGGTGACCGAGCCGCCGTGCTCGAAGGCAATGGGGGGCGTGTCGCTCCAGCCCCCTGCACATGACGGACAAACACATCAGCCAATGAGGAGGAGGGTAGGTAGAGGGTCGGTCTAGAGTCCTGGTCCTGGGGGGTCTCACCTGCCAGGTCGAGCCGGGCGGGGCAGTCCACCTCCTGCCAGTGGTCCAGAGGCGGGACGGGGGAGGGGCCTGTGGAGACCAACCAATGGGAGGACATCAGGGCGCGCCGCAGCAAAACCTGCCCCGCCCCCTCGTAGTGCCGCGCCGCACGCACCAGCAGGTCGGGTCTGGAGGTCAGAGGTCACACGATGAGCATGACCCCCCATTAACACCCCCAATAGAGGCCCCCCAGTAACACTCCCAGTACGACCCCACCAGTAACACTCCCAGTAGAGGCCCGGCCCCCAGTAACACTCCCAGTAGAGGCCCCCCAGTAACACTCCCAGTAGGACCCCACCAGTAATACTTCCAGTAGGACCCCCCAGTAACACTCCCAGCAGAGGCCCCCCAGTAGGACCCCCCAGTAACACTCCCAGTAGGACCCCCAGTAACATTCTTAGTAGGGGCCCCAAGAAACACTTTCAGTAGGACCCCCCAGTTACACCCCCAGTAACACTCCCAGTAGGACTGGTCTCACCTGTGCAGCCAGAGCTCTCTCTCCCTGGCCAGGCTGGCCACGCCCTCCTGCACCTGCCCCTCCTCCAGGAGGCTGAGGGCGGGGCTCCACGCCTGATTGGCCGCTGGGCCGCTCCGCAGCCCGCCCCTCCCCTCCCCCGCCATGCACACCAGGACGTCCGCCACACAGGCCATGGCGCGAGCGGCCACGCCCAGACACGCCTCCGCCCCCGCCTCTGGCCCCGCCCCCTCCAGGGTGCCTGCAGCAACTACAGCGGGACACAGAGAGAGTTAACCAGATAGGGTGGTGTAGGGGGGTGTAAGTAAATCAAATGTATTTATAAGGCACATTTAAAAACAGTTTTCACTGGCCAAAGTGCCGTACATGGGGAAAACATAAAGGAACACAGAACACTTTATATACCTACAGTATATACAAACATTATTGATGTTGATTTAAAATAAGGACAGTACATGAAAAACATAAAAATAACAACATATCATAAAAAGGGAGGGAAGGCCAGGGAGAGGCGGTGTGGTGTAGCGTAGTTCATAGTTTGTTTTAAGGTGGTGTAGCAGTCATGTAGCGTTTTGAACTGTGGTATTTCTATATGTATGTATATATCTATATGTATATCTATAGATATAGATATATATATATCTCTATATGTATATATCTATATTAATAAGTTGATGTAGTTGCTCACTGGAGTCCAGGGTCTTCAGCAGCTCCCCCTGTTGGCCGCCTAGGACTGCTGCTCTGAAGCAGGGCAGCAGGCAGTCGTCTGATTGGCTGGTCAGCGTGTCAATCACTCTCCTCCGGCCCACCAGGAACAACAGCTCCTCCCTCCATCGGAGCTCCGCCTCCTGGTCGGTGAGCGACAGCAGCTCTCTGAGTGACAGCCGCCATGCCCCTCTCCACCGCTCCAGTGACCCTGCCCCGCCCAGCAGCCAGGCCACGCCCCCCTGGTCCAGGCCCACTGCCCCCCCCCTGGCCTGGAGGGCGGGGAAAAGGCGGGCCTCCAGCAGGGGGTGGGGCTTACCTGGAGCCCACAGGTCCTCTGGCCTGGAGACACAGAGCATATAGTACTGCTACTACTACTACTACTACTACTACTACTACTACTACTACTACTACTTAGTCTGCCGGTGATTTGAGTTCGCCCTTCACAAGGGTCTGGGGAAGGGCAATACATTTCTTTCTGCTGCCGATACGTTTTTGCGGGAGCCAATCACCGAGCTGGCTTTTCCCCTTGGCGCGCTATTAGCTGGTTTAACAGAATGACGACAGGGAAGTGACGGCAAGCAGCCAATCGTGTACAAAGTCAGTTGACCTAGGCCCGTTGATCACGCCTCTTGTGCTGAAGAAAATGACAGCAGCTTCCCCAGACCGACATGCAATCAACGATTGAGCTTGGTCTGGCAATAGCCAGACTTACTACCACTACCACTACTACTACTACTAGAACTACTACTACTTTTACTGAATCCTAACGTCTCCTCATACTGGGAAGGTCACAGTGGGAGAGTCTTACTGGGAGAGTCTTAGTGGCAGAGTCTCACTGGGAGAGTGACACTGAGAGAGAGTCTTACTGGATGCCGGTGCGTGCGTAGAAGTGGCTCCAGTCCTGGTTCAGGATGGTCTCAGAGGATCCCTGGAGACAACACAACTCAACACACAGGAACCAGGTACCACGTACCAACTAAACCTTCTCGATGGAGAGCACACTGAGGGGTTCAGTGTGTCCTGGTCTGTGAACCCCTCAGTGTCCCCCTGGTATGAGAGGAGAACACCTAACCCCAGTATCCTCCTGGTCTCAGTGTGGTCTGTGAGGTGATCAACTAACCCCTCAGTCTGCTCCTGGTCTGTGAGGTGATCAACTAACCCCTCAGTGTGCTCCTGGTCTGTGAGGTGATCAACTAACCCCTCAGTCTGCTCCTGGTCTGTGAGGAGATCAACTAACCCCTCAGTCTGCTCTTGGTCTGTGAGGAGATCAACTAACCCCACAGTGTGCTCCAGTGAGGAGATCACCTAATCCCAGTGTGCTCCTGGTCTCAGTGTGCTCCTGGTCTCAGTGTGCTCCTGGTCTGTACCTCCAGGTGGTCGCGGGCGCCCAGAGCGCTGAACACCGTCAGCTGCAGCCCGCCCAGCCGGATCCTGTGTCCCTGGATGATGAGGTCATCAGCCAGGGTCAGCCTCCGGAGGTGGGAGGAGGCCTGGAGGTCCAGGCCGGAGAGCAGCCCCCCCGAGGGGAGGCTCAGCGGACCCTGGGGGGAGGGTGGGTTAGGGGGTCCGACCAACTGAAGGGTCCTGGGTTCAAAGCCCCTTAACTCCTACCTGCTCCTTAATAACCTGTCCCTGTACTGTCTAACCCCTACCTGCTCCTTAATGACCTGTCTCTGTACTGTCTAACCCCTACCTGCTCCTTAATGACCTGTCTCTGTACTGTCTAACCCCTACCTGCTCCTTAATAACCTGTCCCTGTACTGTCTAACCCCTACCTGCTCCTTAATGACCTGTCTAACCCCTACCTGCTCCTTAATGACCTGTCTAACCCCTACCTGCTCCTTAATGACCTGTCTAACCCCTACCTGCTCCTTAATGACCTGTCTCTATACTGTCTAACCCCTACCTGCTCCTTACTGACCTGTCTCTGTACTGTCTAACCCCTATCTGCTCCTTAACGACCTGTCTCTGTACTGTCTAACCCCTACCTGCTCCTTAATGACCTGTCTCTGTACTGTCTAACCCCTACCTGCTCCTTAATGACCTGTCCCTGTACTGTCTAACCCCTACCTGCTCCTTAATGACCTGTCTCTGTCCTTTCCAACCCCTACCTGCTCCTTAATGACCTGTCTCTGTACTGTCTAACCCCTACCTGCTCCTTAATGACCTGTCCCTGTACTGTCTAACCCCTACCTGCTCCTTAATGACCTGTCTCTGTCCTGTCCAACCCCTACCTGCTCCTTAACGACCTGTCTCTGTACTGTCTAACCCCTACCTGCTCCTTAACGACCTGTCTCTGTACTCTCTAACCCCTACCTGCTCCTTAATGACCTGTCTCTGTCCTGTCTAACCCCTACCTGCTCCTTAATGACCTGTCTCTGTCCTGTCCAACCCATACCTGCTCCTTAATGACCTGTCTCTGTCCTGTCCAACCCCTACCTGCTCCTTAATGACAGGAATCTGATTGAACTTTCCATCTCTCTCTCACTCAAAACATCTGATAAATGAGCAGATAGTAAGAAGACACTTTTATAGACAAACATAATGCCAGTGTGCCATCGTCCGTGATTCAGATTTCAACAAACGTTATTTCCATGTGGGGTTTCCTTGTGAATCACTCTGTCTTTCAAGAGATGCGCTGTATGAATAATATTTCATGGATACCTGCAGGTGACAATGTTGTACCACAGAGGCGGTTGCCACGGTGACGTCTCCCTGGAGGACGGAGTTGATGACCCTGGCTCCGGGACTCACTGAGGGACGGCTCTGGAGGAGACAGACACTGCTTACCCAGAGGGTGGGGTAGCACTATGGAGGAGTAGCACTAGGGTGGTGTAGCTCTAGGGTGGAGTAGCACTAGGATGGTGTGGCTCACCTGAACGTGGGCCAGTATGAACCGGTTCCCCATGGTGTCGCGGGTCAGACGGGTCACATGGTCCTTGGCAGAGAGACTCAGGTAGTCATAGCGACCACCTGGGACGTACGCTGCAGGACAGAGCAGAGGTTATGGAGCTGTTCCACGAACCATGAACCATGTGACCAAGTAGAGCAAGGCTCCTCTTAGTGTGGGCCACAGTGTATCTCGCCCTCTCTCCCCCATAGTGAGCGAGGCTCCTCTCAGCATGTGTCACAGTGTCTCTCGTCCTCACTCCCATAGTGAGCGAGGCTCCTCTCAGCATGTGTCACAGTGTCTCTCGCCCTCACTCCCATAGTGAGCGAGGCTCCTCTCAGCATGTGTCACAGTGTCTCTCGCCCTCTCTCCCCCATAGTGAGCGAGGCTCCTCTCAGCGTGTGTCACAGTGTCTCTCGCCCTCTCTCACCCATTGTGAGCGAGGCTCCTCTCAGCGTGTGCCACAGTGTCTCTCGCCCCCGCCTCAGCGCTGCCCGCTGGGGGGGTTCCAGAGTGCGGCCGTCTTCTGGCTCTCTGTTGACAAACTGCTCCAGAGTCAGGTCGGCACACAGTGCCTTCACCACGTCCAGGAACAGAGAGATCTACAGGGAACGCACAGAGTCCTTATGGTATGTTGTCATGGCAGCAGTCGTCATGGTATGTTCTCATGGCAGCGGTCGTCATGGTATGTTGTCATGGCAGCGGTCCTCATGGTATGTTGTCATGGCAGCGGTCCTCATGGTATGTTGTCATGGCAGCGGTCCTCATGGTATGTTGTCATGGCAGCGGTCGTTATATGTCGTCATGGCAGCGGTCGTTATGGTATCTTGGCATGGAAGCGGTCGCAATTGGTTGCGGTCGTCATAGTAACCGCTGCTACTACCTGGAGGGGCGGGGCTCCAGAGTCCAGGCCCAGGTAGGTGCAGCCGTCCAGAGGAGGGGTCACATGGGTCTGCAGCAAGCGCTCTGATACGCTGCTGCTGAAGAACACAACGCCTGATACCTGAAATCATATATATACAACGGTAACAGCCTGTTCGGCGGGCATCCCAAGGGTAACAGCCTGTTACCATGGTGACTGCGTGTAACCATGGCCACCGTGTGTTTGGTGTGTGTGTGTGGCGACCTCCCGCATCTCACCATGGGTACGTTCCCGTCAGGCAGTGACGCTCGCTGGATCTCCTCGCTGCTGCCTCTGTAGATGATGTCCTTCACCGTCCCCTAGGAGACCACAACACACGCTGCCTCTAGAGGCTAGGAGACCACAACACCCGCTGCCTCTAGAGGCTAGGAGACCACAACACACGCTGCCTCTAGAGGCTAGGAGACCACAACACACGCTGCCTCTAGAGGCTACGAAACCACAACACACGCAGCCTCTAGAGGCTAGGAGACCACAACACACGCTGCCTCTAGAGGCTAGGAGACCACCACACACGCAGTGGCCAGAGGTTTGTTTACCTGCTGGTCGGCGAGGTATACTCCGTGATGGGCAGCGAAGGAGGGGTCGCCGGGCAGAGCCAGCACCCTGACCCCGGAGAAACCCTCCCAGGATGGGGCTGGAACACAAGATCAGCAGCTAGCTCTAGCTCTAGCTCTATAGGTAGCATATAACCAGACAATTATCATGTAGATAGCGATGGTTAGTAAGTTGATGGCAGTTTCTAACCATACCAAGCATGTAGCTAGGCGTAGGTAGCATATAGCTCGTCAAAGGTAGCATGTCGCTTGCCATAATTAGCAGGTTTCTTCATGTATCCATCCATAGTTAGCATGTGGCTAGCTGTAGTATCTCAGGGGCTCACCGTAGTCGAGCGGTAGGCTGAGCAGCATGTCGGTGCTGCAGACCCAGACCCCAGGGGGCGATCCCGGGCAGATCTGCAACACAACAGCAAGACTAATGACAACAGGAAGGCTGAACAGTACCAAGAGGGCGGCTTCGAATAATGCTTCAGACACTTCAAACGGCCTGTAGCCGCCCCCCCTGGACGGCCCTGGGGCCCCGGGGGTCATGGGTCACCTGGGTGTCCAGACGGTCCAGCAGCTGGTCCACACAGCACACCGGGGCCGTCAGCCTGGGGGACGCCGCCTCCTCCGCCAGCCAGCTGAAGGCCCTGCTGCAGCCGCCCCACGGGTAGTCCCGGCCCTGAGGACACATCACTCTGGGGTCAGGGGTCACCTGGGAGGCCAGGTCCCAGGAGGAGATCCCCTCCTCTTCAAGACCCCCCACCTTACCGTGTGAAGGACCAGGATGTGGGAGTGTTCCAGGACATCGGCCGTCACCACCTGTCAACATCAACAGATCATATTACCCACAACCACCCTGGGCTACATAGAAACACAGAATTACAGAGAACCTCCTTTATCTTTGGGACGCGGACAGGCTCACCCGTTACCATCAGACAGGTGAGACTACACGGAGGGAGGGGAGGCTCACCTGGGGACCGCTCGTTATGAGAAGCTCACCTGCTCGTTAAGAGGAGCTCACTGTGTGGCCGCTCGTTAAGAGGAGCTCACCTACTCGTTAAGAGGTCCTTACCGTGTGGCCGCTCGTCAAGAGGAGCTCACCTGCTTGTTAGGAGGAGCTCACTGCTTGTTAGGAGGAGCTCACCGTGTGGCCGCTCGTTACGAGGAGCTCACCTGCTCGTTAAGAGGTCCTTACCGTGTGGCCGCTCGTCAAGAGGATCTCATCTGCTTGTTAGGAGGAGCTCACCGCTCGTTAGGAGGAGCTCACCGCTAGTTAAGAGGAGCTCACCATGTGGCCTCTCGTTAAGAGGAGCTCACCTGCATTTTAAGAGGACCTCACCTGCTTATTAAGAGGAGCTCACTTGCTTGTTAAGAGGACCTCACCTGCTCATTAAGAGGAGCTCACCGTGTGGCCTGCTCGGGCGCTCAAGTGCTCGGCTGCCACCAGGAGGGCGTTAAGCGTGGCCCCCCCGCTGCCCAGCCTCTCCTCCGGGTCCGAGGCCGTCAGGAGCAGGGTCCCCGGGCCCACCGAGCCCCGGGTCTGACGCAGGTCAAGCTCTGAGACACAAAGAACCACAACCCACTGAGAACAGGAACACACTGAGAACCAGGAGACCGGAGAACACACTGAGAACCAGGAGACCAGAGAAAACAGGACCAGAACACACAATTTATCTATATCTTCTTTCCATGAAGTCACCTTTTTGAAAGGCATAAACACTGTCTTTATGTTGGCACGTTAATATGATGACTGTCCATCTGAAGCCTGCAGGTCCGCTCAACATCGTCTCTGAGATCCTCAGTCTGAAACCACAAGGACCTCTGACGGGCTGGAGGGAGAAGGGATAGAAGTACATATTAAAGGACTATAAGTACATATTAAGGACCTATAAGAACATATTAAGGGACCACAACTAAGTATTAAGGGACCCTGTACATCCTAGAAGGGTCAAAGACAGGCTCAGGTTAAAATCTATCAAGATGAAGGAATCTGATCAGGTTGGTTTGGTCCAACAATTCTCTGAAGTCTCGTGGTCAGGAGATCTCCTTACAACCTCCTGAGTCTTCTAGAGATCACTAACCTCTCTGCTTCCAGAGATCACTAACCTCCCTTCTTCTAGAGCATTCTAACCTCTCTTCCAGAGATCACTAACCTCTCTTCTTCCAGAGATAACTAACCTCTCTTCTTCCAGAGATAACTAACCTCTCTTAGAGAACACTAACCTCTATTAGGGAACACTCAGCTCTATTAGGGAATACTCAGCTCTCTTAGAGAACACTAACCTCTCCTAGAGAACACCAATCTCTCTTAGAACTCTAACCTCTCTTCCAGAGATAACTATCCTCTCCTAGAGAACACTAACCTCTCTTAGAGAACACTAACCCCTCCTAGAGATCCCTAACCTCTCTTAGAGAACAGCAACAGTAATCTCCGCCAACCGCTGCCGCTGGGAACACAAGGGATCCAATCACATGCCAGCACACTTATTAAGATCAGTTTCTGTCCATCGCCACAGAGGGGAGACTCAGGCCGGTCTAAACAGGGTTTAACTCTCAGGCCGGTCTAAACAGGGTTCAACTCATTAAACTGTCTAAAGGGGTGCTGTATCACTAGGGTGCTGTACAGGGTAGGAAGGACCTGGACTGGTAAAGGGTTCTTCATGTAGCAGGGGGCGCTGCTATTGGCTGGGCATGCTGTCTAACTTGTTTCTACCGCCCCAGGTCCCGACCCCTGCCGGAGGAGGAGGATGAATGAAGCTGTCTGCGCGGTTCTTCCTGTTTCACTACCTTCTTGAACTGCTGTCTTTTTAA
Source organism: Gadus chalcogrammus (assembly GCF_026213295.1). NCBI lineage: Eukaryota > Metazoa > Chordata > Actinopteri > Gadiformes > Gadidae > Gadus > Gadus chalcogrammus. The sequence goes on from NC_079420.1 coordinate 12,103,697, forward strand.
TGTACATCTGTTAATAGTTTACTGCTTCATTTTGTATAGCGCTCAATAAACACCATGTTTTGGATTCAGGCCCCCGGAGCGAAACACAGGGAACCATAACACTGTCTCACTAAGTATACTATTGAATGAATAGAACTATCCACTACCTACTATTGAATGACCAATAGAACCTTCTCTACTAGTATATGACTAGAACCATCTATCTAGAATTTTAAACAGACATTGCACCGGGAGAAGATGTGTCCTAACCCTAACCTCTCTTCTTTTAGAGAACTATAACCTCTCTTCCAGAGATAACTATCCTCTCCTAGAGAACACTAACCTCTCTTAGAGAACACTAACCTCTCTTAGAGAACAGTAACAGTAATCTCTCTTAGAGAACACTACCCCCTCCTAGAGATCACTAACCTCTCTTAGAGAACAGTAACAGTAATCTCTCTTAGAGAACACTACCCCCTCCTAGAGATCACTAACCTCTTAGAGAACAGTAACAGTAATCTCTTAGAGAACACTCACTTTAGAGAATACTAATCTCTCAGAGAATACGAACCTTCGCTCTCTCAAGCTCTCACCAATCTTTTCCGTCAACAACTCAAATCTCGCGAGACTTGACATTGCTCGAGACTTGATTTACCTAATTAAGTACTATTTTAATAATTCATTATTTTTAAGAGGATAACGGTAAATGTATTTAAGATCGCAAGTATATGAACGTTAGATATGTTGACTCGATCGGTCCGTTATCCAACTACACACATTCGCGTTAGTTTTAATTCATTGCATACAAATTTTGATAATCCCGATTTCTTTGGGAACATTTTATAGTTCTGAATCTATAGACCAGACTTCACAACCCAAAATAATAGATGCAACTACCTTTGCATGTCATTTGTAACGGGTAAGGGAAAGCCATTCATGGATACCTGTAATACTACCGTCCATTCAGGAGTGGAGTCATGTTCATGTCCGTGCTATTCAAACTAACGTGCTACTCAAACTAACACGCCCCTGGCCACTAAAGGAAACGACCCCTCAGTTTAACAGATTTAATGTGGACTTCATCCAGGTAAGATGTTTAAGGGTCACCCACTCTTTATATTTTTTGGTGTTAAACAATGCAGCCATTTTAATATTTTATACAACTGTGAACAGAAACATCTTCTCCTGGTGCAATGTCTGTTTAAAATTCTAGATGGTTCTAGTCATATACTAGTAGAGAAGGTTCTATTGGTCATTCAATAGTAGGTAGTGGATAGTTTGATTCATTTAATAGTATACAGTGTTATGGTTCCCTGTGTTTCGCTCCAGACAACATGACACATGAATCCAAAACATGGTGTTTATTGAGCGCTATACAAAATGAAGCAGTAATTTATTTACAGATGTACATTAAAAAGACAGCAGTTCAAGAAGGTAGTGAAACAGGAAGAACCGCGCAGACAGCTTCATTCATCCTCCTCCTCCGGCAGGGGTCGGGACCTTGGGCGGTAGAAACAAGTTAGACAGCATGCCCAGCCAATAGCAGCGCCCCCTGCTACATGAAGAACCCTTTACCAGTTCAGGTCCTTCCTACCCTGTACAGCACCCTAGTGATACAGCACCCCTTTAGACAGTTTAATGAGTTGAACCCTGTTTAGACCGGCCTGAGAGTTAAACCCTGTTTAGACCGGCCTGAGTCTCCCCTCTGTGGCGATGGACAGAAACTGATCTTAATAAGTGTGCTGGCATGTGATTGGATCCCTTGTGTTCCCAGCGGCAGTGGTGGGCGGACTCTGACCTCCTGCTGGCCTTGGAGGTGCCGCTGCCACCCGCCTCCCCCTCCTCCACCAGGGGGAGCTGGTTCTCCTTCTCGGGGACCCGCCCCGGCCCCCCGAAGAAGTCCCCGATGCCCTTCTGCCAGTCCGGGGTCGGCCTCGGGCACACAGGGTTACCCCCCGCATACTTCCCCTTAGCTGGAGACACAACCAGGGTTAACCAGGTTAACTAGAGCTCACCACAGATTAACCAGGTTCACCATGAGTTAACCTGGTTAGCAGTACAACAGAAAACAATTTAAATCCAGATGAGAACATTAATACGTGGATTTATAGCCAGATTAAAAAAAAATGCAACATTGATAACAAATGGATAGAAAGCAGTTGGTCAGTTATTCTCCACTTCCGCCTCTCACCGGGGGTACCGGGAGCACAGCTGCTGCTGCCGCCGCTGCCGTTGTTACCGGAAGTGGACGAGCCCAGAGACTTCCGAGGCGCCGTGGCTGCGACGGCTGAACAAAACACAACAAACACATGAATCCAGAGGAATGTAGACACGACTGACGTGAATGAACACATGACTAACGAGAATAAACACATGACTGACGTGAATAAACACACGACTGACGTGAATGAAGCCTGTAACGTGACCGCTCGCGCTAGTTAACGTTCCTCGGAGCTCTGGCGCCTAAAACTGGCGCCAGTTTCTCATCAAGATAAATCGATAAAGCGCTCAAGCCCCCCTTCATAACCAACAGAACTATTAACCTTTATAAACGTACATATATACATACACACAGAGTACATATTGATGCATGAAAACAGAACCCGGGGGGAGGTTGTGGGACCCGGGTTGGCGGGAGACGATCCCCGCTAACAGAACTACGTCAATAAACGTAAAGTTTCATCCCAACATTCACATGCAATTCTGATTGGTATTGAACTAAATCAAGTCATTACATAGGAATAGTAATTATATATATACACAAATATATATACACACACACACACACATCTACCATTCTATATTTTATTCATATGAAGCCATATGCTCGTAATCCAGCCCACGACCGGACCCTGAAGCAACCCGGGATCCGGGGCCTCCGTTACCTTTTCTGTAGCTGCCCGGGACGCTGTCCGCTTTCGTCCGGACCATTATTATGGTTATTTTCTCAAAAAAGGCGAAGGGTTCGGAGCTCTGCGAAACTGCGGCTCTAAGCTATACTCCCGCCAGCGTTTAAAGGGGAGGAGGAGGGAGTGTACGTCACGAGGAGGCGGAGCTATACCTGACGTCAGAGGCGTGCCTTGGAGAGGACCCTGCATGAGAGCGTTATCCCGGTCAGACGGAACGCAATTTCCGCTGTGTACCAGTTAATTATGCCCGGGCTAGTCGGGATTCATCACAGTCGTTCCCGATCTTAAGAAGTTACAGTGGTACAGTGAAACATTTCACGGCTTTTAACAGCCTATTTTACAGAGAACTGGGAGATTAATGTCATATTAGTGGAACTGAACAGGACATTTTAATAACGAGGTGGAGCCTCGTTATTCACATATAGTCTCGTCGTTCTAATTCATTCATTCAAACCTGGATGTGTGTGCATTTTTCATATAAATTGTTGTAGATCATAGATACATTTTTATTCTAACTTACTCATTCATTCATCGTTAATAATCATAATATTATTGCCTTTTTTATTTTTATTTATTTGAAAATAAGCTCATAGGTAAAACCACTGGAGAGCGGACTATTGGAGACAAAGGACTGCAAGACAACGTCTGAAAGCAGAAGTTTATTGACCAAGGTGGAGCAGCAGACATTGAGGTACATGATGTGATTGGTGCTGTATACCCGGGGGGCGGGGCAAGCTGACCTCTGGAACCCTATGAGGAACCATGAGGAACCATGAGAAACCAGGCTCAGACCCCCCCCCCCCTCCCATACAGCTGGAGTCCAAGTGAGATCCTGAAGTGTCCAACAAGACGACCTCCTCCCCAAAAAACTCAAAAACAAAACAAAATGTGAAACAATACACAACAACGCAGATCTGCCCGGGACTGGAGGACCGTGTGTGTGTGTGCGTGTTTGTGTGGTCATGTGTGTTCTTTGTGAGCATGTGTGTGTGTGTGTGCGTGTGTACGTTTCCAGTCCACTACTGTTCGCCCCGGCATGATTTCTGAATGCATCTCTTAAGCAGTAAAATAATTATATTATAACACAAAGTTTATAAAATAGCAGCACACTCAAGTGACCCATCACGACTAGGTAATGTTATTTTGTTGTTTATAAGAAATGACAAAAAAATCATAGCTTTTAGCAGCGCAAAATAGACAACATTAAATCAAAATTATTGACACTATTCTTTCTGTCTTCACACCCGTTCCTCTGTCTCTTCACTTTGGAATACAGTAGCTCTCAACTTTAGAAAAACTCAGACCTATTGTGTATGTGGTCAATCCACATCCAAACGCACACACACACACATCCAACCACACACGCACAATCAAACACATACATACACTTCCAAATGCACACACACACACACATCCAAACACACACACACACACACACACACACACACACACACACACACACACACACACACACACACACACACACACACACACATCCAATGGTGGACTGGATACACAGACAGGTAACAGGGTTGTGGCGTTAGGACCCTCAGGCTCAGCACCCAGCTGCTTCTGAACGGTGTTTTGGTTGTTTGTTATCTGAACGCTCCCCGACCGTCCCTGGCCTCAGGCCTCTGGCCCCTGGCCTCACGCCCCCAACACCTGGCCTCTGGCCTCTGGCCCCCGACCCCTGGCCTCTCTTTCTTTCTTTGATGCTGAAACACCACAATTGTTTCCTCAAACCTCCAAGTTTTTTCTTTTCTTTAGCCGTCACCCTGAGCTGAGCAGAGCTTAGCAACACCTTAGAAGGTACATGGACCTTCAAGACCAGGTCCTTCAAGACCAGGTCCTTCAAGACCAGGACCTTCAAGACCAGCTCCTTCAAGACCAGGACCTTCAAGACCAGGTCCTCTGAAGACCAGCTCCTCTGAAGACCAGGTCCTCTGAAGACCAGGTCCTTTAAGACCAGGTCCTCTGAAGACCAGGTATTTTAAGACCAGGTCCTCTGAAGACCAGGTCCTCTGAAGACCAGCTCCTCTGAAGACCAGGTCCTCTGAAGACCAGGTCCTTTAAGACCTGGTCCTCTGAAGACCAAGTCCTTTAAGACCAGGTCCTCTGAAGACCAGGTCCTGAAGACCACGGCCCCATTACTGGTTTGTGCTTTTCGGGCCGAGCCTGAAGCCCCGATGTGAAACCCCCCACACTCCAAAGACCCAACCCGGGGGGGTCTCAGAGTAACGTGAAGCCCCCCGCACTCCAAAGACCCAACCCGGGGGGGTCTCAGAGTAACGTGAAGCCCCCCGCACTACCAAGACCCAACCCGGGGGGGTCTCAGAGTAACGTGAAGCCCCCAACACCGCAGAGACCCAACCAGGGGGGGGGGGTCTCAGAGTAACAGGTCAAACTGTTCCAGCGGCCTGCAGGACACATGATGATGATCCATGGTCCTTTCTTTAATATCATTAACTTGCTTCTGTTTTTTATCTTATGTTTTGACGTGGAGCAGAAGTGTCAAAAGATTTCAAGTAAATTGTTTTATTCCTTTTTTTATGATAGAAAACCAAATGGAATCTACAGATGTGGCTCCTGACTGTTTTTGACATCAGATCTAATCAGATGAACATCAGGTTCTCCTCCTCATTCACACTGTGGAACGCCTTCAACAGGGATGTACTCGGAACAGGGAGCACCCCTGGTTCTCCTTGCAGAGAGGGGTTCCGTGGGGGGGGGGGGGTGTTCAGAGTAACATCCCTCATCCATCCATCTGTAATCAGCACCTCAATCGTTTTCTGGTCATTCTATTTTGGGGAGAACATTTATCAAAGTGCTTTTCTACGAAGATCCTTTCGGGATGGATTCAACCGGATGTGGATTGAACTGGATGGATCTGTTGGTCTCTCTCCAGACACCTCTGTCCCTGTGCTGAATCAGCTTACAACCCACACACCGTACGCATTCACACACACACACACGCACGCACACACACACACAGCAGAATGCCTCCATGTCATGGAAATATTAGGCGGTTTCTGCTGAAAAAATCCCAGCCCCTTACATATCGCCTAAGTTAAGGGCCCGGGCGGGAAGATTAGGAGCTTACCGTCCCATTCCATACGTGTAAAACTAATACGTACTGGTTTAGGTACTGGTTAGGTACTAGCTAAAGTCTGATCTGTTGGCGCTTTGACTCCATCAAGTTCATCTTTGCTCAAGTGCTTCATGCATTCAAAAGCACATCGCAATATAGCAACAGAATCACTACTGCAGCAAACCACAACATGCTCACACACACAAGAAAACACAAGCACACACATACAAATGCTTACACACACAAGTACGTACACGCATTCATATACACACATACACGTAAGTATGCACACACACACACTTACGTATATACATACACACACGTACGTATACACATACAAACACACACACACACACACACACACATGTACGTATACACACACGTACGAATACACGCAAACAGACACATATGTACGTATACACCCACACACACGTATGTATTCACTCACACACGTAAGTATACACATACACACACACACACATGTACACACACGCGCAGAGAGGCTGAGCTCCCGTACAGACATTCAAAAAACAAGCTTATTGATTCCTATGAATCTCAATTCAAAATAATATTTTCTAGTATGGTAATAATAATTATCATAATAATAATAATAATGATACAATAAGAATAATTCTCTATATTTGGGATCCTCTAACATTACATCTCCTTATCAATGTCTCTCTCTCTCTCTCTGTCTCTCTATTTGATATCTTCCACTGAGCAGAACCTTCCATGGAGATGAGACTGGTGTCCCGGTGCCGCTGAGAGCTCCTCCCTGTCCTGAGAGGCCTGAGGGTCTGGTAGACCGGTTGGACCCACAGCAGGACCATAACACAGAACCCAGACCCTATACCCAGAACCCAGAGCCCGGTCCACGCTGGCTCCTATTCGATCCTCTCGGATGGAGGAGACAGAGCGTCGATAACGTCTAGGGGACTTTTTTTTGTTTGCATTGAAAAATATAAATCTACAAAAACTAGAAAGCTTTTCTTCTCTCTCCCTCTCTCGCTCAAGGGCTTTTTGACTTTTTAAACGTTTTTGTTGTTATGTTGCTTTTTTCCCTCTTTTCCCCCCCAAAATACTCTTTTTCTTTAACGTTCGTTTTTTTCCTCTTAAAAGAAAAACATCTCGTTGCAACGGTGCCCCCTGCTGTTCATAAGTTGACGTCGCGGACGTCTGTGGGGGTGGAGGCCTGGTCCTGCTCCTCCAGGCCCTTTTCGCTGGCCTGTGTCTGCTGCTGCTGCCGGCCCTCAAGGAGGCTGCTCACCAACACACGCTCTATGTGCTCCTGACACGCCTTCAGCAGGTCCTGAGAGAGAGAGTAAGAGAGAGAGAGAGACAGAGAGAGACAGAGACAGAGAGAGACAGAGACAGAGAGAGACAGAGACAGAGAGAGACAGAGACAGAGAGAGACAGAGAGAGAGACAGAAAGAGAGGTTAGTTAGAGGTTGGTTCTGCTATAACACAGTATGACTGGGAGGCAAACCAATTTAATATCTTCAAGAGGTTGAGCCCCACTCTCTCACACACACACAAACACACACACACACACACACACACACACACACACACACACACACACACACACACACACACACACACACACACACACACACACACACGCACACGCATAAACACACACACACACACACACACACACACACACACACACACACACACACACACACACACACACACACACACACACACACACACACACACACACACACCCTGAAACCCACCCTGACACCCACCCACACACATCCGCAGGCGCCCTTAGCGGTCCTCATGTGATATGAATATGCAAATTAAAAGCTGCTAAATGCAACCTTTATCTCTATTAAATCTGTGCTGAAAGTAGTAATGTCATGTTGCACATAACTCTCACACACGTCCTTCACAATAAAAGCGTCATTGTCGCCGGTGCCTTGTGGCTCAAATGCAGCATTGTCAAACCAGGACCCTTTGGCAGCTTGACATTTGAAGGTTGAGGCTACAGAGTTCCTCAGTGCTGGTCCTGGTCGGCTGAGCAGATGTGGAGCAGAAACACAGAAGACAGGCTCAGTAGGCCTCACTGGGTCCAGACCACAGCCTCACTGGGTCAGGACCACAGCCTCACTGGGTCCAGACCACGGCCTCACTGGGTCAGGACCACAGCCTCACTGGGTCAGGACCACAGCCTCACTGGGTCCAGACCACAGCCTCACTGGGTCAGGATCAGAGCCTCACTGGGTCCAGACCACAGCCTCACTGGGTCAGGACCACAGCCTCACTGGGTCCAGACCACGGCCTCACTGGGTCCAGACCACAGCCTCACTGGGTCAGGACCACAGCCTCACTGGGTCCAGACCACAGCCTCACTGGGTCAGGACCACAGCCTCACTGGGTCCAGACCACAGCCTCACTGGGTCAGGACCACAGCCTCACTGGGTCCGGACCACAGCCTCACTGGGTCAGGACCACAGCCTCACTGGGTCAGGACCACAGCCTCACTGGGTCAGGACCACAGCCTCAATGAGCCTCTTATCAGAACTTATATTCCACCAGGAGGGGGGCTGTCCCGGCTGGGTTTATATCAGATCTATACCTCATACGTCCATAGTACAGCCTGGGTGGGTCGATTTGTTTTCCTGTGTTTCTCAACCAGCCCCTTGTTCCAGTCGGTGGGCCGTGGGGAGGCTCAGCCGGGTGCCAGCAGGGTGCCAGGGGAGGGCCCTGGGGACATCAGGGTGTTGGCAGCAGCACCGTTTGGCAGAGGTTGCCTGGTCTTTCATAATGGCCGTCTGGTCGTCCATTCGGCTAATTAGCCCGTTGCCTGTTCCCTGAGCTGGGCTCAGTCCTAGAGGAACGTATCCTCAGCCCCCCTCCAGCCTCATCTGACCGGCACGCTTCCCCCGCGAGTCCCCCGCCCCATCGGGACACAGGGGGGGCCCTGGGGGGCCCTGGGGGGCTGGAGTGGCTCTGGTCTGAGCCATGATGTGGTTAAGAGGAGGAGAGCCGGCTGGTTCTGTGAGTTACATCACAGATGGAACCGTTCTCGCCGCCACACCTGGCCGCTTCACCGGCCTTTTAGCAGAAGGTCATCAAGTTCACAAACAAACTAAGTCAACATCTTCAGCTGACTGCTGCTCCCCGGTACGCTGGACGAGGACGGCCTCCCCCTGCGGTCCGTGAGAGCGATGGCTTGTCTGGGTCCGGGAACGTGAAGCGGTGGACGGCGGGAGGCGTCCAGCCCGCTGCCCAGACACACTGAGGCCCTGTGCCTGCTGGGACCACATGTTGGTTTTTCCGCCTGCGCTGAGCGAGAGTTCAGGCGCTGAGCGAGAGTTCACACGCCTCGCACCAGGGGGAACCATGGAGGAGCAGAGGATCATGGGATACGGAGAGAGCAGAGAGGCCTCACTGTAGTCAGGAGGGCAGCAAATCATCATTCTGGTGCATCGTTACGAGAGGGCCGATGGACAGCCAGGCCAGTAGGGACAAACGGACGATAAGAAGGCCCTGGGAGTGTACAGCGAGGGCCCGAGAGGGATGGGTATTGTATGGACACTGTCAGGGTAAAGCACTTCAGGAAGGAACTGTAGAGACTAGAGCAGGGGTCACCCACCTTTTTGAACCTGAGAGCTACTTCATGGGTACATACGAAGGGCACCCAGTTTGATACACTCTTCTGAAATAACCAATTTGCTCAGTTTGCCTTTAGTTATATAATATTATTAATGATTAATGATACTCATCTATGTGAAGACACTGATCATGTTAATGATTTCCCACAATAATTTAACACCAATGACATAAAAAAGGTGGGAAAGAGTTGTTCAAGAATGAGTTATGCTATTTTTTAGAACAGGCCTGCGGGCGCCTCTTATGGTCCTTGCGGGCGCCCTGGGGCCCGCAAGGACCACTGTGTTGGTGACCCCTGGACTAGAGGGATAGTGTCAAAGGACAGTACTGTAGTGACTGCACCTCAGGACAGTGCTGCAGTGACTGCACCTCAGGACAGTACTATAGTGACTGCTCCTCAGGACAGTACTGTAGTGACTGCACCTCAGGACAGTACTGTAGTGACTGCATCTCAGGACAGTACTGTAGTGACTGCTCCTCAGGACAGTGCTGCAGTGACTGCACCTCAGGACAGTACTGTAGTGACTGCACCTCAGGACAGTACTGTAGTGACTGCTCCTCAGGACAGTACTGTAGTGACTGCTCCTCAGGACAGTGCTGCAGTGACTGCACCTCAGGACAGTACTGTAGTGACTGCACCTCAGGACAGTACTGTAGTGACTGCACCTCAGGACAGTACTGTAGTGACTGCACCTCAGGACAGTACTGTAGTGACTGCTCCTCAGGACAGTACTGTAGTGACTGCACCTCAGGACAGTACTGTAGTGACTGCTCCTCAGGACAGTGCTGTAGTGACTGCACCTCAGGACAGTGCTGCAGTGACTGAGGTCGGGGTCAGAGGGCAGGCCGTCGACTCACCACTTCTGTGTTGGTGATCTTGGCGAGCAGGGCGGTGAGGCAGTGGCCCCGTCCCCCCGCCATCTCCAGCTGCAGGCCGCTGACGGCCGCGCCCACGCTGCCCGTGGCGATCATGGAGGGGGGGTACATGGCGAAGTTAAAGTCTGTGGAGAGAAACAACACTGAGACCGAGAACACCAGGGGAACGGTACCCCCAACCCGCCAATGCCCTGCCCCACAGGGGGAATGGAACCCCCAACCCCCTAATGCCTTGCTCTATTCTTCCATCCCAGGTTTGGCCCCAAGGCAACCATCTGGTGCTGTTGGGTCAAGTCCTCCCTCTCTCCGCAGCCAATGGAAACGCTCCATTGGGTTTGTTGTGGTTCTTCAGGCTGCTGTCCTCCTCCCCCCCAGCAGGGGCCCATCCTCATAGAGAGGCCCCTCCCACTGTGCCCATAGTAAGGCCCAACTTGGCTTGTAAAGCAACCAGACACACACACACACACACACACACACACTCTCTCTCTCTCACTCAACCCCCCCCCCCCCCCCCCCCTCCCTGCGGTCCGGGCTGAATGGGGCCCCTGACGGGCTGCCAGGCGACTCCCCTGTAGGTCCCTGGCTCCACGTGTGGTCACTGCCCCCAGGCCCCCGGCCCCGCTGCCCCCAGGCCCCGCTGCCCCCAGCCCCCCGGCCCCGCTGCCCCCAGGCCCCACGGCCCCCCCCAGCCCTGCGGCCCCCCGGCCAATCCGCTCGTTAGCTGGGCCCGCGCTCAGTATGCTAATGAGACAGCTTGTGAGCGAGAGAGGCAACGGACGTCAGGTAGAGGGAGAGAGAGAGAGAGAGAGAGAGAGAGAGAGAGACACACACACCCCCCCTCTCATCCTGTTCTCTTTGTATGTCTTAGTTTATACTCTCCGGGCCCCTCATGTTAAGCCCCTCCTACTGGGCCCCTCCTACCGGCCCCTCCTACTGGGCCCCTCCTAGCCAGCATATTAATAGAGTGGTGGGTGGGGTCTGAGTCCATTGTCCGCCCGCGTCCTCCTCTCCACACAAATGGACAAAGCGTGTGTCTGCGTGTGCATGTGTGTGTGTGTGTGTGTGTGTGTGTGTGTGTGTGGGGGGGGGGGTAATTGGAAAAAAGGGAGAACAAGGGGAGGAGAGAGAGAGAGAGAGAGAGAGAGAGAGAGAGAGAGAGAGAGAGAGAGAGAGAGAGAGAGAGAGAGAGAGAGAGGCCTGTCTCCAGACCCTCCTAAAGTAGTTTTTCTGTGTAAAGAAAAGATTCCCTCCTCCCCTCCAGATATGTGTGTTCCTGGGGCCCCAAACGGGCCCCTCCGAGGCTCATTTACATATAATTTACATATCATTAACATATCTTCAACATATTGGGATATTCATCTGCAAAGCAAACGGCGTGCGTCCGCTCAGGAGGACATCTCTCCCCCCTCTCCCCCCTCCCCCTCTTATGCTGGTGGGCCGTGTCTTGACAAATAAATTAACTGATTCTCCCCCCGTGCAGCCCGATCAGCCCAGAGGCCCCGGGGCCAGAGGAAGGAGCACACAAAGACCTTAGGAGGGGATGGGACCATCACAGAGGATGAAGAGGATGAAGAAAAGGAGAGGAGGACCGTCATTCCGCCTCCTCCCTCTCCTCCCGTCATAACCGATGTTTACAACCAATGTCAACAACACCCTGAATAGCGCTAGACGCTTAGCATAGCCTCCGTGCACCTCCCCGGCGGCGGCGGGCGGAGCTACCTGTGGCGCAGAGGGCGATGAAGGTGGTCACGTGTTTGCGTACGAGTGTGAGCTTCTCCTCTGTGAGCGGCAGGCGTCTCACGATGTGCTCGATGAAGTCGTTCGGCGTCACCGCGGCCAGGTTCCACTTCAGCTTAGCCAGAACCACCAGCTCCCAGTCCTGGACAGAGAGAGAGAGAGAGAGAGAGAGAGAGAGAGAGAGAGAGAGGTTACCACAGCTCCCAGTCCTGGACAGAGAGAGAGAGAGAGAGAGAGAGAGAGAGAGAGAGAGAGAGAGAGAGAGAGAGAGAGAGAGAGAGAGAGAGAGAGAGAGAGAGAGAGAGAGAGAGAGAGAGAGAGAGAGAGAGAGAGAGAGAGAGAGAGAGAGAGAGAGAGGTTACCACAGCTCCCAGTCCTGGACAGAGAGAGAGAGAGAGAGAGGTTACCACAGCTCCCAGTCCTGGACAGAGAGAGAGAGAGCGAGAGGTTACCACAGCTCCCAGTCCTGCTCCTGATGAGCTGGCTGTCGCCTCGAGGGGCTGACAGCGCCGTCGGTGTGTGAATGTGTGCATTAATGGATCAATTTCGGTCAATATTGTAAAACGCTTCAGATAAAAGTGCTATATAAATGCAGTCCATTTACCATTCACCATTTACTGTAATACTACACACCGTTCCACAGTACTACACACCTAACTGTAATACTACACATCGTTCAGCATTACTGCACACATTACTGTAATACTACACATCGTTCAGCATTACTGCACACATTATTGTAATACTACACATCGTTCCACAGTACTGTACAAATGACTGTAGTACTACACATTGTGCCGCTGCAGCTAGCCAGCTAGCGCCCGCCATGGGCACTAGCTGGCTAGCTGCAGCGGGCGCTAGCTGGCTAGCCAGTCTGACTGCCTAGCGGCAGAGTCACTCCAGTACACGCTAACTTTGGTTTCGTTTCCTGGAGAAGAGCAGAGGAGCTGGTGACTAACAGAGCAGGAATTGAGCGATAGACGTGGTACATCTGAGAAAGAGAGAGAGAGAGAGAGAGAGAGAGAGATGACTCTCTTAAATCCAACATGGCCGCTGTTCTCTCAACATCTTTTTTTTCTTAATGAGGAGTCTGCAGTTACAAGTCATTCAATCTGATCCTAAAGCAGAGAGATAACAACAACAAGGAGTCTCCAGACTTCAACTTCCTTTGTTCAAACCTACACACATTTAAATACCCGGTAAAATGTTTCTACGAATGTACAGCAGTACTACACAGTACCACACATCATACTGCAGCACTACACACATATTACTGCAGTACCACACATCATACTGCAGCACTACACACACCTACACACGCTGCACCTCTGATCCAGTAGTCCTACTGTGTTAAGTAAGTAAGTAAGTAATAAAGTAAGTAAGTAAGTAAGTAAGTAAGTAAGTAAGTAAGTAAGTAAGTAAGTAAGTAAGTAAGTAAGTAAGTAAGTAAGTAAGTAAGTAAGTATTTTATTGTCTCTCTCACAAGAGAAATATGCTTTGGGCACACAGAGAGCACTGGTGACACATACAAAAAGATTTTCCATTGACATACTTAAAAAACATGAAACATGAAACACATTACACACATACCCCCAACTTGAAACCCATTATAGAAAACATAGTCTAGGCACTACCCAAGCGCTCGCACACGCACACACAGGCAGGCAGACGCGCACACACACACACACACACACACACACACACACACACACACACACACACACACACACACACACACACACACACACACACACACACACACACACACACACACACACAGTTCCTCAAATAAGTAGCATGAAAAATGTGTCCATGAGGATGATTGCGCTGCCCAATAGCTATTGCATTAATGCCCAACCAGTTATTGCACTGTTCAATCACGGAACAGCAGAACCTCTGGCCCAGCAGTCCTACTGTGTTACAGCAGAACCTCTGACCCAGCAGTCCTACTGTGTTACAGCAGAACCTCTGGTCCAGCAGTCCTACTGTGTCACAGCAGAACCTCTGGTCCAGCAGTCCTACTGTGTTACAGCAGAACCTCTGGTCCAGCAGTCCTACTGTGTTACAGCAGACCCTCTGGTCCAGCAGTCCTACTGTGTCACAGCAGAACCTCTGACCCAGCAGTCCTACTGTGTTACAGCAGAACCTCTGGTCCAGCAGTCCTACTGTGTCACAGCAAGGGGGGAGAAAGAGCCGGAGTTACGCCTTGTTTCCCGTTTCGTTAGGGAGATATTCTACTCAAGAAAACTGATTTGCAAGAGTGGATGAAACACTCCGAAAATGGATTTTAATAACTGCAAAACACATTGTTGTTCTGAAACATTTACAGACAATGTTTACAGTTTACTGTCGCTGAACGAGTTTGTGTTCACCAATCACACCTTTACGGAGGCCTCCAGCAACCTGTTGGTCTAAAAAATATAAGTGAAAGAAAGTGAACTGCCCAGTTCACACAGAATTCAGTTGTCTGAGATCGGACTTAAGATTTAATCTGAAGTCTGATTTGTGAGACGTCTGCATGGTGAATTTAGCCTCCAGGATGACAGCACCACAGCCTCTACTGGGGCCTACAGCCTGTAGCCACTTCCCCTCTGCCTCTTCATACCACAGCCTCTACTGGGGCCTACAGCCTGTAGCCGCTTCCCCTCTGCCTCTTCATACCACAGCCTCTACTGGGGCCTACAGCCTGTAGCTGCTTCCCCTCTGCCTCTTCATACCACCGCCTCTACTGGGGCCTACAGCCTCTAGCCGCTTCCCCTCTGCCTCTTCATACCACCGCCTCTACTGGGGCCTACAGCCTGTAGCTGCTTCCCCTCTGCCTCTTCATACCACAGCCTCTACTGGGGCCTACAGCCTCTAGCCACTTCCCCTCTGCCTCTTCATACCACAGCCTCTACTGGGGCCTACAGCCTCTAGCTGAGAGCCTCTTCCCCTCTGCCTCTTCATAACACAGCATCTATCTGAAAGCTACTTCCCCTCTGCCTCTTCATACTACAGCCTCTATCTAAAAGCTACTTCCTCTCTGTCCCTTCTTCTGCTTGCTGCTTCTCCGTAACATCTGTGCTTCCTTTTACAAGAAATTCTTAGCAAAGAAAAAAACCGGAGGGAGGTGACGCGCAGCCAGCAGCTGATCTGTGTTTCCTGTATCTGCATGTCAGCCAGAATCCGGCCTTATACAGAAATGAGCAGCAGACCCGGCGCACTCAGCCAGGCCCCGCGACCGGCTCTGGGGCCCCGCGGAGGCCCTTGTCTCTGGGCTGGGGCAGAGGGAGGGGCCCTCCTGGTTCTAAGCAGGCTCTCATCCAGGCTAAAAGGTATATAGCTGAATGATAACCAGAGATGTATATATGTATGGACCTTTAGTTTAAGGCTAACCCTAACAATAACCCTTTTATCCAATCCGATTTTTTTTGTTGTTGTTATTCTGTCATTTCATGACAGATTGCTTAAAAATAAATAACACAATAAACAATTCCAAAGCAGCAAATTTCCTGTCTGAGATGATAACGATCAACCTTGTCTTCTCTCTAGGAGCAGCAGGGTGACTGCAGTCATCGGGGCTCCGAACCCACGACCTTCTGGCTTGGATAATGCATACTGGTACCAACCAACTAGACTTATCCCACAACCCTCTCCTGGCTGCTCGGGGCCAAGACCCCGCCGCTATCCAGACCCTAGAGGGATGGAACTCATATTGATCTCTGAGATGTGTGAGCCCCCCACACGGAGAGACAGAACCGGCCAATCAGCTGCGAGCATCGCCCAGGCACTGAATCGTGACACAACAGTAGGTTAGCATAGCAGCTTACCTATTCTGTGACAATATAACCAGCTCAATAAACATCAGATAACGTCAAACAGAAAGGGGGAATACTCTGGGAACTAGGAGCTAGAGATCATTTACAAATGAGCTTGCCTCTGCTAGCATTGCTAGGCTAGCCCCACTAGGCACAATGAGTCTGGCCTTTAGTGACTGTTCATCTGAGGTCCTGAGGACTGTTCATCTGAGGTCCTGGGGACTGTTCATCTGAGGTCCTGAGGACTGTTCATCTGAGGTCCCGAGGTACTGGGAACAGCAGAGGGCTGTTCAGCGTAGCAGAGCGGTTCTGAACACTCACCATTCAGAATCTAAATGCACACATCATGTCTCTGTTGTTTGGATGCGGGCTACTGTAAAAGGCAAACTTTCAATCTCTCTCTTCTCCTCCCCTCCTCCCCCACCTCCCCCCTTCTCTCTCCCTGGCAGAAACTTTATCACATTTTGGCCCGGGTTCAAGTTGACCTCGTTGATCTATACAAATATCTACCGCTAGATGGCGATAGAGACCATTGACACACGTCATAACTGTAAGCGCTGTACAGTAAAATCCTTGTTAGAGAACTCTCTCTCTCCCTCCTTCCCTCCCTCCCTCACCTCTAAGAGGATGTGACAGCGACCACATCCTAATTTTAGGGACAACTGGACAATAGTTGTTTCTGTGTGAAATGCAGGCATTGATTATTGCTGGGACACACGTCTGACAGTAAAGATATAAAGGCTCCGTGTGCGGAAAACAACCAGAAATAAAGGCTCTATTATGTACACACACACACACACACACACACACACACACACACACACACACACACACACACACACACACACACACACACACACACACACACACACACACACACACACACACCAATTGACTGAACTAAATAAATCCATTGGTTCCCTCTCATCCCGTCTCAGTTCAGGAAGGAGATGAGGCGACGGTGATGAAGACGAAGATGATCTCTCACCAGCAGCTCGCCCGGGCTGATGGAGTTGTCCGTGTAGATGCAGAGCTTCTCGGCCGTCAGCGGCCGCGTCTCCTTCAGCTTGGAGGCCAGGAACATGCACACGGCACCCAGCAGCTGCAGGTTCCTCTTCTGGGTCGGGACCACGGCCAGGAAGCGGTCCAGGTAGTTCATGGCCAGCGGGAAAACCTCCTCCTCACACTTCTGCTCCTCGCAGACCTACCGGGGGAGACGGCGTGAGAAGCGGCTCGCTTGAGAACGAAACCCAGGATCTAAAGAGCGCATTTAACTCCGATGACACACACGTTGGGGTCCGGCCAAGACCAGCCCAGCCCCGATCTGTTGCGACATCACCAATTCATTCAGAATACATTATTGGAGACTTTCGAAAAGTTTTCCTCACTAAGTGTAAATACGGTGTTATGGAATAAAGAGTTGAAGGGAGAAAGAGTTCAGAGTCTAAATGAGTTCTGAGAGCAGAGAACAGAAACCCCGCAGCGCCGCCGCACACGGAAGCGCTTTCTGCATTCGTCATATTTTCATAAAATATTTAGAAATATAAATAAATTGTCTAGGTGGGTATTTATGGTATTACAATGTTCCCCTGCCTCTTTCACATCAGATCCGACAATTCAGAACCAGATTACTGACCGGGAAACACGAAAAAAGTATCAAATTAGAAGTGGAGGACCGAGGAGTTGATATCGAGTGCGTCACCAACCAGCCGATAAATACTTTAAAAATTTATTAAAAACCCGAATCAAGGTCCGATCTGGACCATCGACACATGATAATAAAGCCCCGACGGCGGCGGTTCTTCTCTGATCGGTCTTCTACTCAGATATTGATCCGGTTCAGAACACGGAACTGAACTCCGCGGGGAGCGACGGGAGGACCGCGGCTTGAGGCCCGCGCCCTTCCGCGTCCCAACCTTCAGAAACATAATATAATATAAAAAAATATAATAAAGTATAATATCTAAAATGTTGACGACGTCTGATCTAAAGGTTCTTCACCCCGACAGAAGGATCAGAACCCGCTCCACCGTCCTGTGTTCCCCGGGTTCTGAGGATCCGTCGGGAACAGAAACTCACGCAGAGCAACATGGCGATAAAGAGCGGAGTGCATACGTGTGCATGAAGACCCAGACCTGGTCCCGGTACCGTACTGGGTCTGAACTTACTGGTCTGGACTTAATGGTCTGAACTCACTGGTCTGATTTCACTGGTCTGAACTCACTTGTCTGAACGCGTCGCAGAGACACTGTCTAATGTTCACAAAACTCGAGTCCTGAGCTAGTCTCCGCCAGAGTTCCCCCAAGACCTCCAGACCTCCAGACCCCCAGAACTCCAGACGGTTTTACATAGGGCTCCTCAGCCGTACGAACCTCAAGCATCCAGGTGGCCACCATCCTCCTCATGTAGGGTTGGAGCTCCTTCTGGAAGAGCTTGAAGTAGGGGACCTGGGGGAGGAAGCGCTCCTCGATGCTGAGCAGGCTCTGCAGGACCCGCTGGTCGCCCAGCAGCACGGGGTCGGGCCGGGCCCGCACCGCCGCCTCCAGGCATAGCAGCTCCATGGTCCTCGGTCCGGGGGAGAAGGTTCTGATCCGGGAGACCAGGTGGAGGGTCTGCACTCACGGAGCGGAGGCATACAACTACCGAGAGACGGCAGGAAGCAGAGACCTCCTCTCTCTCTCTCTCTCTCTCTCTCTCTCTCTCTCTCTCTCTCTCTCTCTCTCTCTCTCTCTCTCTCTCTCGCGCTCTCGCTCTCTCTCTCGCTCTCTCTCTTTCGCTCTGCCTTCACAACTTTTTCCTCTTCCTCGAGCACTTTGCTTCGACTCCGTCTCTCCTTCTCCCTCCACACTCTCTCCACCCTCCCGCCTCCACCCTCCGCGCGTCGGCGACGCAACTCGTCGCTGAGCCTATGCAGAGCAGCTGGCACGTGCAGCCCCCCCCCCCCCCCCCCACCAGCCGCATATGAATAGAACTTTAATACCTATATAGAACCACAGGACCTATAACCCTTTAGAACAACAGGACCTTGAACCCTATACCACTGTACACATCACAGGACCTAGAATCACATATAACCAGTTCTAGGTCCTTTAACCAGGACCTAGAACCATATAGAACCACTGTATAGAACTGTAGCCAGGAGCTAAAAACCCTAAAGAACCACTATATAGACCTTTTAACCAGGACCTAAACCTATAGAACCACTGTACACATCACGGTAAGCTAGAGACCTGTAATCAGAATTTAGGTCGCTGGATGTTAATTAATCTCTCTTACTCTATAAAAAAATAAGTTTGGGGACTTAAGTGTTGGTCCTAAACAATGTAGGCGTACATTTTGTTTTGGCTTTAAACAATATAAAGTTTGGGGACTTAAGTCTTGGTTGTAAAGTTTGGGGACTTAAGTCTTGGTCCTAAAGAATGTAAAGCTCCACATCGTTTCAACACGAGGGACTTTACTGACTCTGACGTGTTGTGCTCATTATTTGGTTCATGTCGAAATTAAGTGAATGTGCCAACTATTGATTTCACATTCACCAAATGAAATGTTAATAGAACACACACACACACACACACACACACACACACACACACACACACACACACACACACACACACACACACACACACACACACACACACACACACACACACACACACACACACACACACACACACACACACACACTATATTCTAGCAGCCTGACTCTGTGGCCAGATAACATTCAAGGAAATGAAATGCAGAGATGACATTACATTTTTCATGCATTTTTTTTTTCTCCTGTGAGCTCAGAAGACACCATGAAGGTAAACCGAAGTTCTACCTCAATGTTCTCCTGTGAGAATTTCTCAACATTAACAGCAGTGTTGGAAGTCCTTGGCCGACCTTTAGAAACATTGACTTTTTATTTTTTTTGTATGTAATATATATATATATATTATACATCTCCATGTCAGCTCTACGGAGCATGCGCAGGGCGCTGTGTACGTCGCTCTTGGTGAGAGCGTGATTGTGTGCGTGGTGAGCGCGTGTATCTTTAAAGCCTCTCTCTGCTCCTCCTCCTTGGTCGGCTCAGCCAATGGGTGAGCAGCTGCTGTTACTGGGCAGACTGGTTCCATCTGACTCCAGAGGAGTGTATGGACCCCCGGTCCCTCAGCCTCCATCCTCCTCAGGTGGAGGGACTCGACCCCAAAAGGCCGTCTGCGTTCCAACCCCTTATCGATGAAATCACGAGTGTTTCCGTTCTGAACGAGGGCTGCCTCTAAACCTCATCGATATGAATCAATAAGGTTGATCGACAGGTGTTTCTTGACGTGCATGCGACCGAGTGAGAGACGGACTACGTCATCGACTCACACGGGACGATGCGCGTCCCCGATCTGCGCAGCCTCCACCCTGCCTATGAACACGCCTGACGTCATTCTGAAGAAACATATTCAGAAGATATTAAACATAGTATAACAGTATATATAACAGTATATATAGCACAGGATATATTGAACAGTATATATAGAACAGGATATATAACAGTATATATATAACAGTATATATAACATTATGCATAATTTATTATTACTGTTAAATAATATAAAAGTATATATATAACAGTATATATAACAATATATATAACAGTATATATTGAACAGTGTATATATAACAGTATCTATAACAGTATACATAGAACAGTATATATATTATCAGTATATATACATATATAACAGTGTATATAAGTTATTATTCCTGTTATATAATCAAAACAAATATTTACAAAAGTATATATATCAGTATATATAAAAGTATATATATAACAGTATATATAACAGGTATATATAACAGAATATATAGCAGTATATGTAATGGTATATATAACAGTATGTATTGCATATATATTAGAGTATGTATAAGAGTACATATATATAATAGCATATATAAGAGTATATATATATAACAGTATATATAACAGTGTTATATATATATATTATGTATATATATATATATTTTTTTTCTTTATATATATAGAACTGGATATATGACAGAGTATATATATATATATATATATATATATATATATATATATGTATATATATATATGTGTATACATATATTTAGATATATATATTATACAGTGTATTATATATATATTATACAGTATATATATATTATTAGACGGTGAACCTGGTGAGAGGGTGAACTCGGCTGTACTCCAGTCAGCTGGAGGTTCCTGCCTCTCTAGGAGGACCCTACCTCCACTCCACACTATCGGGATTGAACCCAGACCCCTCCCCCCAGTGCTCCTCACTGGTGGACCACTCCACCCAGTGCTCCTCACTGGTGGACCCCTCCACCCGGCGTGTAAGGGACGGTGGTAAAGTAATAAACTAAAGAGCCAGAGGCCTGGAGTGTTTAACTCCCGCTCCACATCTGTGTGTCGGGGTCGAACCACAAACCAGCAGAGCAGCAAACAACAACAACAGCTTCATGCAAAGCACCGCTCGGTTCCTCCTGACGACCGTTGATGATCAACACACATTTAATTAGATAACCCCCATTATTATGATATTATACATTGCACACAGGCAGACACGCACACACACACTGCACGCACGCACAAGACAGGCTCGCACACAACACACGCACACACAAACACCTGCTCTCTGCCGCCCCCCCCGCTGCCCGTTTCAGTTGCAACAGTTAGGAAGCTGTGTTTCTCACCTTCCTCTTGTTTTGCATTCCTTCAGTTCGAGTTCTGTTCTCTGCCGAGTCTGGAGCAGATTAGAAAAGATAAGATAAGATAAGTTGTCCCTTATAGCCACAGCCTCCTTGTTTTGGACACACAGTATCCGACAGTATTGGATGTCTTGAGTGTTGCTAATGTATTACTTAGATGTCTTGCGGCTAGTGTTGCTAACATGTGGCTATGATACCTAGCAGCTTGTGTTGCTAACATGTCTAGCTGCCAGAGTTGTTGTTGCTCATGTGTCTATTGGATAGTGTTGTTAACGGCTAGTGTTACTAACATGTTGCTAACGTATCATATGGATAGTGTTGCTAACGGATAGTATTGCTAACGTATCTAGCGTATATTGTTGCTCACGGTTAGTGTTGCTAACCTGTTGCTAACGTGTTTGGCGGCTAGTGATGCTAACGTGTTGCTAACGTGTGTAGCGGCTAGTGTTGCTAACGTGTCTCGTGCCAAGTGTTGCTAACGTGTCTGGCGGCTGGTGAGCCTGTCCCTGACCCCGTCTCCTCTCAGCACCTGTGGGATTCTCTGAGAACCCCCGTCAGACTGATGCTGCAACAAGGCTGACTGTGGCCTGGGGCTCTGGCTCTGGGGACCTCCCACAGACTCCCTCAGACATTCTTGATGCAGAGACACCCTCCCCAAATTCCTGCTCCACTCTTATCTCATTAACCCCCGGAAGGGCCCGAGAGGAAGAACAAAGTCCCAACTGTCTGTTTGACGTATTCAGTACGAGATGTTGGCTGTGGGGAGCAGGAGCCACCATGAGATAGACACTGAGAACCTCCTGCTCACAGATCCACAGCTCTTTTGAACTCAAACTACCAATCCACCGCTCTTTAGGACCCTAACGGCTGGTCCACGGGTCTTTAGAACTCTAACTACTGATACACCGTTCTTTAGAACCCAAACTACCGATCCACCGCTCTTGAGAACTCTAACTACCGATCCACCGCTCTTTAGATCTCTAACTACTGATCCACTGCTCTATAGAACTCTAACTACTGATCTATCGCTCTTTAGAACTGTAACTACTGGTCCACAGGTCTTTAGAACTAAAACTACTGATCCACCACTCTTTAGAACTAAAACTACTGATCCACCGCTCTTTAGAACTCTAACCATGGATCACCCGCTCTTTAGAACTCTAACTACGAATCCACTGCTCTTTAGAACTCTTAACTACTGATCCAACACTCTTTAGAACTCTAACTACTGGTCACAGGTCTTTAGAACTCTATTACTGATCCAGAGTGGCTGTGGGCCTTGGGTTCCTCACTGTGGGACTTAGGTTCCTCACTGAAGGCCACGGGTTCTTCACAGGGGGCCTTGGGTTCCTCAGTGTGGACCTTGGCTTCTTACAGGAGCCGCTCTCCTCTCTCCTCCTCCCTCAGGGCTCCAGGCCTCCTCCTCCCTCAGGGCTCCAGGCCTCCTCCTCCCTCAGGGCTCCAGGCCTCCAGGCCTCCTGCTCCCTCAGGGCTCCAGGCCTCCTGCTCCCTCAGGGCTCCTGCTCCCTCAGGGCTCCAGGCCTCCTGCTCCCTCAGGGCTCCAGGCCTCCTCTTCCCTAAGGGCTCCAGGCCTCCTCCTCCCTCAGGGCTCCAGGCCTCCTGCTCCCTCAGGGCTCCTGCTCCCTCAGGGCTCCAGGCCTCCTCTTCCCTCAGGGCTCCAGGCCTCCTGCTCCCCCAGGGCTCCAGGCCTCCAGGCCTCCTGCTCCCTCAGGGCTCCAGTCCTCCTGCTCCCTCAGGGCTCCAGGCCTCCTCCTCCCTCAGGGCTCCAGGCCTCCTCCTCCCTCAGGGCTCCAGGCCTCCAGACCTCCTGCTCCCTCAGGCCTCCTGCTCGATCAGGGCTCTAGGCCTCCTGCTCCCTCAGGGCTCCAGGCCTCCAGACCTCCTGCTCCCTCAGGCCTCCTGCTCCATCAGGGCTCTAGGCCTCCTGCTCCCTCAGGGCTCCAGGCCTCCTCCTCCCTCAGGGCTCCAGGCCTCCTGCTCCCTCAGGGCTCCAGGCCTCCTGCTCCCTCAGGGCTCCAGGCCTCCTGCTCCCTCAGGGATCCAGGCCTGCTCCTCCCTCAGGGCTCCAGGCCTCCTGCTCCCTCAGGGCTCCAGTCCTCCTCCTCCCTCAGGGCTCCAGGCCTCCTGCTCCCTCAGGGCTCCAGGCCTCCTCCTCCCTCAGGGCTCCAGGCCTCCTGCTCCCTCAGGCCTCCAGGCCTCCTGCTCCCTCAGAGGGCTGACCAGCGCCACTGAGTGCGTCTCTAACAACAGAGACTCACTCAGCCGCCAATCGATCCAGACCGCTCGCCGGAGCACTGAGCGTCCCGGGGCAGTGTTCAGGAGGACCCGCACAATGGCTCTGTCTGACAGGACCTTGAGCTAACACCATCAGCCGTCTGGCATTCATTGGCCTCCCTCCCCTCCCCCACCACTGAAATCATTCCGGCACCACTGAGTGGTGTTGGTGGTGGTGAGGGTGGTGGTGGAGATGGAGGTGGTGGGGTAAAGGGTAGACTTTATGCACTTTCTATATGCACTTTATACGTTTTGAAGTCTCCTATCTGAGCTGACAGCTGAAGCTGCAGTGGGTTTCCAAAACTTTTTTTAATTGAATTACCTGTAGTCCTATTCATCCCCAAATTACAATGCGACATGCCTGCCGCAACCTAGTCTGACCTAGATGGAATTAATTTTGCCATAAGAAATAATGCTTTACAATCAATTGTCAGTCTTAGCTGTGGTAGCTACCAATGTAATTATTTTTGTATCTTTTTCCTGTGAAAAGTGGGGTGGCCCTTGGCCTCGCGGCTTCATAGGTTCCGTTGTCCCTGTCACCACCACCACCCCCACCACCTCCACGGTTACACAAAGCCACGTTACACCAAGTAACACAAAGCCACGTTACAAGTTACAAATGACGAGTTACAAATAAGGCTGCACATTTTTTGTAGACGCTTAAAACTCGAAGGCATTGTTTTGAGTGACAGCCCAGCAACCCGGTCCCCTGGTTGCAGCTGGTTACCCTGGTTACACCCCGGTCCCCTGGTTACAGCCTGGTAACAGTCTCTTCCTAGTTCACAGACTCTCTCTGCACACAGGAGAGGGTGCTTCTATTGTTTGTCTCTCAGATCCAGACTCAAAGGGCATTACATGGCTAAACACAAAAAGTTAAATAAGTGCTATGGAATCCTTTTAAAATACAATATAAAACACATCTAAAAGGGTATATATGGTGAAAAGTGAGACTTAAGTATTACATATGTGGTAATGGTCAGGAAAGGGAGGAGTTCCCTACCTTCTCCCTCCCCTCTCCCTCCCTCCCCTGCCCCCTCCCTCCCCTCTCCAGATGGTACCAGATGCTATATATGGGGTACTGAGGTGTAGATTAACTAGATTATGTGGTCATGCAGCAGCTCTTCTCTGGGTGTCTCACCCCGGCCCAACGCCCGGCCAAAACACCACGCAGCACGCAGCTGCACACACACATCCTCCCTGCTTTCACACACACCCAGAGGTGCACAACTTGTGCATACCTGCACACACACACACACACACACACACACACACACACACACACACACACACACACACACACACACACACACACACACACACACACACACACACACACACACACACACACACACACACACACACACACAAACACACACACACACAAGCACACACACACACACACACACACACACACACACACACACACACACACACACACACACACACACACACACACACACACACACACACACGTCTGATTGAAGATAACGATGCATGCAGCAGCAGAGCACAACATCCGCCGCTGCTAGGCACTTGGGAACCGTCTGCCTGTCTGTCTGCTTGTCTGTGTGACTGTCACTCACAGAGGCTCCGCCTCCTCCCCCGGTCTCAGGGCCGTGGCCCCTCAGAGTGTCAGGTGTCTCAACACACTAGCGCTCTCCCCCCCTTCTCTCTCTCCTCTATCCCTCCCTCTCGCTCCATCTCATCCTCCCTCTGTCTCCCTCTTTCTCCCTGGTCTCTCTCCCTCCCTCTCGCCCTCTCTCTCCCTCTATCTCCCCCCCTCTCTCTCTCTCTCTCTCTCTCTCTCTCTCTCTCTCTCTCTTTCTCTCTCTGTCTCTCTCTCTCTCTCTCTCCCTCACTCTCCCTCTCCCTCTCTATCTCTTCCCCTCTGATCTCTCTCAGGAACACCAGATCTCTGAAGGAACACCAGATCCCTGAAGGAACACCAGATCTATGAAGGAACACCAGATCTCTGAAGTAACACCAGATCTCTGAAGTAACACCAGATCTCTGAAGGAACACCAGATCTCTGAAGGAACACCAGATCTATGAAGGAACACCAGATCTCTGAAGGAACCCAAGATCTCTGAAGGAACACCAGATCTCTGAAGGAACACCAGATCTCTGAAGGAACACCAGATCTCTGAAGGAACACCAGATCTCTCCATGGTGTGAGGGGTGATGAAGAAGGGTGGAAAAGCGAAACCCCCGCCGCCCGTAGAATGCAGAAGGTAGTTGACAAGTTACATCTATTGACATCTATTATCATTATAACAATCAGAGTCATTCTCATGGTGAAGTATATATACAGCTGCGAGAACCATTGGTAATTTACACAAAACCTTGTCATCGCACTGTCAGTTACCTGCTTGACCAACTGCAAATTCATGGGATCTTTTATTAAATATGTCAAATAAAAAAAATATGTTGAACATATATATTTCACAAAATAAATAGATTCCTGTGCAGAAGATTGAAACCATGTCGTAGTTTCACCAATGAACCGTGACCATTTCCTGTTCCAGCGATGGATCTGTTCCTGGAGGTAAAGCTGTTGTGGTGTTTGAGGTGGGGGTCTCCGGTTTCCCCAAGGCGGTCCATTGCTAGCATAACATTGACTTGCTTCCCTCAGAGCTCCGCCAATTAGCCCCGGCTACCACTTGTTTCATCTCTGACAAGTCTGCCCCGACTTCCTGGCCAAGGGTCACTCCAAATAACACAGAGGTCAGCGTCTGAAGCCCAGAACCGTTAGGGACTGCTGTTTCTCCCCTCTTGACATTTTACCTCAGAGGCACCTACATGGTTCATTATAACATGTTCACCTACAAATTCATTATAACATTTTCATTATAAATGTTCACCGACAAGTTCATTATAACATGTTCACCTACACGGTCATTATAACATGTGTATATATATATATATATATATATATATATATATATATATATATATATATATATATATATATATATATATAATATATATATATGGAGATATCTACCGATATCTCAGTATGCCTTGCCTTGAGGAGTATATATCTATTGTATATGTATACACCTATGGAGTTATATATCTATATCCTCATATGCTTTCGGCTTGAGGGAACCACCACCTATTTGACCTGTTAGAGAAGTCAGTGCATCACGTTCAGCTACAAGTTTACCGACATGTGTCTACAAGTGAACATACCAATGCCTTGACCTCCTTATTCACCAACCCGTAGATGTAAGACCCCTCCTCAACCAGCTGGACCTGGGCCTACAAGTGGGCCTACAAGTTGGCCTACAAGTGGGCCTACAAGTGGGCCGACAAGTGGGCCTACAAGTGGGCCTACAAGTGGGCCTTCAATAGGGTCTACTAGTGGGCCTACATTGGCTGTATCTATACAGGTTGACCCACCAGTTGCCCACCTCTACGTGTGAGGAGGGAGCCCCCCTGTAATCACGTTAGCTCAACATAATCACGTCTCAACCCCTGACAGCCAGGTGACCCCCCCCATCATAATGAAAGCCATGTGACACTGGGCGAGAGACACTGACCACCTTGTTCCTCTGGCAGACAGAGGGAGAGAGAGAGAGAGAGAGAGAGAGAGAGAGAGAGAGAGAGAGAGAGAGATGCCACTGCTCAGGATCCTCTCAGATCTCATTTATAGACCTGTTCCCCGAAGAGAGAGGAGGAGGAGGAGAAAGGGGGAGGAGGAGGAGAGAAGGGGAAAGAGAGAGGGTGAGGAGGAGGGAAGACGGGGGAAAGGAGAAGAGAGGAGGAGGAGGAGGATTGGAGCGGAGGAGGAGGGGAGAGGGGGAGAGAGAGAGGTAGAGGAGGAGGGGAGGGACGGGGGAGGAGGAGGGACAGGGGAGGAGGAGAGAGGAGAAGGAGGGGAGAGGGGGAGGAGGAGAGGAGGAGGAAGGGAAAGGGAGAGGAGAGGAGGGGGGAGGTCTGCATACCTCTCCCATTTTCACCCCTTTAGCATCCGCTCAACCAGGTCAGAGGTCAGAGGTCTAGACCTACTGAGTGAATACTGACACACACACACACACAAACACACACACACACACACACACAAACACACACACACACACACACACACACACACACACACACACACACACACACACACACACACACACACACACACACACACACACACACACACACACACACACACACACACACACACACGCACACACACACACACACACATGCACATATACACACTCTCTCATACACACAAACTCACAGACACACACATTGAATACTTACTCGTTCTCTGACTCGTTCTCTAACACACGTTCTAATACTCGTTCTCTAACTCGTTCTATCTCTCCTTCTGTCACTCGTTCTCTAACTCATTCTATCACTCGTTCTCTTTATCACTCGTTCTCTCCATCATTCGCTCTATCTCTCGTTCTATCTCTCGTTCTCTCCATCACTCGTTCTATCAGTCGTTCAATCAATCGTTCTATCACTCGTTCTCTCCATCACTCGTTCCAAACACTCTTTCTATCACTCGTTCTATCTCTTGTTCTCTCTATCACTCGTTTTACCTCTCGTTTTATCACTTGTTCTATCTCTCGTTCTATCACTCGTTCTATCACTCGTTCTATCTCTTGTTCTCTCTATCACTCGTTTTACCTCTCGTTTTATCACTTGTTCTATCTCTCGTTCTATCACTCGTTCTATCACTCGTTCTATCTCTCGTTCTCTCTATCACTCGTTTTATTACTCCTTCGATCTCTCATTCTCTCTATCACCCGTTCTTTCACCCGTTCTATCACGTCGTTATCTCCTTTATAGTATGTCAGTGTATTTGTACCTCGTATTTTCATCTGAGCCCCATTATGATTTATGTTTATATGCATATGTTTATTTGACATACTCAGTTTCATCCATTTTCTCCCCCCTCCTCTCCCCCTCCTCTCCCCCTCCTCTCCCCCCTGGACAGACAGATGCTTCAGCAAACGGCTCTGACTCCCCCGCCCCCCCACGGCCAATCCCCTCCTCACATCAATGCCCCCCCCCAAGGTCTGTTAGACCGCCCCCCCTACCCAAACACACACGTTCAACCACGTACACCGACAGACAGACAGACACACACACACACACACACACACACACACACACACACACACACACACACACACACACACACACACACACACACACACACACACACACGCACACACACACACACACACACACACGCACACACACGCACGCACACACAGACATTCAAACACACACTAACTCGTCATGGTTCCCACATTCCATTTACAACAACAAACCTCTTTAAGCACATACACATCTAGGGGAAGATGTATGTGTGTGTGTGTGTGTGTGTCTGTGTGTGTGTGTGTGTGTGTGTGTGTGTGTGTGTGTGTGTGTGTGTGTGTATCAGAATGTGTGTTCAGCGAGTACATGTGTGGGCTGCAAGTATGTACAATTATGGTGTGTTAAGTGTTTGTTAGGTATGTGTGTCAGGTGTGTGTGTCAGGTGTGTGTGTGTGTGTGTGTGTGTGTGTGTGTGTGTGTGTGTGTGTGTGGGGGGGGGGGGGGGGGGGGGGGGGGGGTCAGGTGCGTGTGTTAGGTGTGTATTAGTTGTGTGTGGGTTAGGTGTGTGAGGGTCAGGTTTGTGTGTTAGGTGTGTGTTAATGGTGTGTTAGGTGTGTGTGTGTGTGTGTCTGTGTGTGTGTGTGTGTTAGGTGTGTGTTAGTTGTGTCAGCTGTTTGTGTGTTAGGTGTGTGTTAGGTATGTTTATTTCAGGTGTGTGTGTTAGGTGGGTGCTAGTTGTGTGTGTCAGGTGTGTGTGTTAGGTGTGTGCTAGGTGTGTGTGTGTGAGTCACTGCAGCAGAGGAAGCTGTGTATTTGCTTCTGCACTAACAGGTTTTGTTCCCACACCCAGTGGGAGGATAAATAACGCACAGTCAGCGGCCATGCGCTCGCACAATACACACACATTCCATAGGAGGCCCTGCCAGTCGCTGCACGCCCGCTCAGACGAGGAACACCACCTCCTGGGCCAGAACACCACCTCCTGGGCCAGAACTCCACCTCTCTGGGCCACAACACCACCTCTCTGGGCCAGAACACCACCTCTCTGGGCCAGAGCACCACCTCTCTGGGCCAGAACCCCACCTCTCTGGGCCAGAACACCACCTCTCTGGGCCAGAACACCACCTCTCTGGGCCAGAACACCACCTCTCTGTGGCCTCAGTAGCGTGGTGTCGTCATGGGGGCCTGGTTGACTCCTGATCAGAGTGGCTGGTCCGCGGGGGTCTGAGAACCAGACGCAGAACCCTCCAGGAAGGAGCAGAGGGTCCATCAAAGTCAGTCGCCTCCTCGGGAAGCTCTGACCCACAATGTCTCCAGAGCAGAGCTAGTGAGCGGCGCTGAGCGGTGCGAATATCCCGCTCCTCGCTCGGGCTGTTCACTCGGCCGCTCCTCCGCTCAAGTTCGCTTCAGGTCGATCCGCTCAATTTTGCTCCCCGCTCCACTGAAATATCCTCTCGCTCCAGTGAAATCGCTCCACCCTCGCTCAAATGAATAAGAGGGAGAAATAATCTACTACGAATTGTCACCTTAAATAGAAAACTTAAATACTAAAGAACTAAGAGTAACAGCGATATATTTCACTCATAGAACACAGAAGTGCAAAAATCAACAAGCTTGTGTGTTACGAGAGTAGCGTATGTGTGTGCTCGAGAATGGCATTGTCTGTGTGTGTGTGGGTGACGACAGCGAGTGAGTGGACGAGTGAGGACAGCGAGTGGTAGCGTGTGTCAGTTAAGTGAAGCAATAAACAAGTCTGGTTGTATCTGCGTAAACGTCGACTGTAGAGTTTGCGACACTTAAAATGAAGGACCCTGCCTGTCAAGAATCATTGACCGCTTCATCCCGACCATATTCCGACCTATACGCAGACCCACTGCCGGTCAAAGTGAAGAGTGTTACCCCCGAGAGAACAGTGGCCCAGTGGGAGGGAACGTCTCCCATGTGCACATGAACTATGGTCGACAGCAGGAAAGGTGTAACACTTGGCAACGTCAATAGTGGTTGTACTAGTAAGACATTTATTCTGGGTGGATTTGGGCATGCCTCATACTCGTGGTGTGAGCGCTATTACTCAATTAAAAAGCTCTCCGTGCTCCAACAAAATCCCATCCGCTCCGCTCCTCGCTCGCTCGCACTCCGCTCCGCTCACTAGCTCCTCTCCAGAACACTGAGCTCTCTGCTCCAGAACACCGAGCTCTCTGCTCCAGAACACTGAGCTCTCTGCTCCAGAACACTGAGCTCTCTGCTCCAGAACACCGAGCTCTCTGCTCCAGAACACTGAGCTCTCTGCTCCAGAACACCGAGCTCTCTGCTCCAGAACACCGAGCTCTCTGCTCCAGAACACCGAGCTCTCTGCTCCAGAACACCGAGCTCTCTAATCTAGAACACTGAGCTCTCTTCTCCAACAGGTGACTGGCGAAGAAGAAGCAAACCCTGCAGGTGGGGAAACACACTGAACGGAGAGGAGAGGGGAGGAGAGGGGAGGAGAGGGAGAGGGAGAGGGGAGGAGAGGGGGAGGAGAGAGGGGAGGAGAGGTGGAGGGGGAGGAGAGGGGAGGAGAGGGGAGTAGAGGTGGAGGATGAGGGGAGAAGAGGGGGAGGAGAGAGGAGGAGAGAGGAGGAGAGGGGAGGATGGACACGGCATGGACGAACAGAGAAAGAGAGAGAGAGAGAGAGAGAGAGAGAGAGAGAGAGAGAGAGAGAGAGAGAGAGAGAGAGAGAGAGCGAGAGAGCGAGAGAGCAGCAGACCCCCTTCAGACACCCCCAGACACAACACTGATAATGGCCTCCAGAGGAATGAGGGACTCCCAAAACGACACTAAATGCTGAGGATACAGGCGATCACACACACACACACACACACACACACACACACACACACACACACACACACACACACACACACACACACACACACACACACACACACACACACACACGCACACACCACACACACACACCACACACACCACACACAGACACACACAGAGACACCCCCCCCCCCCCCCCCCCCCCCCCCCCCACACACACACACACACACACACAAACACGTCAGGTTGGCCCGTAGAGAATTAGAAGGGCCCCAGGGGAGGGGCCCCACAACGCACTGCTGATTCTCTCTCTCGCGAATTGAACAGTGACATCATCTTTCTAACTTAATTATTACATCATCCGTTGACTGCTGCGGACAGCTGCTTTGAAAGAAACAGTGTATATGTATATATATTGTCCATGATTTTTTTAGTTAATATAATTTGTGTTTGAAATTGTAAATAATTATACTTGAAGAAAATACTTTTGTTTTGAGAATTTTATGCTACACGTGTTCTCACACATTCTATGCTACACACGTTCTATGCGACACATTTTCTATCTACGCACGTTCTATGCTACACACGTTCTGTGCTACACACGTTCTATGCTACACCACACACCCACAGCCTCCTCCTCTTGCTGATAAGGATGTGATGGGAGCCGTAGCCATAGCGACCACCACAGGGCGTAGTCTGCGGCTGGGTGTGAGTAAGGGAGGGGTCGTGATACAGCAGCAGGGAGGAGCTTTATGAATGAACCCAACAGTGGAGAAACACTGTTGAGGACTTGAGTAACTCATTATGTTTGATAAGCTACTTTCACTTCCTCATTTCAGATGGGAAAAGAAGACTCTCACTACCACACACCCACACCCACACACACACACACAAACACACCCACACCCACACACACACACACACACACACACACACACACACACACACACACACACACACACACACACACACACACACACGCGCACACACACACACACACACTGGTGGGTCCCTGCTGTGCCCCTGGTGGGCCCCTAGTGGGCCCCTGCTGGGCCCCGGGTCAGCCCCTAGTGGGCCCCTGCTGGGCTCCTGGTCAGCCCCTAGTGGGCCCCTGCTGGGCCCCTGGTCAGCCCCTAGTGGGCCCCTGCTGGGCCCCGGGTCAGCCCCTAGTGGGCCCCTGCTGGGCCCCTGGTCAGCCCCTAGTGGGCCCCTGCTGGGCTCCTGGTCAGCCCCTAGTGGGCCCCTGCTGGGCCCCGGGTCAGCCCCTAGTGGGCCCCTGCTGGGCCCCTGGTCAGCCCCTAGTGGGCCCCTGCTGGGCTCCTGGTCAGCCCCTAGTGGGCCCCTGCTTGGCCCTTGGCCTGGCCCCTAGTCAGGACCCCAAGCCCGTCCTAACAGCAGTCCAGTGTGTCCAATGGAGTAGCGATAGGACAGCTTGCTGTGCCCCCCCCCCCCCCCCCCCCTCCACTGTAGACAGCTGCTGTGGCCGGGGGCCCGGGGGGGGTCTGAACTGAATACAACTGGACGACATAGAACAGAACTGAACTGAGCTGAACAAGGCAATGTTCAAGCATGTGTGTGAGTGTGTGTGTGTGCGTGTGTGTGTGTGTGTGTGTGTGTGTGTGTGTGTGTGTGTGTGTGTGCGTGCGTGCGTGCGTGTGTGTGTGTACGCGTGTGCGCGCGTGTGTGTGTGTGTCAATGGATAAACACTAAAACAGAGGCAACAGACAGCCAGGAAGGAAGGTTGAACAGAGAGAGAGAGAGAGAGAGAGAGAGAGAGAGAGAGAGAGAGAGAGAGAGAGAGAGAAAGGGAATTCCCGTGTTCAACAACCATAACCCCCCCCCCCCCCCAGTGATCAGCGTTCCATTGCCATCACTTCCTGCTGGTTTAGAGCCCTTTCGTTTCTTCATTCTTTATGTTCAGCTGATAAGTCGACACGCCTCCTCCTACTGCTATTAATAAAGCCGCTATCAGCAGCTTGCAGCTAGCAGAGAGCAGCGGCTAGCAGAGAGCAGCGGCTAGCTGACGCTAGCAGAGAGCAGCGGCGAGCAGAGAGCAGCGGC
>NC_079420.1:12142650-12145150 GCF_026213295.1 Gadus chalcogrammus
AGAGACACAGCAGATACAGAGTAGACACACAGTAGACAGAGTAGAGACAGAGTAGAGACAGTAGAGACAGAGTAGAGACAGAGTAGAGACAGAGTAGAGACAGTAGAGACAGAGTAGAGACAGAGTAGAGACAGTGGAGACAGAGTAGAGACAGAGTAGAGACAGAGTAGAGACAGAGTAGAGACAGAGTAGAGACAGTAGAGACAGAGTAGAGACAGAGTAGAGACAGAGTAGAGACAGTGGAGACAGAGTAGAGACAGAGTAGAGACAGAGTAGAGACAGAGTAGAGACAGAGTAGAGACAGTAGAGACAGAGTAGAGACAGTAGAGACAGAGTAGAGACAGGTTCTCACAGCCTTGGAGAACCTGTGATGCAGGATGAGGAGAAGTTTCTTCTACGGCATCTTCTGACATGTCGTGGTGTTGAAAGTTCCCAGCCTTAAGTGATGCACATACCTCCATGTCCTGGCTCCTGTCAGCTCGCCTCCCTCAGCCATTTAAGAGCAGAACGGGTTCCACACCCTCCTCATATGGTGAGCATGAAGACCGCGTTACACAGAACAGATCAGGCAGAAGGAGCACCTTTAGCTCTAGGGGTGGACAAAGTGTTCGGAGTGAGACGCTGTTCAGACTGAGATGATGGTCTGAGTGAGACGCTGACCCAGCAGTCCTACCGTGTTACAGCAGAACCTCTGGTCCAGCAGTCCTACTGTGTTACAGAGGAAACTCTGACCCAGCGGTCCTACTGTGTTACAGCAGAACCTCTGGTCCAGCGGTCCTACTGTGTTAACCTCTGACCCAGCAGTTCTACTGTGTTACAGCAGAACCTCTTGCAGGGGCGTTTCTAGGTTTCTGAAATATCCGGGGCTTAGCCCAGAGGGAAAGCATACACATTTATTTGTATGCTTTATTGCGCATGCAATTTTTTTTATAATGCTTTACCTAAATAAACAAAATAGGCAATTCATTATAGCTTTAAATAGCTACCTGACTGCTGTTATGCTTATCCACAGACATCTAAAGTTCCATTCAAGTTATTTAAGAGTAAAATGAATACAAGTGAGACAGACCTCACACATATATATACATATATATATTTGTATATCTATACAGTATATACTAGAGTTTTCACATACGCGTTGCACTCGCTCAACCTCTAGTTGTTATTAATCCCATAGCAATAATGTGGAAACCCCAGTCGATAACGTAACACATTTCTGAGCGATACGTATAACATTCTTTCACCACAAATGACGCTTAAAAGCAGTGCCATTTAAATATTTTTTAACCATTCAGCGAACAAAAGACAACAGGCTGATTATCATTTAGGGGGCCAATCAGAGACATGCAGAACCTTTATCAACACACCCACTGAAGTGGTGTGAGAAATACAGACTTTCTACTCCTCATTCACATATAAGGTCATCTACATTTCCTACGGAGAAAATACTACCTCAGGGTTAGTATTATTCAGGAGATTTTCAGGGTACAAATGTCAGGATATGTTGTTACGGCCACACATACGGCCCATCGGGAGAATATCAGGACTTACGTGTGTGTCTGAAAGCACCTAGCGTGTGAGCATTCGATCACATTATAATTTTTGTCAATTTATGGTAACAGGGGTAATTGTTCAATGGAAAGTGTAGTATACTATGCATGCAATAGCTTCTACTGTTATTCAGGGCTGAAAAGTGCATTGACATTTAAAAATGTAAGGCAACTACTATTGGTTAGTTGAAAATGATAATCATCATTGAGATTAAACATCTCTTCCAGTGTCCTGGCCAAGACAGGCAACACAGGCCCACAGTCACACATAGCATACACACAACATAAGAAAAATAAAACAACTAAAACAGTCCGCAGGGGGGAGGGGGGATATCAATATTGCAAGACAGTTGGGGAGGCTCAAGGAGGAGTAATATTAAGTTTCAGCAGCAAAGTGTAGTCTTGGGGTGCTCTATAGACATAATTCACCACACTTTGTTATTGACATGTTTTCATTCTGCGTTATAGGGACACTGTCTCTTTAAGATTACGTGACTTCTGTGTTGATATGCCGGTCGGTGCGATGTTTGAATTCAACGGTTATTGTATGACAAAATGAACGACCCGCCGTTGCTTTTCAAGGTGAGAAATTCTCTCTTCCCTTCTTATATCGCAATTTCTACATTCTAAACACAGAACGTGTTACCTGGGAGAGTTTGTCGACTGCTGAGCTGTTAAGTTTAAAAACATAACGTCTTACCTGGGCGAGTGTGTCGCTGCGTCGTGTACGTGGGTGTTCTTACCTGGGCGCGTGTGTCGATGGCGGAGCAGTTATGTTTAAAAACATAATGTTTTACCTGGGCGAGTGCCGCTGCGGTGTGTGCGCGTGCGTGTATGTTCTAACCTGCGCATGTGACGATGGTGGAGCCGTTATCTTTAAGGGCATTCCAAACTATATTTTGAGATGCCCCTTGAATCCCCATGTTTGTTTCTAGCGTAAAGCAAGCTTT
>NC_079420.1:12150150-12162650 GCF_026213295.1 Gadus chalcogrammus
CCTGAGAGACCCAGGCAGGAGGGCGTGTGTGTGTGTGTTGGTGTGTGTCTGTGTGTGTGTGTGTGTGTGTGTCTGTGTGTGTGTGTGTGTGTGTGTACTGACCTCTGGCTCTCCTCTGTTTCCGGCAGGAGCAGGAAGCAGCAGCAGTAACAACGAGAGACAAGGAGAGGAGGGAAGCTCCTCTGTTCTCTGTTTCACCACCACGTGTCCACCTGGCCCCAGCTCCAGGCCACCTGGTCCAAGTCCAGACCACCTGGCCACGGTCCAGACCACCACGAGGACCCGTTCTGACCCGGCTCTTGGACAAGCTGAGGTCACACCTGAGAACGGAGCCCTGCTGAAGGCGGGGTCTACTAGGAGGGTGTGCCCCGCCCTTCTGTGGCCGGGCTTCCTGTCCTGTCAGAAGGTCATCCACTTCTATTCAGCCAAACTGACCCACAGTAACCCAATATCATCCCATTGCAGACGCAAATGGGCGTTCTCGTGTGGAAGGGTTGCTTGTATACGCAGAGTGGAACGCCCCCTTCTTCTTCTTCGTCACCTTTCTTACTGAAGTGTATTAAAATGTCAAAGTATACTACTCCGACTCCTTAATCCGTAATCAGACTCTGTTACTACGGAGACCCCTCGAGCATTCAAAGTTCTCCGTCGGGATGTCGGATACGCCATGCAATTCGCTGACCGATCGATCTTATATGCTGACTACAAATTATGTAAATAGTGTTGTAAATAAACCTCCAAAGCTTTTGAAACATTATTTGGTGTTTTATTGGTCTTTAATGTGCAAAGTAAACAATGTACAAAGTAAATAAGGTGCAAAGTCAAACTGGAGAAGTGCTTCCACAAATGATTTTGTTAGAGGACCAATCAAATCGCTTGCTGTCTCCGTTGTGTCGACGGATATTTAAAAAATATTGGAGGTGCAGGTAAGCAACGGAGAGGTACTCCGACAGGCTCTCCGGCTACGGAGAGCATAGTATGCCTTGCGACTATCCGTAATGCCTTTCAAAACACTTCTTGATTGGTCGATGAATCACTACAAGGAACGCCTAATGGGTGTTCTTGTGTCATGACGGGAATGCCCAAGCCTGCAGCTGGACCCTTCTCCAATAACCAGTAACTCCAGACCAGTTAACTGCGGCCACATCATTTATACAATGTCTACTCTGACAACGAGGCCCGTCTCCATGACGACGTACAGGAGGAACCGTCCCAGGGACGACCGCAGCTTGCTGGGTGAGCAGGACAGCTCGCTGCCTGGGACACGCTCCAGTACCCGTTCAGACGACTCTGCAGGTCCAACGATCACAGCTTCGAACCGTGGAGCCGCTCCAGGAACACAGACCGCTGCACAGCTTCAGCACTACCAGTGAACAGAACGCAACGCTAGCATCACAACAGCTCCTAGAGGACTGCTCATCCCTTTGATTCAGAAGGACCCTCCATGCGTCAGCTGAAGACCGTTTTCATGTTCAAGAGTTCTCCAGAGTTCTGCTTCACTTCCCAGCCGTCTGAAACATCAACTCTGTGGCCGACACAAAACCACAGAGCGATGATGTCACTGGTCCACACGTGACATCAATAGTGGCCGAAAAGGAGGGGATGACATGAGGAGACATGGAGGGAGGGGATATACCTCATGATGAACAGAGAGGAGGAGAGCAGAGAACAGAGAGGAGAGAGGAGGAGAAAAAACTGGGTCATCATGTTCCTCGGCAGCCTGAATTTCTTGAGCTGCCAGAGGCAGAACATCCTCTGTTGGGCGAGAGGAGAGAGAGAGCAGAGAGCAGAGAGGAGAGAGGAGAGAGGAGAGAGGAGAGAGGAGAGAGGAGAGAGGAGAGAGGAGAGAGGAGAGAGAAGAATGGAGGATGCAGCCCTGATCCCTGCAGGTCTGCGTCCTGTCTCCGGAACGTCTCGCAGACGACACCACCCTGATGGGCCTCATCTCCAGGGGGGACGAGTCTGTGTACAGCTCAAGAAATCCAGGCTGCAGAGGACCATGATGACCCTGTTTTACACCGCCATCATCGAGTCCATCCTTACCCACTCCCTCATCAACTGGTTCCCTGCTGCAGCGGCCAAGGACCAAGCCAAGCTGCAGCGGGTGATTCGATCAGCGGAGAGGGTGATCGGCACTCCCTTGCTCTCCCTCAAGTTCCTCCACGACACCCGGGCTCTGAGGAGGGTAAGAAAGATCATGGCCGACTCCTCACACCCAGGTCACGGCCTCTTCACCCTGCTTCCCTCTGGGATGATGAGTGATATTTGACCAGGACTTATAATCACACTGGCCTGTTCTTAACTCTGAACTTGCACTTTATTATCTATTATGTATTTCATCACCCATTGCAGTGTTTTTTGTTCGGTCATGTTCTGTTTTTTTCTGTTATGTCTTGTCATCACTGTCCTTGTCCTGTTGCACTATATTTATATTTGTTAATCACACACACTGGAACGCTGAGACAAACCCCTACTATGTTCTGCATAAAATGGTAATAATAAAGAATCCTGAATCCTGTAAAGAGGAGAGAAAAGAGAGGAGAGAGCAGAAAAGAGAGGATAGAGGAGAGAGCAGAGAGATGAGAAAGGAGAGAGCGGAGAGGTGAGAGGAGAGAGGAGCGAGGAGGGGGAGAGGAGCGAGGAGAGAGGAGGGGGAGATGAGGGGGAGAGGAGAGAGGAGGGGGAGATGAGGGGGAGAGGAGAGAGGAGCGAGGAGGGGGAGAGGAGAGAGGAGAGAGGAGGGGGAGATGAGGGGGAGAGGAGAGAGGAGCGAGGATCAGGAGAGGAGCGAGGAGAGAGGAGAGAGGAGAGAGGAGGGGGAGCTGCGGAGGGTAACCAGCGATCTTTAAGTTGTGAGGATGATGTCAGTGTTGATAAGAACAAGAACAAGGCGGTTCCGGTTGTTCTTGCTCCTGATCGCTCTTTGTCTCTGTTCAACTAAGATGCACACACTCCTCACACTCACACACAAACACACCAACACGTCTAACTAAGCTACACGCAGACACCAAGAAGATGTTTTTATTTCGTTTTGCACATACTATATGCACAGTGTTGGTCACAGTGTGTACACCGTGCACTGTTAGGGTTAGGGTTAGGGGTAAGAGTCAGAGGTTAGGGTCAGAGGTAATTGTTAGGTTTAGGGTTAGGTTCAGAGGTTAGGGTCAGAGGATAGGGTTAAGGTTAGGGTTAGGGTTAGTTGGCTGATCCATAAATAAATCCATACATCGATCCATACATAGATCCACACAAAGATCCATACATAGATCCATACAGGCATTAACACTCCGCCTCAAGGAAAATACCTAGTCAGTCTGACCCTGACCTAGTATCCTAACCCCTCTGTCTGTCTGTCTGTCTGTCTGTCTGTCTGTCTGTCTGTCTGTCTGTCTGTCTGTCTGTCTGTCTGTCTGTCTGTCTGTCTGTCTGTCTGTCTGTCTGTCTGTCTGTCTGTCTGAGAGAGATAAGGAGTGTGAGCTGACAAAGCATTTGTGTGTGTGTGTGTGTGCGTATGTGTGTGTGTTTGTGTGTGTATGTGTGTGTGTGTGTGTGTTACTCTCCGTGGGGTGTGAAGTGTATAAGCTGGGGGAGAGAACTGCAAACTTTCCGAAGAACACCTAAACCCCTGCTCTGTCTACCTGTCTGTCTCTCCCGGTCTGTCTGTCTGTCTCTCCAGCTCCATTCCCGTCTGTCTGTCCCGGTCAAACAGACAGTGTCCACATGTGTGTGACCTGAGGACTGCAGGAGAGCTTCTGTCTCCCGATGGTCTCCAGGATCCGAGTGTTCTGGAAACTTCTCCTGAAGGCCCATGATGTCATCGTGCTAAAAACACTTTGCCGTTTGTTTTCTAAATGTCACACACATGTCCGAGCAGTCCCGCCACCCGCCTCACGCCCAGCCCCACATCAACCCCTCAACCACCACCCGGTTGCCATGGACAACGGCTACTGTAGCAATCCGCCTCCAGAGGGTTTCAGGGGTCTCCGAGGGGTCGCTCTGATCCTAAAGGACCAGTTCACTGAAGTTGACAGAATCCTAAAAAGTGAAGAACCATTCAGATTATAGAAATACAATTGAATTCAATATTAATATCATAAACAAGTCATTGAATACAGAATACAACGACAATAAGACAGAATGAAACGAGGGGTTTTGTGCAAATGAGATGTGTGTGTGTTTAAAGTGTTTCTATGTTAGTGTGTGCGTGTCTGTTGTGGGCGTGACAGTTAATGGTAGGAGAGCATACACACATTATTCTAAAACAAGAACACACACATCAACCCCCCATCAGGCCCAGTTTGTGCACATGGTATTCCATGTGCTTCTGGTATATCTGGTATGTGTGTGTGTGCATTTGGGGTGTGTGTATTTATGTCCCCTGTGTAGACACATACACATAGATGAAACTGTGAGTGTGGCACATCTGTCTGTTGAGTAAGTTCCCACACTCGTCTGATCTGAAACCATTGACTTACAACACACACACACACACACACACACACACACACACACACACACACACACACACACACACACACACACACACACACACACACACACACACACACACACACACACACACACCCAAACTCAGACACGCAAGACCACACGCGACCACACACACACGCCCACACACAAGCACACACACAGAAACACACACACACCCACACACATGAAACATCCACACACACATACACACACACACACACACACACACACACACACACA
Source organism: Gadus chalcogrammus (assembly GCF_026213295.1). Lineage (NCBI taxonomy): Eukaryota > Metazoa > Chordata > Actinopteri > Gadiformes > Gadidae > Gadus > Gadus chalcogrammus. The sequence goes on from NC_079420.1 coordinate 12,154,879, forward strand.
CACACACACACACACACACACACACACACACACACACACACACACACACACACACACACACACACACACACACACACACACACACACACACACACACTCACACACACACGCCCACAAAGCTGGAGTTGGGGGTTCTCTAGAGTCTGACCTCATCTCTCGCCGGGGTTTTCTCCCCAAAACAAAGCAATCGATAGATCGCAACAAAGCATCCATCCAAGGATCGATTGGATATACTAATTGTTTGATCACAGCGAAAGGTTTTTAGTCATTACACTGGATTACCCCGTCTCTCTCTCTCTCTCTCTCTCTCTCTCTCTCTCTCTCTCTCTCTCCCTCTCTCTCTCTCATTAGAAGTGTGATTCACCCGCCAACTGTGTGTTACTGTGTGTGCGTCTATGTGTGTGTTTGTCTGTTTGTGTGTGCATGTTTGTGGGCACGTGTGTGTGGCAGGGGTAGAGCGAGAGAAAGCAAAATACTAGAGAAAGTACACAGGCTAAATATAATTACTAGAGAAATTACACAGGCTAGATATAAATACTAGAGAAAGTACACAGGCTAAATATAATTACTAGAGAGAGTACACATGCTAAGTAGTTCGCTCGTGGCCATATGGTGATCAGCTGGTATCAGACAGATAAAGGTCGTTAGGACCGGGTCAAAGGGGGTGGCGTCAGCCAGCAGGCGGCCGCTGAAACAATGGAGTCCATGTAGTCAGTGTCCGTTGGAGAGTGCGACGCGGCGGGGCGTTAGACAGCCTCACGCCGCGCCCCCGTGCACGGAGGCTGACAGAGGAGGCACCGAGTCCGACGGAGGAAGAGGCCTGGAGGCTGACAGCGGAGGCACAGAGTCCCATGCATTAACCCCTTCATGGGAGATCAGTTAACCATGGTGTCCCCCAGGGGTCTGTCCTCGGTCCCCTTCTCTTCACTATCTATATGCTCCCTCTAGGCCAAATCATCCGTAACCATGGACTCAACATTCATTGCTATGCGGATGACGCTCAAATGTACATCAGCACCAACCCCGTCTTCTCAGCTCCCACCCATTCAACTCAACAACTGCCAACAGGAAATTAAAACTTGGATGACCTCAAACCTCCTGAAATCAACAACAGCAAAACAGAGCTCATGGTGTTGTCCCCAGCACCACTGCTTAAGAAGGTTGGAGATCTTGCCATGGTCACAGATGGCTGTTCCACCATCACCAGAAGTGCAGAACCTGGGCGTTATTCTGGGCTCCAGCCTCACACTCCGCCTTCTTCCACCTATGCAACGTTTCAAGACTCCGGCCCTCACTTTCCGACTCAGTAACCGAGACCCTCATTCACTCTTTCATCACATCCCGTCTGGACTACTGCAGTGGTGTCCTGTCTGGGCTACCCAGCAAGGCCCATGACAGATTGTAGTATGTCCAGAATTCAGCACCCAGTTTACTAACCCACACCAAGCCCTGGGAGCACATCACCCCCATTCTCAAGAAACTCAACTGGCTCCCGGTCAAACAACGCATCACATTCAAGATCCTCCTCCTCGCCTATAAATCAGTCCACTCACTTGCACCCAAGCACATCAACGATCTCCTCCAACCCTACTTCCAGTCACGGTCCCTGCGCTCCTCAGGCAGGGATCTACTCTCCATTCCCCAAACCAGAGTTAATACTTATGGTGATAGGGCCTTCTGTGCAACTGCTCCTACCCTATGGAATAACCCGCCGCTTCACAGCCGTTTGGCCCCTCTCTGACACCGTTCAAAAAGCACCTCAAAACATACCTCTTCTCCTTGACCTACCCTCCTTAACCCTCCCTGCCTCACCAAACCAACCCTATCCCCACTCTTGTTAAGCGACCTTGGGTACCTTGAAAGGTGCAATACAAATTTAAGTTATTATTATTTATTATTATCAACACGCACAGGATGAAACATTGGCCCCTGGCTGGTGGCGCCTGGCTGGTGGCCCCTGGCTGGTGGCGCCTGGCTGGTGGCGCCTGGCTGGTGGCCCCTTGCTCTTGGCCCCTGGCTGTTTGGAGTGACTCTTGGATCGGTCTCTTCCGATAGCAGAAGGCCCTTCTTAGAGAATGGCAGAGGATTTAAATCACATTATGAAGAGCAGTTGGATGCAAGATGATCTTCTAAACGTTCTGTTGCTGAAGTCCTGACGCTGTGTGGAGTTCCTACTGCTCTCTAAGCCCCAGGAGGAGAATCGATGCTTCAAGGAGACATAAGTGTTCAGATCCTCATCGTCTGAAAGCCCTGGCTAACGGCTGAGCCCTCGCACATCCCCGGTGTCCCAGTGGGATTTCTCTCTCTCTCTCTCTCTCTCTCTCTCTCTCTCTCTCTCTCTCTCTCTCTCTCTCTGCCATGCAGGCCACCCCCCCCACACACACACAAACCCCCCTCCCCCCCAACCAAACACACACAAACACACACACAAACACACACATTTGTCGGTTATAGTTGACCGAAATAATTGCATGTTTTATAAGCTTCTGAATCATTGTGTAATATTTCTCTGTGAATGGTGACCTATCTCTGTACTGTCTAACCCCTACCTGCTCCTTAACGACCTGTCTCTGTACTGTCTAACCCCTACCTGCTCCTTAATGACCTGTCTCTGTACTGTCTAACCCCTACCTGCTCCTTAATGACCTGTCTCTGTACCGTCTAACCCCTACCTGCTCCTTAATGACCTGTCTCTGTACTGTCTAACCCCTACCTGCTCCTTAATGACCTGTCTCTGTACCGTCTAACCCCTACCTGCTCCTTAATGACCTGTCTCTGTACTGTCTAACCCCTACCTGCTCCTTAATGACCTGTCTCTGTACTGTCTAACCCCTACCTGCTCCTTAATGACCTGTCTCTGTACTGTCTAACCCCTACCTGCTCCTTAATGACCTGTCTCTGTACTGTCTAACCCCTACCTGCTCCTTAATGACCTGTCTCTGTACTGTCTAACCCCTACCTGCTCCTTAATGACCTGTCTCTGTACTGTCTAACCCCTACCTGCTCCTTAATGACCTGTCTCTGTACTGTCTAACCCCTACCTGCTCCTTAATGACCTGTCTCTGTACTGTCTAACCCCTACCTGCTCCTTAATGACCTGTCTCTGTACTGTCTAACCCCTACCTGCTCCTTAATGACCTGTCTCTGTCCTGTCTAACCCCTACCTGCTCCTTAATGACCTGTCTCTGTACTGTCTAAACCCTACCTGCTCCTTACAGTAATGACCTGTCTCTGTACTGTCTAACCCCTACCTGCTCCTTACAGTAATGACCTGTCTCTGTACTGTCTAACCCCTTTCTGCTACATTCTAGTTGTTTACATGGTGGTGTCTGTCCTCCTCCCAGCCGGCGCTCTGAGGGACAGACGGCGCTCCAGGGACAGATGTTCTGAACACTGAGGAGGAATGCGGCCGGTTGGCCGTACAGTACGACAGATGACTGCTCTTTGTTGAGGGTTTACTGCTTGTCCACAGAGAGCCGAGTCAGGGCAGACAGACAGACGGACAAAGCAAACCCCCCCCGCCCCGCTGGTCCCCCCCCCCCCCCCAGCCTCTAGGCCTCTTTACCGCTAATCCGGCGGCCCCCAGCCGGACGGCCCCCTCCAGTCTCCTAGGGGGGGGGGCATTAGGGAGCAGATGAAGGGGGGGGGGGGACTGGGCTGGGGTCACCCTGGGAGCGGATGTTGATCCCTGACATCCAGTCAGCCGGGCGACGCGAGAGAGGCCCACCCCTAAGAGGCCCGCCCCCCAGGAGCCCCTCCCCCCGGGAGCCCCGCCCCCCAGGAGGTCCGCCCCCCCAGGAGGCCCGCCCCTAAGTCCCCTCAAGTACAAGTCAGAGGAATCCCTCTGGTATCTGGGAGAGGGAGACATGCGGACAGCCTGACCCTCTGACCAGAGAAGGAGGGAGTTCCAGGTTGATCTTCTACTGCCTCTCTTAAAACGCAAACATCTCATCATGGAGTTCGCTGATTGGCTGCCACCCAGCTGAAATAGAAGAAGGTTGAGATAGACATCATAAGGCCTTCATCATCTCTTCTTGAGCAAAACCCGACCCTTGAGTTCATCATCCCACTCCTCACATCTCAGATGTTTTAATTTACAGTAGACTATCCACAGTAGACTCTACAGTAGACTATCTACAGTAGACCATCTACAGTAGACTATCTACAATAGACTATCTACAGTAGTCTCTACAGTAGACTATCTACAGTAGACCATCTACAGTAGACTATCTACAGTAGACTATCTACAGTAGACTATCTACAGTTGTCTCTACAGTAGTCTCTACAGTAGACTATCTACAGTAGACCATCTACAGTAGACTATCTACAGTAGTAGTCTCTACAGTAGACTATCTACAGTAGACCATCTGCAGTAGACAATCTACAGTAGACTATCTACAGTAGTCTCTACAGTAGACTATCTACAGTAGACTATCTACAGTAGACTATACAGTAGACCATCTACAGTAGTCTCTACAGTAGACTATCTATAGTAGACTAGCTACAGTAGTCTCTACAGTAGACTATCTACAGTAGTCTCTACAGTAGACTATCTATAGTAGACTAGCTACAGTAGACTCTACAGTAGACTATCTACAGTAGTCTCAAGAGTAGACTATCTATAGTAGACTATCTACAGTAAACTATATACAGTAAGCTATCTACAGTAGATTATCTACAGTACAATCTACAAGAGAGGAGTAGGAGGGAGGAGGGGGCGGGACGATACAGCTGATCATGAGGAACTTCCTGTCTGGGTGGAGTTGTTGTTGTATTATAGTGTGTGTGGTATAGTGTGTATTAGTGTTTTTAATAGTGTGTGTGTTAGTGTTAGTTATAGTGTCATTATAAAGTGTGTTGTGTGTGTAGTATAAAGTGCGTTGTAATGTGTAGTATAAAGAGTGTAGTGTGTGTTATATTGTGTGGTATAAATTGTGTTGTAGTAAGTATTAAAGTGTGTGTTGTTGGGGGTCCAGGCTGTGTGTAGTGTGTGTTGTTGGGGGTCCCAGGCTGAGTGCAGTGTGTGTGGTTGGGGGTCCAGGCTGTGTGTAGTGTGTGTTGTTGGGGTTCAGGCTGGAGGGAGGTGGGTCAGAACATCAAAGTCTCACGGCCGTGTCCAGCAGCACTTATCAGGGGGTCTCAGGTAGCCCCCCCTGCTGTCACCCAGGTCAGGGTCGCGACCTGAAGCCCCGGGTCAAGTGTCTGGGGGGCCGGGGCCGACCCGCCGGGCCCCCGCCGGGAACAGGGACGGACAGATGGCCCCAGGAAACCGGAACCGGTGGGACGACGGGGAGCGACAGAGACACTGCCCAACTGTCGCACAGAGACCACACACACGCCCTACACCCTCCTCCTCCTGCTCCTCCCCTCCTCCTCCACCCTAGTCCTCCTCCACCATCCTCCTCCACCATCCTCCTCCTCCACCCTCCTCCTCCTCCCCCTCCTCCCCCTCCTCCTTCTCCCCCACCCTCCTCCTCCACCCTCCTCCACCCTTCTCCTCCAGCACCCCCCCCCCCGAACACTGGTTCCCCAGGCTCTTCAGAGGGCAGGAAGTCGGCCCAGATGGACAGCTCAACCTTCTCTAGGAACAGGAAGTCTGCAGGAAGCAGCCCCATCTGGGCTAGCTCTATTAGCGTGTTAGCCTGTTAGCTCGGTGTTGGTGAAACCTCATCCATCGCCACAGTACCTCAGAGGATTGGTGCGTGGTGACGGAGCAGGTCGGGGTGAGCGGGCAGCTCCACCTCCCAGGCCAACGAAAGCCACACAAGGAGGTTGCCATGACACATGGCAGGTTCTACTGGTTCTACAGACTAAAGAACTCAATACATTTATAAATCTCTCGACCAACCTCATCACCTCATCACTGCTGTAGACGGTGACATCGTTTAGAAGCACCTTCTGGAACCTTCGGGGCCACGGTTTCTTCTGTGTAATTGGGAAGGGAGGGGGTATTCAGTTGGTTGCAATCTGCAGCCTCACCACTAGATGCCACTGAATCTTACAGACTGCACCTTTAAGCTTCTACTATTATTTCTTTAACAAATATGCCACACAAGGCTAATAGCCCAAAGAAATCTGTATCTCATGCACCATTCTGTATCTGCACCATTCTATATCTCATGCACCATTCTGTACCCCCAAGCACCATTCTGTATCTCATGCACCATTCTGTATCTTATGCACCATTCTGTATCTAGTACACCATTCTGAAAGCTGGCATTTAGCAAAATTAGTTCTCAGAAGTTGTAGCTAAACATGTTCTTCTGTATTGGAGCCCAGTTTCAATAATAAAATGCACTATTATAACAAGTATTACAAAGAACTGAACGGGGTGATTAAACGCTGATCAAGAATCTAACATATCAATTATATAACAGATAACAGATAAATAACTGTAAATTACTGAAGGAACCGTTTATAATCGGACCAAATGAGAGTATAAAAAGTGAAATTGTTAAAGATTTGTGTCAAAACTAGACTGGCAGGAAGAAGATAAAAACAAAAACAGACACAAGCTGACATATGGATGACTTTCCACTTTACTAAAACATTATGACTAAAGATTCGTATTCAATCAATAGAGCATACCAAACGGATGGGAGGATTTGGGACTGCAAACCCCACATTTGTGTCTTCGTCAACCTTTCATTTGTTTGTTGACTCCTCCACGCTGCCGTGTGTCTGCACGGCTATCAGTTGTGTAACCGTTATAAAAAAGGCATGCTACCACAAAAAAAAAACATAACCACAGAGCCTCAAGTTCTTAGAAACGCTTTAAGGAGAACCAACGACCAGACGCAGGGGGCAGGGCGTAGGATAGAGTAGCGTAGCATTGTGTAGCGTAGCATAGTGTAGCGTAGCTCGGTGGGTTTGCACTGCGCCGCTTGCTAGCATCAAACCAGACACTTTCAGATGAAAAGGTCATCTTCAGTCACAATTGACTGCTATGGATTATGAATTGTAGTCTCAATCTAGGCCTAACATAGGCCTACTTATTATTGTACACAAAAGGTCTGTGTCTGAATATGTTTTTAATAAATTATTATTTACTATTTTTAGAATAATCATTGATGACAGAATTCCGGAACAATAGAAACAGGTGTTTTATGAATGGACTGGTTGGTGTTTACTATTAGAAACATTAAGTCATGTGTTTGATATTATTCAATCAATATAAGAGTATGAAAGATGCTAATCTTGAAGATCTCATCTTAATCTTCGGTTCAGTCACTATCAATCGAGAAGACGTTTACCAATTCAACTGCGATGCCAACTCCATGAAATGTGTTCCACCCTTAGTTTAAGTTTTTTTATTCTGTGTGGTTTTAGAAACATCAGATGAAACACCAACTACAACAAAGACAGAAGGTGGGTGCAGCCCCACCCAAAGCCCGCTGGAGATGGCGTTCGTGTTCACCCACAAACGTACACACCCACACATATATTCACACACACGTACCCACAATAGTTCACACAAACACACACACACGCACAGGCGCAGACACACACACACACACACACACACACACACACACACACACACACACACACACACACACACACACACACATACACAAACAAACACACACACACACACACACACACACACACGCACACACACACACACACACACACACACACACACACACACACACACACACACACACACACACACACACACACACACACACACACACACACACACACACACACACAAACTCACACACTGTAAGCAGATGGATTAAGGGAAACACAGAGTTAGTGTCCCAAGG
>NC_079420.1:12167650-12200034 GCF_026213295.1 Gadus chalcogrammus
AGTTATAATTAAATAGTTAGTTATACTTATATAGTTAGTTATATAGTTATAGTTAGTTATATAGTTATAGTGTTATAGTTATGGATATATAGTTATAGTGTTATAGTTAGTTCTATAGTTAGAGTTTTAAAGTTATAGTTAGTTAGTTCCCACAGTGGCCACCAGTGTGTGATCTGAACTGATCTGACCGCTGATGATTCTTTGGTTTTACTGCCATCTAACGGCAAACTGATGAAACAGCAACGACCAGTGAAATTTGAGTCAGTGAGTGATTGTTTAGGGACAATCAAAGGAAGCAATCAATATTGGAGCAGCTACAAAGACAGACAGAGTAGACTATAGAGTAGCTATAGGAGGACACACACACACACACGCACGCACACACGCACGCACACACACACGCACGCACGCACACCCCCGTAACATATATTCTATTGCTGCAGGACGGGCAGAGAGGAGCAGGCTTCATGTCACTGGGCAGAAGACCGCCCGGTCTCAGCATGGGGATGCATGTGCCTGTGAGGAGGGTTCAGGATGCGTGTGCGTGTGTAAGGAGATGTCAGGATGCGTGTGTTAGGAGGTGTCAGGATGCGTGTGCGTGTGTTAGGAGATGTCAGGATGCGTGTGTTAGGAGGTGTCAGGATGCGTGTGCGTGTGTTAGGAGGTGTCAGGGTGCGTGTGTTAGGAGGTGTCAGGATGTGTGTGCGTGTGTTAGGACTAGGAGGTGTCATGGTGCGTGTGTTAGGAGGTGTCAGGATGCGGGTGCGTGTGTTAGGAGATGTCAGAATGCGTGTGTGTGTTAGGAGGTATCAGTCAGGAGCGGGTCCATCGTGTCAAGCTGTGGGTCGAGAGCCTAACTGGGTCACAACAGGGCCCAAGTGGCAGCACTATTTACATATGAATATATGTGTTGGAGCCATTTGATTTAAAGCACTATAAGCGTCCCACTATTGTTGTTTTGAGCAATGACGCAATCACTGCGTGGTCCGTGCCATAATAAGTAACCAAAAATTATTTGAAGCAAATAAGCGACGCCGTTTTTGATTTGTTTATTTGGTTTTGAACTGATCATTTTGGATGCATGCATCGATTTTGAGTGTTACTTTGAAATTGGACTCCTATTGGTCAGTTTTCTGCTGTGGAAGAGGAGGACGCCTATTTTTCTTAAACAACGTTTCTGAAAAGAGATGAATAAAGTGATTGGAGTTGGCATGAAAAGCATCAGCCAGGAGGCAGATAATAAACTGAAATGTGTGTGTGTGCGTGTGTGCGTGTGTGTGTGTGTGTGTCCTGAAGGCTCAGCTCTCTCTCTTAGAGGAGGGAGGTGATATGTTGTGCATATGTATGCTACAAACCCGCTAGCAACATCCTCTGCCAGTGTAAGCATAATGTAGCATGTGGCCTCTGGTTCATGAAAGCATGATGATTTATTTGACTTTAACTGCCTGGAACAGGCTCGTTTGGGGAACAGAACGATCCGTTGTTTAGAGGCTGCTTGGATCCTCCACATTGATGAGCGGGGCGTCGATCCCGGAGTCCGCCAGGAGATGGAGCCAGAGGCCAGGGGGAGCCGCAAGGCGGGCGCGCGACGTCACCGCCAGGGGGAGATTCAGTCTGGGGCAGCGATTAAAGTTTGTTTTACTGCTTGAATTATTTAATGATCTTTGAGGAACAAAATGTTGGTTGGGGACGAACCATTGTGGAGAAAGAGAGAGAGAGAGAGAGAGAGAGAGAGAGAGAGAGAGAGAGAGAGAGAGAGAGAGAGACAGACAGAGAGACAGACAGGCAGACAGACAGACAGACAGGCAAACAGTAGATGGGGGGAGAGGGTTCTCAGGGAGAGGGTTCTGCTGGGAGAGGGTTCTGCTGGGAGAGGGTTCTACTGGGAGTGTTTTCAGGGAGAGGGTTCAGCTGGGAGAGGGTTCTCAGGGAGAGGGTTATACTGGGAGAGGGTTCTACTGGGAGATGGTTCTCAAGGAGAGGGTTCTATTGGGAGACGGTTCTCCTGGGAGAGGAACCATTCAGCGCCGACGTTGAGCCTCAACCCAACCGACCGTTTAAGAACACAGAGCCGACTCAACGCACTGACGGTGGTGGAAATGGGGCTCAAACTGCGCCGAGATGAAAATAAGGATTCTTCAGAGCTCATGTGCAGCAGGGGGATCTGAACACAAGGATTTACCTCAACAAAGCCTTCCTGCTCTGCCTACTCGCACCATGCTGGGTTCCTCACCTGTCCAGCTCTGGGTTATATATCGAGCGGTTTGTTGGTGGTGTTGTTCTGTGTTATTTATCGAGCGGTTTGTAGTGTTGTTTTGTGTTATATATAGAGCGGTTTGTAGTGTTGTTTTGTGTTATATATAGAGCGGTTTGTAGTGTTGTTTTGTGTTATATATAGAGCGGTTTGTAGGGTTGTTTTGTGTTATATATAGAGCGGTTTGTTGGTGTTGTAGTTCTGTGTTATTTATCGAGCGGTTGGTAGTGTTGTTTTGTGTTATGTATAGAGCGGTATGTTGGTGCTGTTGTTTTGTGTTATATATAGAGCGGTATGTTGGTGGTGTTTTGTGTCATATATAGAGCGGCTTTTTAGTGTTGTTTTGTGTTATATATAGAGCGGTTTGTTGGTGTTGTTTTGTGTTATATATAGAGCGGTTTGTAGTGTTGTTTTGTGTTATATATAGAGCGGTTTGTAGTGTTGTTTTGTGTTATATATAGAGCGGTTTGTTGGTGTTGTTGTTTTGTGTTATATATAGAGTGGTTTGTAGTGTTGTTTTGTGTTATATATAGAGCGGTTTGTTGGTGGTGTTGTTTTTTGTTATACATAGAGTGGTTTGTAATGGTGTTGTTTTGTGTTATATATAGAGCGGTTTGTAGTGTTGTTTTGTGTTATGTATAGAGCGGTTTGTTGGTGCTGTTGTTTTGTGTTATATATAGAGTGGTTTGTAATGGTGTTGTTTTGTGTTATATATAGCGCCGTTTGTAGTGCTGTTGTTTTGTGTTATATATAGAGCCGTTTATAGTGGTGGTTTGGAGTGGTGTTGTTTTCTGTTATATATAGAGCGATCAGTAGTCTCCTCTTTCCATTGAGGCATCAGCATGTCAATCAAGGGACGGTATCACCACTCAGGAGGTCAGGACCTCTAAAACCACTACACAGTAACACATTTTTACATTTGAAGGGTTTAAATGTACCTTATATTGAATTACCTTTGAATAGGTAACTTTAAAGTGACAAACCACAGGAAGTAATAACAGAACCATCACCTTCTGGACATCTTTTCAGATGAATAAAACAGGGTATTAATATATATATATATATATATATATATATATATATATATATAGAGAGATAGAGAGATAGAGAGAGAGAGAGAGAGAGAGAGAGAGAGAGACTAAACAGGAAGGTGAACATAACACTGAACATTGTCCTCGGTGTGTTCCGGTAACATACGGTGAACCTCAGTCTGAGCCGTCAGCCTGACGTTGTGTTAATGTAGCGTCTGCTGATCTGGTCCTCACAAGGAAACCTTCTAGATGACCTTACCTCCTGCTGAGTCACTGCACGCACGCACGCACGCACACACACACACACACACACACACACACACACACACACACACACACACACACACACACACACACACACACACACACACACACACACACACACACACACACACACACACACACACACACACACACACACACACACACACACACACACACGGTGGCCTCAGCGCCTGGAGTGCAGAGCGAGAGATCAGCTGCCGCTCGTCTTCCTCCAGACGCTCACCTGTCACATGACTCACTAGCCTGGCGCCGCCCACCTACCTACTTCCGCTCAGTTTTAATTTCACTTCAGTACTAGGTCTGGGTCTGCTTCATATGAATGTGTTCCTTGGAAGCCAGGTTTCTGGCGGTCCTATCAGCGATCAGAGGGAGTGGCTTGGAACGATGACGTCTAGGTCACGCGCCAGTTTCAGTTGTAGTCAGAGGAAGACAATGGAGAAGGATACGAGAGAAGCTATTCGGTCTGTTGTGGGATCGCTGCCGAAAATCGATCAATTAAAGCCGGAGCACGAACAAGCTTTGCTGAGTTTTGTTAGTGGCCATGACGTTGTGGCGCTTCTCCCCACCGGGTTCGGTAAAAGTTTGTGTACAGCCTGTGTTTGTGCATAGCCGGCCGCAACGTAGTTTCCGGCCGGTCCCGTCGCATGACATACGTCAAGTCCAAACGCTATGCGATTGGTTATGGCAGATCCAGAGTGGCACTGGGCAGATCCAATCATTTTAAAACTTCTACAGACACCCGCCTTCAAATGAGTGAACGTTTGTCAATTGAGCAGTTCCAGACCTTCTGTACAAATGAAATGAAGCACGATGGTCTGGTAGGACCAGGCTAATGACTCACAGCTCCTCGTTGAAAACGCAATCACCTCCTCCACCAGCTCCTCCTCCTCCTCCTCAACCCCCTCCTCCTCAACCTCCTCCTCCACCAACTCCTCCTCCACCTGCACCCCCTCTCCTCCTCCACCACCTCCAACAGCTCCTCCTCCTCCATCAGCTCCACCTCCTCCATCAGCTGCTCCTCCCCCTCCTCCACCAGCTCCTCCTCCACCCCCTCAACCTCCTCCATCAGCTCCATCAGCTCCACCTCCTCCAGCTCCTCCTCCTCCACCAGCTCCTCCTCTACCTCCTCCTCCTCCAGCTCCTCCTCCTCCTTTTCCTCCTCCAGCTCCTCCTCCTCCACCTCCTCCAGCTCCTCCTCCTCCTCCAGCTCCTCCCCCTCCTATTAAATTGTTTTCAGTCAGTGCACAAGAACACTGACCTACTTCATCACAGGGAACCCAACGCATGTGTTTACGTGCAGACGTGCACACATGCACGTGTTCACGTGCACACGCACACACGTGCACCGTGCTCACGCACGCTCACGTGCACACACCCACACATGCGCCGTGCCCACATGCTCCCGTGCACACTCACCCGTGCACCGTGCTCACGTGCACAAACGCACCCGTTCACACGCGCACACTCACACACGTGCACCGTGCTCACGCGCACCTGTGCTCAACATGACCTTCCGTCCTTGTGTGTGGAGTCGTTTCATTAAGACGTTGAATAGATGTTTCTGAAAAGTGAGGAAGAAAAGCCCAAAGACTTAGCATTCTTCCTCTGCTCCCCCCTGAAGGCTGCTGCTCTGGTGATTGTGTTCACCGTGTCGCTGGCAACAGTGAGAGTGAGAGGCACTCTGCCTTGTGATAGGAATCACAGCGAACAGAGAGTGAGAAGCACTCTCATGTGATAGGAATCACAAGAGCTCAGCTGACTAATGTTGACATTACGCACAACAACGCACAACACAACCTGCCAGGTGGGCACTCATTGTGCCACTTGCGCACTCACCTACACACACATTATGGCCTGGCAGCAACACCATGTCCCACACGATGTTGACCACAGAGTGATCTGTATAACACACACACACACACACACACACACACACACACACACACACACACACACACACACACACACACACACACACACACACACACACACACACACACACACACACACACACACACACACACACACACCATTTTAATGAGCGCGCCTAACATTAACCATTGGTCACCTCAAAGGCTTCCAGTTCAATAGATTCTGTTAAACCACATTCTATCACTAGATTATGACGGAGCATTAAACAGTTTTATGACTGCTACAACCGACCCCGTCTGAACCCTCTGAATGTAACATCCATCACCACAGGTATCGCCAAGACAAGGAAATGGAAATGTTGCCAGGTAAGAAAAAGCCGACATATGGTGGTTCCCGACCGCTCTGTGGTTCACACCTGGGACGATATCTTCATTAAACATACGCTGCCTTCCTGTCAGATTATTGGGTAATTAGCAGACCCCTCATGTCATGAAGAGCAGAGAGCAGTCAGCCCTGAACCCTCCTGCTCCTGAAGGAGCGTAAAGGTTCATCTAGAACAGAGACAGAAGCAGAGCCTGGATGGACAAAACAACCGCTCACTCATCTCCCTGAAGCTGTTCTCTGGGATGAATTAAGGGGCAACCTCCTAATTATCTTAGTAGTTATCTTAATATAAGACTAACGTCCACTACGGGACCGCCTTCCCCTCTCGTCTCAGACGCCGTGGTGTACACACAACTAGGGATGCACCGATCCGCTTTTTTCACCTCCGATACCGATAACGATATCTGAGGTTTAGTATCGGCCGATACCGATCCGATACCGATATAGAAAAACAGCGCGAAATTATGGCTACAAACTGTAAGTTTCTTTGAGGGGAAAAGACTGGGATCATGAGACTTGAATTTTTGGAGGTGCTTTATAAGGTTTGTGGTATTAAAGCTAGAAGGTTTAGTACCACCCCTCGGGACATTTACTTTGCATATGTTGCATGTAGCCGTGGAGCTTGCTGGCTTAGGTAAAGTGAAATAGCTCCAGATAGCAGATCCTTTTGCTCGCTCCATTTTGCAATCACTGTAGGCTCCGCATGGCGTGTTGCTTGTTTATGACGTCACTCACAGCGCACAGCATAGAAACTGAATAGATCAGCCAATAGATAGATAGATAGATACACTTTTATTAATCCCGTGAGAACATTTTCGTGGGAAATTCAATTATCAAAGCAGCAAGGTAGTAGGAATAGGATTCAAGTATGTACATAAACGTAAACATTTTTTTTTTATTTTTTTTTATTTTTTATTTTTTTTAAAATATGGATCGGCCCATTTGTCACCGATACCCGATCTAGAAATGTCTTCAATATCGGTACCGATACCGATACAAATATCGGATCGGTGCATCCCTACACACAACATCTATCACAACACACTCCAACATAATCATGCTGTCACCACGCTGCAATCATTCTTTTCTGAGATGATTCTCCACTCTGCTCTCCCCCATTCAGCCTTCATGAAGCTCGTCTGGGGAGGGTTCTGAATTTTGTCTGGACTCTAAAGGACACACAATTTATGTCTGGACTCACAAAAGGGCACACACTTTATGTCTGGACTCACTAAAGGACACACTTTATGTCTGGACTCACTAAAGGACACACACTTTAGGTCTGGACTCACTAAAGGACACACACTTTGTGTCTGGACTCACTAAAGTACACACACTTTGTGCCGGAATAAGGAACAAGGACACAGTGTGTGTCCAACAAGGACACACACTTGAATTACAATGAAATGGGATCTTAAAACCATCAGCCAGACTTCGCTGGTACAGAAAGAGCATCAGCCAAACCAGTTACCTGGAGTCAGTGAGCAGACCAGTGAGTAGACCAGTGAGTCAGTGAGCAGACCACTGAGTAAGTGAGCAGACCAGTGTGTAGACCAGTGAGTCAGTGAGCAGACCAGTGAGTCAGTGAGCAGACCAGTGTGTAGACCAGTAAGTCAGTGAGCAGACCACTGAGTCAGTGAGCAGAACAGTAAGGGGAGTCATTGAGACCAGTTACATACCACACAATCCAGTCTGAGGAGGAGAGAGCAGGGTGCCTGCACTCAGAGAGACCCTGATGGTTGTGATGTGATCATAATTATATCTTCAATGAGCGAGTTAACAAAGTGCACTCTCAATTCATAACGGGAGCAAAAACAGTTCAGAAAGACTCATTTTAATGGTTCAATATTCACCGTCTTCAGAGAGATGCTCTCCACATTATCGTCACCTGTATTCACCGCAGTACCAGCGCTGTCACGTCAGAGAACCTCTCCAGAGAACCACTGGTTTGATGCATCCTGGACGTCTGGGTGGTCCTGCTCCCATCAGACCACCTCAGGCCCAGCGATCCTCCCATAATACTAATATTATAATACAAATATCAGAACAGTAAATGATCCTCTCAGGGAAATACTAGAAAGCATAGAACAACTTGATGTCAGCATGAGAATAAAGTCAGAGAAAACATTTTCCTGTAGAGAGTATTGTTATTATTAGACCCCCTGTACTGCAGTGTGTTACCCCACCCAGAACCCCCCCCCCCCCCCCCCAGGTGGTTCTCTTCCAGGCAGTCCTCAGGGATCGAGCTGACCCTCCAATGCTCTACTCCTCCACCCAAACAAGTTGCGACACTACGCCTCCTACTCCTCCCAACCAAACACTTTACTACACTACGTCTCCTACTCCTCCACCCAAACACTTTACTACACTACGCCTCCTACTCCTCCACCCAAACACGTTACTACACAAAGCCTTCTACACTGAGTCTACATGTCAACGGTCACTTGAACTCGACTTTAACGTTCATCACCAATCCTGGCGTCATCCTCACGCATCCACACATTCGTCCTCGTTCTGACGTCACCTGACCGCTTCCTCTCCGACCGGTGGCGCATCACACGGCCTCTCGTCGCCTGTCCGCTCGCTGTCTAACTTCCACCACCTGCTCGTGAATTATTATTAACCACCTGCGGACCGCACGCGACGCACGTGCAGCTGCACTGTGATTAACATCTTCTCTCCCCCCCTCCCTCTCCCCTCTCCCCCTACTTCCTCCCCTCCCCCCCTCCCCTCCTCCCTCCCCCCCTCCCCTCCTCCCTCATCCCCTCGCCCCCTCCCACCCCCCGCCTAACTATTGGTCCCGTGGTATGCTCGCGCGGCCAATGCGCCTCCCCGCCAGACTGCGGTTGGATTCGCGAAGTTCTCCGCGCGCAGTGAAGCTCTCCTCTTCTCGCACGCTTGTGGAGCTATGACCCGCGTGCTGTGAGCTCGAGACATGGACACCGCCGCGCGCCGCAGACTGTCCGCGTGCCTCCTCGTGCTCCAGGTAAGACTGCGCGCCGCGGGGACGTCATGGGGGGTCTCCGTGTCTCCACTCCACTCCGGTCCCTGGGGGGGCAGCTAGCGGGACTCCGGTCTCTGTAGGGGTCCGCGTGTCTGTGCGTCTCTGTGCGTCTCTTTGCGCGTGTCTGCGTCTCTGTGTCTCTGTGTCTCTGTATGCGTCTCTGTGCGTCTCTGTGGGCATTTTCGCGGGACTGAGTGTAGATCTCAGCCAAGTCTCGCTCTGCCGTCACATTGGTATTCCGCGCGGCTATCGAGACGCTCTTTGGCGCCACTGTGAACCAGTAGGACCAGGTCCTACTGCTGTGCAAGTCCTGTTGTAGACCAGGACCAGTACTGCTGGTGTGTGCGTGTGCGTGTGTGTGCGTGTGCGTGCGTGTGTGTGTGTGTGGCCTCCATAAGTTTCTTCCTAACACAACTGTCCGTGTCATCATGTGGTTTAGCGGAGCTCCTGACGGGTGTGTGTGTGTGTGTGTGTGTGTGTGTGTGTGTGTGTGTGTGTGTGTGTGTGTGTGTGTGTGTGTGTCTGGCCTCCATAAGTTTCTTCTGAACGCAACTGTCTGTGTCATCATGTGGTTTAGCGGAGCTCCTGAGCTCTCTGTCAGGAGGGGGTCTCTCTCCGGATGGGTCTCCCTGGAGGGGGGGGGAGTCTCCCTGGAGGTCCGGGTGCTCCTGCTCTGGTTCTGCTCTTCAGGTCTTTACGTCGTCAGGGCTGATTACCGCTGGTTACTGCTGGTTACTGCTTGTTACCACTGGGTACCGCTGGTTACTCCTGGTTACCACTCGGTACCACTGGTTAGAGTCCACACATGAGCTTTCACACACCGCCTCTCTCAGCTCGCCGCACCGCTCACCCCCGCCCAGAACCGTGTTTACTGGCCTTGGGTTCTAACAGAGCTCTGACCTGGAGCTCTGACCTGGAGCCCACAAGCTCTGACCTGGAGCTCTGACCTGGAGCTCTGGAGCTCCGTCCTGGAGCCCTGGAGTTCGGACCTGGAGCTCTGACGTGGAACTCTGACCTGGAACTATCAGGACCAATGCAGAAGCGCACATCTCTCATGCAATCTAACAATAACACAGCTGATAGACCAAACTCTCCTCTCTCCTCTCCTCCTCCTCTCCTCTTCTCTTCTCTCCTCCTCTCTGCTCTCTCCTCCTCTCCTCCTCTCCTCCTCTCTCCTTTCCCCTCCTCCGCCATGTTTTATTCCCCTCATATTAATGTCTGTGGGATCAAGTGAATCGATTTTATGTAGGATCTGAAATCCTTTGCAGCTAGCCTACCCCCACCACCCCCACCCCCACCTCCTCCACCCCCACCTCCAACACCAGCCCTCCACCACCACCTCCACTCCCACCTCCTCCACCACCACCTCCACCCCCTCCACCCCCATCTCCACCACCTCCACCCCCACCACCTCCACCCCCACCTCCACCCCCACCTCCTACACCCCCACCTCCTCCATGGGGAGCTGGAGGTCTCTGCAGGTGGAGCAGTGAGTCACAGTAATGTCCTCTGAAGGCTCAGCCCCATTCCCTCCCTTTGGGACCACATTTCTCATCCTTCTCCTATCTATCCCCCCCCCCCCCTCTCTCCCCCTCTCTGTCTCCCCCTCCCGATTTCACTCTCTCTCCCCCTCTCTGTCTCCTCCCCCTTATCTCTCCCCCTCTCTGTCTCCCTCCCTAATCTCTGCCGCACTCGGTCTCCCCCTATCTCTCTCTCTCTCACCCTCTGCGTCTCCCTCCTATCGCTCTCTCTTTCTACCTTCACTGTCTCCCTCTCTCTCTCTCGCTCTCTCTCTCTCTCCCCCTCTCGGTCTCCCCCTGTTTCTTTCTCTCCCCCTCTCTCTCTCCCCCTCTCTGTCTCCCCCTATCTCTTTCTCCCCCTTGCTGTCCCCTCTCTCTCTCTCTCGTCGCTCTCTCTCTCTCTCTCTCCTCCTCTCAGTCTCTCATCGCTCCTCTCCTCTCCTCTCTCTACTCCTCTCTCTCTCTCTCTCTCTCTCTGTGTCCTGCTCTTATTATGGGATGTGTGTTCTGTTGACCCTCTCTCCAAGGGGAGGATGGCTGCTTGCTTTCTAGGCTGTGATTGCAATAATTTGGGACCGTAACACCTCTCTGTCTCTGTCTGTCTCTCTGTCGGTCTGTCTGTCTGTCTCTCTGTCCCTCTGACTGCCTCTCTCTATGTCTCTCTGTTTCCCTCCCTGTATCTGTCTCTCTCTGATTGTCTCTCTCTCTGTCTCCCTCTCTGTCTCTCTGTCTGACTTGTCCCTAACAGTGGTGTTGATGTACAGAAGACAAGACTGGTCCCCGCTGGTGTGTGTGTGTGTGTGTGTGTGTGTGTGTGTGTGTGTGTGTGTTCTACTTTCTAGTGCAGAGCCGTAATGGATCAATGAAGACATGTGACTCTGAAGTACTGTTCTGTACTCCTGACTCCTCTTATACTGGAGGATCCTGTGCTGTTCGTTAGTCTTCTGTCGCTCCTTAAATGGCTCTTTAGGAGAGGTGATCTCATCGTAGCCCAAGTGTGGAGTGATGGTTCCACTGGGTGGAACGATGGTCCAGGGTTCCTCTGGGTGGTCCAGATGGTTCCTCTGGGGGGTCCAGGGTTCCTCTGGGGGGTCCAGGGTTCCTCTGGGTGGTCCAGATGGTTCCTCTGGGTGGTCCAGATGGTTCCTCTGGGTGGTGCAGGGTTCCTCTGGGTGGTGCAGGGTTCCTCTGGGTGGTGCAGGGTTCCTCTGGGGGGTGCAGGGTTCCTCTGGGGGGTGCAGGGTTCCTCTGGGGGGTCCAGGGTTCCTCTGGGGGGGTCCAGGGTTCCTCTGGGTGGTGCAGATGGTTCCTCTGGGTGGTGCAGGGTTCCTCTGGGGGGTGCAGGGTTCCTCATGCCTCTCCTGCTGCTGTAACGTTCTCTCCTTGATGTTCTTCATGGTACATTATGGCTGATTCCGCCCTCACAACCATTCAGTGATTCAATGGTTTCTACAACAGAAGGAGACTGTACATCCACCTACTCGGGGATCAGGGATGTTTTTCTGCCTCTGATCCATACAATGTTGGCTGCTTCTTAATTGACTTTATTTCCATTAGCTTCCATAAGTGTTTGATTACCTTTTTAGGGAAACATGGAACTTTCAGGGACATACTAGTGTGTGTGTGTGTGTGTGTGTGTGTGTGTGTGTGTGTGTGTGTGTGTGTGTGTGTGTGTGTGTGTGTGTGTGTGTGTGTGTGTGTGTGTGTGTGTGTGTGTGTGTGTTCTCTCTCGTTGTACGCCACCTACATTATTTTAATTGGCTTTTTGAAGAACGTCTGTGAAGCAACACTTTAGACTCAGTTTTTCCTCCCCCTCCCTCCCTCCCTCCCCCCCGCCCCCCCCCACTCATCAGTGTACGGCTCAACACCTGAAAGCGTGTTTGAAGTCGGCTCACTCTGAGCAACACATCCACACTGCAGCAGCAGCTCTGAAGAGCAGGAAACGGAAAAGAGCCCTCCTGTCCTCCAGGCACCTCCCAGGTCCTGGGGGAGACCAGGTCCTGGGGGAGACCGGGTCCTGGGGGAGACCGGGTCCTGGGGGAGACCGGGTCCTGGGGGAGGCCGGGTCCTGGGGGAGACCGCGTCCTGGGGACGCCGGGTCCTGGGAGGAAGACTCTACAGCCCGGGTCCAGTTGGACCAGTGGGAGCCTGTAGAGACCAGTAGGACCAGTGGGAGCCTGTAGAGACCAGTTGGACCAGTGGGAGCCTGTAGAGACCAGTAGGACCAGTGGTTCCATTATCACTTCCTCTCCACGCTCCTCACGCTTTGCTGGACCCAATTTCCCGGTGCGGCGGTCTCCTCGGGGGGGGGGGGAAGTCAGGAGGGGGGAGGTTGTTCTGCTTGGATGGGCTGTTGGTGATGGGGTTAAGGATGAGGGTGGGGTTGGTGGTGTTGTTGGGGGTGATGGGGTGAGGGCGGGGGTGAGGGTGGTGGTGGGGGTGATGGGGGTGGGGGGGTCGGGGAGGGACATGGTAGAATCCAGCGAGGATAAGCGCTTTGCTTGGACATCGGCCTTATGACCACACAGACACACACGTGCAGTGCACGCACACACAAACACAAGTACACACTTATACTCGCACACATGTACACACGTAGTTCTTTCCCTCATTTCTTGTATAAATTACAGAATCACATGGGCTTCTATTCCCAGACAGGCAGGCAGGCAGACAGGCAGACAGACAGACAGGCAGACAGACAGGCAGAAAGACAGGCAGACAGACAGGCAGGCAGAGAGGCAGAAAGACAAAGCCCGTTAGTGTGTGTGTCAGACGTGGTGTTGGCCGTTTCCTACTGGGAGGGTTCAGGGGGATTAGAGATATTGAGTTTGACTTCTTAAAGATCAATCAGAGATAATTATTCAGACTGTCACATGGTCTCTGTGACACACACACACACACACACACACACACACACACACACACACACACACACACACACACACACACACACACACACACACACACACACACACACACACACACACACACACACACACACACACACACACACACACACACACACACAGACTCAGTAGCGTCTCTATGTACAGTGTGTGGGTCTAGAATCCAACCGAGACCCACGTTGTTCTACTGAGAGCTGCGTGGTTCTTCTGTACGCTCAGCCAGGTGATGTGGAGCGACTTTATCATTGAGTCCAACACTTGAGTATCCAGCGTGATGGAGGCTGGATTAGCTCTAAGCCACTCTGCAGTCTGAGCTGGAGGCTGAGGGAGAATATTAAATCAACATGTCATCTGACAGCAGCTCTGAACTCTGAGAGTGAGGACACTAAAACCAACCTCCACCACTACCCCCACCTCCACCTACACCCCACCCCCACCTACACCTCACCCTCCATCACTACCCACCTCCACTTCCCCCAACCTCCACCACTAACCACCTCCTCCTACACCCAACATCCATCTACACCTAGACCTCCACCACTACCCTCCTCCACCTACACCTCTCCTCCACCACTACCCACCTCCTCCACCACTACACACCTCCACCACTACACACCTCCACCACTACCCACCTCCTCCACCACTACCCACCTCCACCACTATACACCTCCACCACTACCCACCTCCACCTACACCCAACCACTACCCACCTCCACCACTACCCACCTCCACCACTACCCACCTCCACCTACACCTCCACCACTACCCACCTCCACCTACACCCAACCACTACCCACCTCCACCTACACCCCACCTCCACCACTAGAGGGCATCAGGGGAATCACTACCTGTACTATCACTTCCTAGCTCCACCTCATGCCAATAGAGGGCGCTCCCAACTCGGTGTTGTTTGGTTCTATGTTGTTGTCCTGTGTTGTTGTTTAGCTCTACGTTGTTGTCATGTGGTGTTGTTTAGTTCTATGATGTTGTCATGTGGTGTGGTTGTTTAGATCTATGTTGTTGTCATGTCTGGGAGTCTCATTAAAAACAATGAGCTTTTTACTGTCACACAGTTGACAGACAATAAAGTTTTATTTGAACACTGAAGTGGCATTCTGTGGCGGCAGCTGGTTCTGTAGATGAATCGACTAATGGACCTGAGGTGTTCAGTGAGCTCAGGGAGCAGCTGGTTCAGATAGCGGTTCTGTTCGCTAGTCTAGGAGAGAAAGAACAGAAAGAGACAGAAAGAGGAACTCATCCAGATCACCGTTCTGGAGCCCAACGAGGAGATTAGTGGAGCATTAGAGGAAGAACTGGTAAAACAACTGACAGCAAAATACTGAAGCACATCTTTAGAGCTCAATGGTGAGCAGAACCGCTGAGCTGAGCGCTGCTGAGAGTGGTGCGCTCCAACTCGCTGGGCTCAGCCAAGACATGTCCTCCCTGGTGTCTTCAGAGAAGCTGGGTCCACCTCCGTCTCAACGGGTCACGTTCAGCTTCCTCCCAGGCTGCTGAACTGTACGCTGAGCTGTTATTCATGAGCGGTTCTGAGCTGTTTGTTGAGCGGTTCTGAGCTGTTTGTTGAGCGGTTATGAACGTTTGTTCACTGTCCGGTAGTGGGCAGGTCCAGCAGGGTCCAGCCGGGCTGAACCAGAACCTCCCCAGCAGGTGTGTCGCGCCACGATGACATTTAGTGGCTGAAGGCAGCCAAGCCAGCGTGTCATTGGCCGCCGACGTCTCGGACCACTTCCTGTAACGTCCCTTTGTGGACGGGACCTGGCAGAGGGTGTGTGTGTGTGTGTGTGTGTGTGTGTGTGTGTGTGTGTGTGTGTGTGTGTGTGTGTGTGTGTGTGTGTGTGTGTGTGTGTGTGTGTGTGTGTGTGTGTGTGTGTGTGTGTGTGTGTGTGTGTGTGTGTGTGTGGTCGGGTCTCCAGGCGCAGGAAGGAGGAGTCATCTCACGCTCTTCGCTTTCTGCTTCCATTCAGTTTAAATGTTTCTCTGTGACATTTAGAAAATGCTCAAGACT
Organism: Gadus chalcogrammus; assembly: GCF_026213295.1. Taxonomy (NCBI): domain Eukaryota; kingdom Metazoa; phylum Chordata; class Actinopteri; order Gadiformes; family Gadidae; genus Gadus; species Gadus chalcogrammus. The sequence continues at coordinate 12,182,933 of NC_079420.1, forward strand.
GGAACTATTTTATTTATCCAAACAGAAACGGGGGACATCAGTCTGTAGGCTGGGAGCCAAGACATGAAGGGTCAGCAGAAGGTCTCTGGTTCTCACTAGCAGATATCGGATGAAAGTTCCAGGAGGAATGTTGTAGTCCTAATGATCAATAAGTTTTCCTGGTTGCTGTCCTGGTTGCTAGCCTTAATGATCAATAAGTTCTACTAGTTTATAGTCCTAATGATCAATAAGTCGGACTGGTTTGTAGTCCTGATCAAAACGTTTTACTGGGTTAGGTTCTACACCCAGTGGCGAGACTTGGTTCAACACCCAGTGGAGAGACTAGGTCTTACTAATCGCTGTCTGGGCTCAGAGTTCTAGGTAGGAGAGGACATCCCCATGGTTACAACCCCCGGCAATTATGCAATCTATATTTTTGCAGCCAGTAGCCGCTGGCGTATTAACGTTGGCCCACACACACCGTGGAGTTTTACTCTGACTGCCATCACAGTAACAGCTCCCTAGACAGAGCCTGACATATATTAGGTTCCTGAGTCACAGGAATGCATGCATGCTTGAATGCATGCATATATGCATGCATGCATGCATGCATACATACATACATCCATACATACATACGTATACTTATGTATGTATGTATGTATGTATGTATGTATGTATATATGTATGCATATTCTGAGATCAGAGCAGAACGCCCACAAAATTGGCTGAACAGACTGGGGAAAAAGGGATTGTACACCAGTTTTTTCTTGATTACACTTTTAAAGTAACAGTGATATAATAGCATAACCTACTTTGTTGATGATCCTAGAATACATACTAAGATCTTCATAAAGCTCTTGGGTTCACTGGCACAGTAGATTGTGGATGTTTCAGATCCAGTACATCAGTAGGTGAGCGATGGAGTCCATGGCCCAATCCCAAAGTGAGCCCTGAGGACTGAGGACTAAGGACTCACGGATTCAATTGATCTCAGGTGCTAAGTGAGTGAGAGAGCACATGTAACCTTGACAACGTTTAATGACAAAGATGTTGCTGGTTGTGAAATCTAATTTTTTGTTGTTTTTTGTTCTTTTGTAAATGCAATGAAAACAGTCGGCTACAGCAATTTATTGATGTTAGAAAATATAATTTTTACTTTTGAATACTTCAGTATAAAGGATGCATTGAATATTTTAGGTGATTATTGGCTGATCAAAATGATCCGGCTCACTAAAAAGAGGCCGAAATTCCCATCTGGTCGCGCATTGACAGTAGCGTTTTTCTTGTTTACCTTCCTAATGTCCGGATTTCCCTATGGTCTACGCGGTAAACGTCACGCTAAACAACGCTTTGAACTGTGGTTAATTCCCTTTGGTGAAGTCTGCACTGATGCAGACTCACTGAAAGGGCTCGATAAGTGTGGACTCAAATCCTCACGCCCTTTGGAAATCTTCATTGGGACAGCCCTAAAGCCTTAATAATTTCGCGAGAACGCGCAATAAAGTCTGTGAGTCCTTGAGTCCGGACATTGGGATTGGGCCATCGTTGTCCTCCAGCAGAGAGAGAGTGCTGAGTGTTTGGCGACTCGCTTGGCGAAGACACTGCTCTAGGAACCACAGCCTGGCGTCTCGGGGCAGATGGTTCCTTTGTCTCCGATGGTTAGACGGTACAGAGACAGGTCATTAAGGAGCAGTAGAGGTTAGACAGTACAGAGACAGGTCATTAGGGAGCAGGTAGGGGATAGACAGTACAGAGACAGGTCATTAAGGAGCAGGTAGGGGTTAGACGGTACAGAGACAGGTCATTAAGGAGCAGGTAGGGGTTAGACAGTACAGAGACAGGTCATTAAGGAGCAGGTAGGGGTTAGACAGTACAGAGACAGGTCATTAAGGAGCAGGTAGGGGTTAGACAGTACAGAGACAGGTCATTAAGGAGCAGATAGGGGTTAGACAGTACAGAGACAGGTCATCAAGGAGCAGGTAGGGGTTAGACAGTCCAGAGACAGGTCATTAAGGAACAGGTAGAGGTTGGTTCTCCAGGATGGTTCAGGTCGAACACCGCATTAGTCTAGAGGAGGTTCATTTTTTCCACTTGCCCGCTAAGACTTTCTATTATTAATTATTAACTCCTGAATGAATAACTCAAACTATGAGCAACTTTCAAGGACACATGAAATGGGAACGCAAAAAAAGAAAAAAAATTGTAATAAAATATAAGTCTTTATGAAAAGAGGTTGTTCGTTAAAGGAGTGATTTATCATATAGTACTGGAACTAGTACTCAGTACTCCATCTCGTACTATGAATATTACTGTACATAGTACTGTATCTAGCACTGAGGTACTGCATCTAGTACTGTATCTAGTACTCAGTACTCCATCTAGGACTGCATCTAGTACTTGATCTAGTACCCCATCCAGTACTGAATATAGTACTGTGATTAGTGCTATATGTACTCCATCCATTCCTCCATCCCTGTAGTGACGTAGCCTTACCCGTCTCCTGCCTGCCTGGCTGCAGTGATTTCCAGTTGGTTAACGAGACGTTTCACCAATCATGTCATTAGTGTTTATGGAGTGTGTGTTGGTGTTCTGCAGAGGAGAACCCCTGTTAATGTTTCCTCTACTGCTGAGCGCTCTAATGGGATTTGTCCAATCTGCTTTGGTTACCTTGAGTTTGGTCCCAGTTCGCTTGTTGAGGATGAAATGTGTTCCCCACTGCGGGCGAGGTTCTCCTCCACCCGATTCATGTTTAGCAAACTGCAGTAAACATCTCACATGCACTAACTCACTCCTCATGGCAATCAAAGAATTACCCAGTGACCCCACGTCCCCTCTGCCCTCCTCCCCCTCCTTCCCCTCTCCCCCCTCGCCACTTCTCCTTCGCCCTCCTCTCCACCCTATACCTCCCCTCTGCCCTCCCCTCCACCCTCTCCACCTCCCCTCCGTCTTCCTCTCCACCTCGTCTGCCCTCCTCTCCACCCTCTCGACCTCCCCTCTGTCCTCCACCCTCCTCTTCCCCCTCTCCACCTCCCCTCTGTCCTCCGCCCTCCTCTCCAGCCTCTCCACCCTCTCCACCCTCTCCACATCTCCTCCTCTCAATCCTCTCCTCCTCTCCTCCTCTCCACCCTCTCCACCTCCGACCCCTCTGCCCTCCGCCCTCGGGGCTCCGCCGTGTCTCCACTGATCTCCGTCCTCTCCAGGGGTGTGCTGCCTTAACCAGCTGACCTCCAGGAGGTATCCATCAGCGCTTTCCTTAAAAGCTCTTAAGTCCCCGATCCAGATGTCTTCTGCTTCGCTGCCTCGCTTGCTGCTGCGTTCTGATTACAACCGATAAGCGTGTGTGGTGTGTTAGTGTGTGTGTGTGCACTTGTGACTGTGACACACACACACACACTTCGATCTTAAGTCTTTTATGTTGTGCTTGCAACGCTGATGTCTGAACGGTTTCTAGATCTCTGGAGATAAAGGTTTCCTTGGAGAGGCTTTAACAAAATAGCTAGGTCTCGGGACGCAAAATGAAACCACACGCAATTCTTTGAAACAATGCTACGCAATGCTACGAGCTACGCAATGGTACGCAATGCTATGAGATTCTATCTTCTACTCTCTCCTTTCTAAACTTTGATGAAAAGAATCAGCTAGCATTTTAGCTCCTGCCAGGCTCAGTCATATCTGTAAACCGATCCGTTTCAGAAGACCATGACCACGTCTACTCACAGATCTGAAGAACACACGAGAAGCAGAGCAGCAACACTGAATAAATCACTTCAATCTTAACGCGAATAACCTTCACTCATCAAAATCTGAATAATCTTCACTCTAATGTAAACCTTAATATCCTCACTTTGTTCTAAACCTGAATAACCTTCACGCTAATCTACATCTGAATAAACCGTCACTTTAATCTAAACCTGAATAAGCATCAGGTTGATCTAAGCCTTAATGTGGAAGGCCTGACCACGCTGAGCGCCCAGCGAGGTCACCCCCAGACTTCACTCTACCGCCAGCCAACCGTTTAGAGGAGATGAAGACCGCCGCTGGGGTTCAGAACCTCAAACAGCGCAGTGATCCGATTGGAAGCTTCAGTCAGCCAGGGTCAAGGTTTGCTTTAGACTTTGAGCGCAGCAGGCCAGGTGGAGAAAGTGAGTTGTCGGCTCCGCCCAGGGTGGTGACGGTGCCTCCACCCTGCTGTGGTAACACCACGGCGGTCAGGGTCCCTCCACCCTGCTGTGGTGATGCTTCCTCCACCCTGCTGTGGGGCAGTCCCATGACGTCTGTCCCCCGCCGGTCAAACTAAGGTGGTGTTTTATGGCCCGTGTGTCTCCTCCGTCACACTGTGCGGCAACGAGGCCAGGGGGCGGAGCCGTCCGGAGGCCGCCGCCTCCTTAATCTGTTAGGGGAGTGCTCGCCTCCTCACAGCAAGGTTAACCCGCTCTTCATCCCTCCTCCTCTTCCTCCTAATGGATGGCTGCCTGCATGCACAGAGTGGAGGCAGCGATGCTGTGGGGGATGGGGGACATCATCACCAGACCACCACTCACTCACTCACACATCCATCACAGGGGCAAGCCCTTCATCAGAGTGGTGTGTGTGTGTGTGTGTGTGTGTGTGTGTGTGTGTGTGTGTGTGTGTGTGTGTGTGTGTGTGTGTGTGTGTGTGTGTGTGTGTGTGTGTGTGTGTGTGTGTGTGTGTGTGTGTGTGTGTGTGTGGTGACCTGTTACATGTTTCCTCTGACCAGGTTGATGTGGTCTGTTAGGCTTGGTGAGGTTCTAATGATGTCATTGTCGGGGTTGTAGGTTCTGTACTCCGGTTATTGATGAACCAGGTTCTAATGGGATTCATAGATGCAGAGAGTAAGACAGGAGTGAGACCGGAGTGAGACCGGAGTTTTTATTTTTTTATTTTTTATAGAAAGGGCAGAACAGCTAGATACATACCTGTATATCACTATAGATTGGAAAATTTTCTTTTTGACCATTTTCTGTGTTTTTAAGGCGAAATTTCGATCTTCTGAGTTACAAAAAAAAAATCAAACATGTTTCATGCTCAAAAATAATCGTTTGAATAATCGTGATTTCAATATTGACCAAAATAATCATGATCATGATTTTTCCCATAATCGCGCAGCCCTACATGAGATATGAGGAGTGAGACAAGAGTGGGTGAAGCAGGAAAGCTGATGAGTCAGACAGGAGCATTAAGGAGTGAGACCGGAGCATTGAGGAGTGAGACAGGCGATGAATAGTGAGGAAGGCACTGAAGAGTGAGACGGGAGCGTTGGAGAGTGAGACAGGAGCACTGACGTGTGAGACGGGGAGCTCCTCTGTCAGCTCCTCCTCCCTCTATCTCCTCCCTCCGTCTCCTCCTCCTCCTCCTCCTCCTCCTCCTCCTCCTCCTCCTCCTCCTCCCTCTGTCTCCTCCTCCTCCTCCTCCCTCTGTCTCCTCCTCCTCCTCCTCCTCCCTCTGTCTCCTCCTCCTCCTCCTCCTCCTCCTCCTCCTCCTCCTCCTCCTCCTCCTCCTCCTCCTCCTCCTCCTCCTCCCTATATCTCCTTCTCCTCTGTCCCCTGAGCCTCCTCTCCTCCAGTTGAATACATTAAACCAGCTTCAGGGTGGAGCAGACGGGGAAACACATCTGGGACCGCTGTGGCTTCTACACCGAACCCCCACGTCTGGACCTGTTCCAATGGCCAACACTAACACACACACTGACACACACCGACACACACTGACACACACATTGACGCACACGCTGTCTGGACCTGTTCCAACAGCCAAAACTAAAACACATGTGGGCACAGTGTCACACACGGACACACACTGACACACACATTGTCTGGACCTGTTCCAAAGGCCAACACTAGCACTAACACACGGAAACACACGGACATACACACACTGACACACACACGGACACACATTGACACACACTGTCTGGATCTGTTCCAACGGCCAGCACTAAACACACATGTGTGCACATATACACATGTAGGCACAGTGACACACACTGACACACTAAAACACACAGTGACACATAGTGACACACACTGACACACACAACCATTACAAAAAATCTTGAGCTTAATCTCATGGACGTGCTCCACAAAGCAGGAAGAGAACGTTGTCAAAGCTACTAAACGGTCTACTGACACGTGAACCATCTTGACCTGCAGGACATTCCAACCAGAAGAGATTGTCTACACTTTGAGATGTTTGTTTGAGAAGTTAGGAGAGCATCTCAGGCTGCATGGCGCTGGTATTGACGAGGAACAGTGTGCACAGTCTTCACGGGTGCACACTCTTCACCTTGCACACTCCTGACTGTGTACACTCCTCACCGTGCACACTCCTGACCGTGGACACTCCTCACCGTGCATACTCTTCACCGTGCACACTCCTGACCGTACACACTTGTCACGTGCACACTCCTGACCGTGCATACTCTTCACGTGCACACTCCTGACCGTGCAGACTCCTCACCATGAACACTGCTGACCGTGCACACTCCTGACCGTGCAGCCTCCTCACATGCACAGTCTTCACCGTGCACACTCCTGACCGTGCACACTCCTGAATGTGCACACTGCTGAACGTGCACACTCCTTACAGTGTTGTCATTTAATATGCCCCTTCACATCAGAGAAGAGGAGGAGGAGGAGGAGGAAAAGCCGTGTGTGTGTGTGTGTGTGTTTGTGTGTCAGTCCAAGGTTTTAACTTAGAAATAGACTAGTCTATTGCTGTTTAGACTAGTCTTTATGCTGTTTATACCATATATATTTGTTTGCCCTATTTGTTGTTGTGTTTGTCGTGTCATCTCCTTACATTTAGCATTTCGTTTAGCATTTACCCTTCACGTCTACATTTGTTTATATTAGTGCTTTGTATTCTTATTGTATTGTAAAAAATAAATAAATAAATTGACCAGTTCTATTTCTTCTGTCTTCACATCTTCTTGACATGCACGGCCTGTGTCGCCTTCATTCAATCAAGAAGGACGTCTCCCCCTCCTCTCTCCCCCTCCCGTCTCCCCCTCCCTCATGTCTCCCCCTCCCTGGTGTCTCCGCCCCCGGTCCTCCTTTAATTACCTGCCTGCCCCTGTCTCAGTGCGTGGGAAACCCCGATCCTTGTTCTGAGATCTCAACAGGGTTGTTAATCAAAGCCATGATTATTGAATTAATGTGTAATTAACTTGTTAATTTATTGAATCTCACTGTGGCACTGGGCTTAATGGAGATGACAACTATTAAAGAGATGAGTTTGTTGGTGAGATGTGCCAGGGAAAGGGGAGTATGATGGCTTGCAGAGCTTTCCCTGTGAGTCCCTTTGTGATGAAGAACCAGTCAGAGCTGCAATTCGAACCACAGCTCTCCTCTCTGTTTACCGACGTTTAGAGGATTATGGTTGGGGCTATATTAGTTTAATACTCCTAGTAACACCGAGGCTGAAGAATGATTGATTTCAGATTCTCACTTTAATGAATGCCAGCTATTTACATGAATCAAAACTAAAACAGCTGGCTTTAAAGAGTTAGTGCTGAGCCGTATTAATGATCATGTTCACAACAATTATTATAGGACTTCACCCTCTGTTGAAGAGCCTTTAACTTTACATCTGACTGGAAATGTTATACCTATATTAGACCAGAGACCAGAGATATCTTCACCTCTTTTTACAGAAGGAGCTCAGCTCCCGCTCCTCCCCTTTCTGTGCTGTATACAAACTCTTTCTCCTCCTCCTCCTCCAGCTGACATCTCTCTCTCTCTCTCTCTCTCTCTCTCTCTCTCTCTCCCCCTGATGTTCAGACCTCTCCCTGTATCCGGTGGTGTTGATCAGAGTGGTCCCTTCACACCTTTCCTCTAGATCCTCCTGCAGCCAGACCTCCTGCGGACGGCCTGATGGATTATTAACATCTTTTCATTAGTGATATCACAACACATCGCTGTCTCTGAAACACAGCAGGCTGCTTGCTGCTCCAATAACATCATCCTCCTGTCATTCGCATCAGCGCAACTCTCTCTCTCTCTCTCTCTCTCTCCTCTGTAATTGTGTTCTCTCTCCCAGACCTGGTTCTGTCAGGGCTGGCTGCTATCTGAGACATTAGGCGTGTTTGTGTGTGTGTGTGTGTGTGTGTGTGTGTGTGTGTGTGTGTGTGTGTGTGAGTGACATGTTCTGCAGAAATGTTCTCTGTCTTCAAGGTCTGATGCAGCGTTTCATGATTCACCACATCGCTACCCCCCTCCACCCAACCCCACTTATAACACACATACCCCCTCCTCCACCCAACCCCACCTATAACACACACACCCCCTCCACCCAACCCCACCTATAACACACATACCCCCTCCACCCAACCCGACCTATAACACACATACCCCCTCCACCCAACCCCACCTATAACACAAACCCACCGCCACCCAACCCCACCTATAACACACATACCCCCTCCACCCAACCCCACCTATAACACACATACCCCCTCCACCCAACCCCACCTATAACACACATACCCCCCTCCACCCAACCCCACCTATAACACACATACCCCCCTCCACCCAACCCCACCTATAACACACACCCCCTCCACCCAACCCGACCTATAACACACATACCCCCTCCACCCAACCCCACCTATAACACACATACCCCCCTCCACCCAACCCCACCTATAACACACCCACCTCCACCCAACCCCACCTATAACACACATACCCCCCTCCACCCAACCCCACCTATAATACACCCACCTCCACCCAACCCCACCCATAACACACATACCCCCCTGTGCCAAACCCCACCTATAACACCCACCCACCTCCAGCAACCCCACCTAACTCATATTGCTGAGCGCGTTGTTCATAAATGAAACTTCTCCAAATCCTGTCAGAAGTTAAGAAACACGTCTTTGTTGTATTGGGTGTTTGGTTAATTAGATGGATGAGGGATGAGGGGTGCTTAGTGGCTGGTGGTTAGTTGGTTAGTGGCTGGTGGTTAGCTGGTTGTATCGGGTGTTTGGTACATTAGATAGATAATGAAGGGTTGGTTGAATGGATGAATGTTGATTTATTTCCTGAACGGTGGCTTTTGTTCATTCAGTTGTTTTGATTCATTCCAACTGACTGAAGGAGATCCCTGGAGGAATGAACCACCGTTGGAGCAGAGTGGGATTGAGCTGAATGGGAGTCAGGAGCTCCCTGAGTCGGAGGCTGTTGACAGGGAGCCTTGAGGCTGAGGCAGGAGGTCTTTGACAGGCCGCAGTCATGTGGCTCACATCTTTAACATTCCAACTCATCATTTATCCCCACGTTTCACCTCATATCTCCGTGTGTTCGTCAGGATCTGAATCGTCTCGTGGTCCGGGAAATAAGCCTAGAATATAATGTGGCCAATCACATCTCCAGCCTCCCCGCTGCCCCCATAGGTGGTCTGTTCTTCCTGCTCCTCCTGTGTGTGTGTGTGTGTGTGTGGTCACTCTCATTTCAGTGTAGATGTATGTTTAGCCTACACACACACGCAGGTCGGCTGGTGTGTGCGTGTCTGCATGTAAGAGCGATGCTTAATGAATATGAATTCATGCTCATGCTGCTCTTCTCCATATGTGAGGAACAAACTGAGGAACACAATGAAACCTTCTGTTGGGGCCGGTGGAGACCCAGAGAGGAGACACTCGTCAGTCTTCCAGGACCGATTCATCCTCTCTCTCTCTCTCTCTCTCTCTCTCTCTCTCTCTCTCTCTCTCTCTCTCTCTCTCTCTCTCTCTCTCTCTCTCTCTCTCTCTCTCTCTCTCTCTCTCTCTCTCTCTCTCTCTCTCTCTCTCTCTCTCTCTCTCTGTGTGTGTGTGTTCTGCATATGGACGTTCTGCTGCCATATTTAGAGCTGGCTGGATGAGTGTGTGGCCATCTGTTGTGGGGGGCCGGTTACAGCGAACACAGCCTACTGGGGTCCATGTCTGGCCTGCTGTCCCCTCAGTCTCTGTCCATCTATAGTCTCTCTCTCTCTCTCTCTCTCTCTCTCTCTCTCTCTCTCTCTCTCCAAGGTCACAGCAGTCTCTCTCTTTGTTCACGGCGGCAGTTAGGGCCCATTGGTTACCATAGAAACAACACATTGGCGTGATTGGGATGTTCACACCTCGGGTGTGACTCACAGACCAGTATGGCTGACTGGGACCGGGGCCAGAGACTAGGGTCTCTGGTTCATTTTGGTTTCCCTCCAGGCAGATGAGAACTGCCTGGAGTTGTCGACTACTGTGACCCCTGCCCCCTCCTACACAACCAGTAATTAGTCCAATTGTCACACACAGTCACACACAGAGTTGAATACGAGCACACACGTACACAAACAAGCTTGCACTCGCACACACACACACACACACACACACTCAGCTGTGAGCTCAGACACAAGATGGACGGATTGGTCTCTTTAAAGAATGAATTGGAAAAGGTTTTGAACAGAAATCCAATAATTTCCTGTGTGTGTGTGTGTGTGTGTGTGTGTGTGTGTGTGTTTTGTGTGTGTCTGATGTATCAGAAAAGGTTTGGTTGGTCCTCCGATGAAATGTTAGGCGATGTGATGTTAGGTGATGTTAGGGGATGGTGATGTTAGGTAATGGTGATGGTGATGTTAAGTGATGGTGATGGTGTAAGGGTTATTTACTTCATTCAGATCCTCAGATTCCTTCAGGATCTTCTCGCTCGGTTCCCACGTCCGGGAACCTTCTGCTCTGCTCTCTACTCTGCTCTCTGTGCTCCAGGGAGGGGGAGCAGTTCGCCGTTTCACTTTCCCAGATCAAATTGGCCCCTTATGGCTCCTCGCGTTGAGATGGCATGACCCTTCATCAGAAGGCATTCATCCGTTTGTGAGTTGCCAGGCGACACGTTTGAGAGGTGCTTCCACCTCTGACCAATAAGTGGGTTAGAAAAGGAGAGAAGCTTCACTGTGCTTTTTACGAACACAAAGCCTCTCTTAAAGGAGCCATACGTTTTAATATCTAGTGAACTGTTGTTCTGCCTTCTGAGCCAAGAAACAAACTCCGCTCTCTGCTTCAGAGGGACTTCAGAGGAGTGCTCCCAAACAGGAGCTGAGGTGTTCCCAGGGGTCCGCTCAGCCCCTCGGCTCAGGGGAGTGTTTGACTGGTGAGCGTTTGACTGGTGAACGTTTGACTGGTGAACGTTTGACTGGTGAGCGTTTGACTGGTAAACGTTTGACTGGTGAGCGTTTGACTGGTGAACGTTTGACTGGTGAGCGTTTGACTGGTGAACGTTTGACTGGTGAACGTTTGACTGGTGAACGTTTGACTGGTGAGCGTTTGACTGGTGAACGTTTGACTGGTGAACGTTTGACTGGTGAACGTTTGACTGGTGAGCAATTGACTGGTGAGCGTTTGATTAAGCGGCTCTGAGGAGCAGAGCGGATGACAGGTTGGTTCAGGAGCCCAGATCAATGTGGACCAGAGCCATCGGTTATCACGTAGCTCATGATGAACATACCTCACCACTGGGTACAGGGTCTCCACCACGGGGTGACCTCTCCTCCCCCCTCTCCTCCTCCACCCTCCCCCTCCTCCCTCCTCCCTCCTCCTCTCTCCTCCACCAACCTCCACCTTCCTCCCTCCTTTCTGCAATGGAGACACGCGGCCTCTGTCAACTCACTGTTTGTCTGGGGTAACACACACACAGACAGACAGACAGACAGACAGACAGACAGACAGACAGACAGACAGACAGACAGACAGACAGACAGACAGACAGACAGACAGACAGACAGACAGACAGACAGACAGACAGACAGACAGACAGACAGACAGACAGACAGACAGACAGACAGACAGACAGACAGACAGACAGACAGCAAAAAATAGTTTTGTCATTGTCACACACACTTAAACACAACCTGAGTTGAACACTCTCACTCTCTCACTCGTGCGTGACATATTTATCAACTACGGGCCCATAGAGACAAGCATTCACTGTGTCTGGCAGGGCCTCACAGCCTCACAGCCTAGCATCACTGCCTCACAGCCTCACAGCCGCCAGCCTCACAGCCTCACAACCTAGCCTTACAGCCGCATAGCCTAGCCTCACAGCCTAGCATCACTGCCTCACAGCCTCACAGCCTAGCCTCACTGCCTCACTGCCTCACAGCCTCACAGCCTCACAGCCTAGCCTCACAGCCTCACAGCCTAGCCTCACAGCCTCACAGCCTAGCCTCACAGCCTCACAGCCTAGCCTCACAGCCTAGCCTCACAGCCTCACAGCCTCACAGCCTAGCCCCTCAGAGCCTCTGTCCTGCCTCGCTGACAGACCCAGCCCACCACTGATCAGGTCCTCAGCTCTTTGATGCTAGCTGTTAGGAGCGGAGTTTGACATCGATGGAGTCTTTATTGAACCCTCTTCTGGCTGATCGCCTGTCAGGGTCCCATGCTGCTCCACACTGGCTGACACTGGTTGATTTTATTAAGGGCTCATCTACTAATCTGATGAGAATAGATCAAACGTGATTAACTCCACATGATCTTCTGTCCGTCCGCTCTGAACCCAGTTCGGTGCGTCTGAGGATGTTGACGCAGTGATGGATTATTGTACATCCAGAACCCGCCGTAGGTTAACGGCCTGTGATACACAATCAGCTGCAGGGGAAAACGCCATTAGGCCATTAAACGATCATCATCATCATCTCATTCCTAACACGGGGAAACGTGGTGCGATGCAACAACAATAAAATAACAATTAACGCGTGTATGGTAATTGTAATTCATTTTTAGTTTACACGTAATGAAGATTAAAATCGACTTGTGTTAACTTATTGACAATAATATAATTAATCAAAGCAACTGATGAATAGCGTTCAGTTATTTAGCGTAATGACATTCGGCCTTCCAAGAATAACATTAGCTGAACCACCGCTACTTAGGGAGGAACTTGTTGTGAGGAACCTTAGGACATGGCCATGGGTCTGGAGTCCTACACAAGCCAACATGCAGAACATGTACACACACACACACCACATACCAGCACCACCTCCACCACCTCCGCCACCAAATTCTGGTCGGTCGTAGGGCAACAGTCTGGGAATAAATCCAGGACTTGCCCTCCTGGACTGGTCTAACCCCCCCTGGACCGGTCTAACCACCCTGGACAGGGCTAGCCCCCCTGGACTGATCTGGCCCCCCTGGACCGGTCAAACCCCCCTTGGACCGGTCTAACCCCCCCTGGACCGGTCTAACCCCCCCTGGACCGGTGTAACCCCCCCTGGACTAGTCTAACCCCCCCTGGACCGGACTAACCCCCCCTGGACCGGTCTTACCCCCCTGGACAGGGCTAGCCCCCCTGGACTGATCTGGCCCCCCTGGATCGGTCTAACCCCCCTGGACCGGTCTGGCCCCGCGGTCTCTCTTACGGGTGCTGAGGTAGACCTACTGAACTGATCTCTGCTGGTCCACGTGGTGAACATGCGACCCAGAGTCTGATTCTGTATTCAGACCGTGGTAATGGAAGATGTGAGTGAGGAAGTTGTTCTAAGCAACGCACAATTACAAACACAAAGCAAACAGAGGTTTCATGGGTAGAATGTTTTTCCATTTATATTTCCAGAGACGCATCGAGCTCCGTGAATTGACCTGAAGGTATCAAGGCTTCGCTTTAGTAATTATTAATGATCACGTGACGTCGTAGAGGTTTGTGCTGCACACAGGATGGATTGCGTTTGGAGATTCAACTCTTCGGTGGATGTTAATAAATGTTTGATCAGATTCTCCGTGCGGCCCGACCGTTAGCAGGTCCCTCCATGGGGTCGAGGGGGGGCTGGTGGGGGTCGGAGTGTCTCACAGCATAAACCGTGAGTGAAGCGTTCAGCCAGAGACAGGGAGGTCAGGGGGTGGAGAGATGTGGTGTATCGGTGTATTGGTTTGGGTGGGCGAGAGAGCATGACATGCTAAAGAGAGAGAGAGAGAGAGAGAGAGAGAAGTGACAGGAGAAGAAAGAGGGAGCGAGCGAGGAGGAGGAGGAGATAAAACAAAGAGCAGGAGCAGCAGGAGGTGAAGGAGGCGTTCAGGGGTTGATTGAGGTCAGGCCTGAGGTACGGGGACGCTCGATAAGGAGAAAACCAAACAACACACCTCAATACTGAGGCTGACCTCCCTGTCGCCGCGGTGATACTCCCCCCCCCCCATCCACCCCCTATTCTTATCGGACCACTCCCTGTGAGCGATGCTGAGCCGATAGACTTGTTCCTGCAGTGTGGTGAGGTGGGATCAGCGTGGGGCGGGGGGGGGGGCAGACCGGATCGCGTTGGGGGGAAACTGGATTTGTTCTCCTGAAGAACATAAGTGGATCCAGCTCAGTATTGTTGTTTGTTATTGTCGGATTCCTGGAAAGCCAAAGTGTCTCAAACAGCCGAATTAGTTTGACCTTTCTGTTGACCCAAGGCTCTCACTCCCTCTTCTCAATCACACACACACACACACACACACACACACACACACACACACACACACACACACACACACACACACACACACACACACACACACACACACACACACACACACACACACACACACTATAAATAACACCTGTGGCTGCAAGGGTATGAGTCGTAGGGTTAGTGCAGGGCAGGTATATAAATACACCAGCATACGCACACACGCACACGCTCTTACACACGCACACGTTCTCAAACACACACGCATGCACATCCTCTCAAACACGTACACACATTCTCAAACAAAAATGCACGCACACACACGTGTTCACATAGTGGCAGAGATCATGGTCTCCACGGAGATGTAACATTACCCTGTCGCTGTACACCTGACTTGGAAGTGAAAGGTTCACCCTTTTGGCCCTTCCTCTCTCCCCTACACCTTTCCTCTGTACCTCCTTCTCTCTCTCTCTCCCTCTCTCTCCCTCCTTCTCTCTCTCTCCCTCCCTCACTCTCTCCCTCACTGAGCCTCTCTCTCCCTCCTGCTCTCCCTCCCTCACTCTCTCTCTCCATCCATCTCTCTCCCCCTCCTTCTCTCTCCCCCTCCTTCTCTCTCTCTCCCTCCCTTCCCCTCTTTCTATCTCCCTAGCCCAGCCTCTCTCTCCCTCCTTCTCTCTCTCCCCCTCCTTCTCTTTATCTCCCTAGCCCAGCCTCCTTCTCCTTCCTGCTCTCCCCCCCTCACTCTCTCCCTCCCTCCTTCTCTCTCCCCCTCCTCTCTCTCTCCCTCCCTCCCTCCCTCTCTCTCTCCCTCGCCCAGCCCCTCTGCTCATTGGCTGTGGTTGTGCTGCTCAGTGAGCCAGCGGTCTGAGGTCTGTCCTGAGGAGTGATACCAGATGATCCTCCTCACCTCCGCTGACCCCTTCCCTTCTCTTCCTGCATCAACCCACCGCTGGAGGCTCTCTGATCAATACTGCCATTGATCAGAACCGTTCAATATGCTGGGGGGAATCTAAAGTTACAGCGTTTAGAAGAGCAACGGGAACGTGGATTTTATAGATGTGTGCATGGAACTGATTGGTTGTTGGACCTTCTGATGTCATCAACCAGATGAGATAATCAATTTAACTTTATTCGAATACCACCTCTGGAGCAGAACAACTACGCAAGCTGCTCTGGGGGCAGAGCAACAAGCGGCCGGAAGACAAGAGGGACGGAGTTAAGTAGGGGAGCTCTCAGAGTCTAAGATCAGGGATTTCAGATATGGAAGCTCTCGGGGTTAAAGGCCAGGGGTCATACAGATAAGGAAGCTCTCAGGGTCAAAGGTCAGGGGTCATTCCGATAGGGGAGCTCAGGGGTCATCGATGTTAACGTCTGTGGTGGACCTCAGTGTTCTACAGTACTTGACCTTTGACCCTGCTGTGTTCCCAGATGTTCCATGGCCAAGCCCAGGAGGACCGTGGAGGGGGCGGGGCCTGCATACCTGGCTTCCAGGTGAAAAACTACCAGCTGGACTACAGCGGAGCCTTCAGGAAGGACCGGGCCCTGGCCCAACGTGAGTCACTGACCTCCTTGGGGGGGGAGGAGAGGAGAGGAGAGGAGGAGACATGAGAGGAGAGGGGAGGGGAGAGGACAGGCAGGTTGGGTGTTGTCTGTCCGCACTTAAACTTCTTCACAGCTATATTTGTTGTTTTCTGTACCATGGATGTGCATTTTCGGTTAAATGTAAAAAATGCACACACACATACACACACACACACACACACACACACACACACACACACACACACACACACACACACACACACACACACACACACACACACACACACACACACACACACACACACACACACACACACACACACCCCTGACGCTGTGCAGAGGAGCTGATGAGGTTCCCCCCCCCTCCCCGCCCCTCACAGTGTGTTGTTCTGCCCTCCTGGTTTACTGGGGAGATTGGACTGGGGGGGGGAGGGGGGGGTAATCGGGGGAACCAGCAGAGCGAGGAGGGGGTGGAGGAGTTGGGAGGAGGAGGGGAAGAGGAGGAGGAGGTCAGCGGAGCTTCAGCGTGCGGTAGCAGTGGTTCTATTTAGGTGTCTGCTGCACACACGCCCTCTCCATGGGGGGCCAGGTGAGGAGGACACACACAGACAGATAGGCAGACGGACGGACAGATGGACGGACAGACAGACAGACTCACAATAACATGGCACACCGCCTGCTCAACCAGCCGTTGAATGTTTGGACTTCTCCCTGTGATGAGTTGTTGCTGTTTTACTGGATAACTGCCGGCTTTGGTCTGTTGGCATTTGTTTGTCTGTGTCTCTGTGCCTGTGTGCGCACTTGTGTGTGTCTTTGTGTGTGTGTGTGTGTGTGTGTGTGTGTCTTTGTGCACGTGTGTGTGTGTCTTTGTGCGTGTGTGTGCATGTGTGTGTTTGTGTGTGTGTCTGTCCCCCTCTTCCTCTGAATGTCATCATGTGGTTTGGTAAGAAAAGATCAAACTTGTTTATTAATCCCACAGGAGGTCTCTATCCCCAAACACACTGAACATCTATCCCCACACACACTGAGCATTAAACATCTATCCCCACACACACTGAGCATTAAACATCTATCCCCACACACACTGAGCATTAAACATCTATCCCCACACACACTGAGCATTAAACATCTATCCCCACAGACACTGAGCATTAAACATCTATCCC
>NC_079420.1:12200134-12202634 GCF_026213295.1 Gadus chalcogrammus
ATGCTCCTTTTCTCTATTCCTTCTTTAACGACATTAACTACTCCTCTTTCTTCCTCCCCCTCCTCCCCCCTCTCCTCCCCCTCCCCCCTCTCCCCCTCCCCCTCCTCCCTCTCATCCACCTCTCCTCCTCCCCCCCTCTCCCCCCTCCTCCACCCTCTCCTCCTCTCCTCCTCTCCTCCGTCCCCCCCCCCCCCCCCCCAGTTCGAGGCCCAGCTGGAGGAGGGCTCCGTCGGGGTGGTGGTGAACCTGACGGTGGACGACCGTGACGACCCGGCCACAGGGGGGTGGAGGGCGGTGTACTCCATCGTCAGCGGAGACCCCCGGCAGAGCTTCAGCATCAGCACCAACCCGGACAACAACGAGGGGATGCTGGCCGTCGTCAAGGTAACCAGGCGTCCTGACAGGGCAGCGGAAGGTTAAACCGGGCCTCCTCCCCATCGCCCTGACTCTCTCTCTCTCTCTCTCTCTCTCTCTCTCTCTCTCTCTCTCTCTCTCTCTCTCTCTCTCTCTCTCTCTCCCCCCCCCCTAGCCTCTAGACTACGAGGCCTCAGCCTTCCACTCCCTGCTGGTGTGGGTGCAGAACGAGGAGCCGCTGCAGGGCGGGGGCCCCTCCGGCCCCAGCTCCACCGCAACCGTGCAGGTGGCCCTGCTGGACGTCAACGAGGGCCCGCGCTTCTCCCCGGACCCCCTGATGGTCTCACGCATGGAGGACCTCCCGGTGGGCAGCCTGGTGGCCTCTCTCACCGCCACAGACCCCGACCTCCTGCAGAGGCAGAGCATCAGGTGAGGAGGGGGAGGAGGAGGAGGAGAGGGGGAGGAGGGGGAGGAGGAGGGGGAGGGGAGGAGGAGAAGGGAGAGGGAGGAGAAGGAGGGGGAGGAGGAGGAGGAGGAGAGGGGAGGAGGGGGAGGAGGAGGAGGAGGAGGGAGGGGGAGGAGGAGGAGGGGGAGGAGGAGGAGGAGGAGAGGGGAGGAGGGGGAGGAGGAGGAGGAGGAGGAAGGGGGAGGAGGAGGAGGGGGGGAGGAGGAGGAGGGGAGGAGGAGGAGGAGGAGGGGGGGAGGAGCAGGAGGAGGAGGAGGGGGGGGAGGAGGAGGAAGAGTGGGGGAGGGGGAGGAGGGGAGAGGAGGAGCAGGAGGAGGAGGGGGGGAGGAGGAGGAGGGGGAGGGGAAGGAGGAGGAGGAGGAGGTGGGGGAGGAGGAGGAGGAGGAGGTGGGGGAGGAGGGGGGAGATGAGGGGGAGGAGGAGGAGTGGGAGGGGGAGGGGGAGGAGGAGCAGGAAGGGGAAGGGGAGGTTGGGAGGAGGAGGGGGAGGGGGGGAGAGGAGGAGGAGGGGGGAGGAGGAGGAAGAAGGGGAGGTTGGGAGGAGGAGCAGGAGTTTGTGGGGGGGGAGGAGGAGGAGGGGGAAGGGGAGGTTGGGAGGAGGAGGGGGAGGAGGAGGAGGATGAGCAGGAGGAGGAGGGTAGGAGGAGGAGGGAGATGACTGGGATGGAGGAGGAGGAGGTTTAGTGC
The DNA here is from genome assembly GCF_026213295.1 of Gadus chalcogrammus. Classification (NCBI taxonomy): domain Eukaryota; kingdom Metazoa; phylum Chordata; class Actinopteri; order Gadiformes; family Gadidae; genus Gadus; species Gadus chalcogrammus. Next base: position 12,201,641 of record NC_079420.1, read on the forward strand.
TTCTGTTCTCAATACATTCCAGTAGACCCTTCCATCCCAGAAAACCTCCAAGAACCGTGGTCACTATTCCCAGACGAGGTTAGAAAAGGGCTGTGAGGTTTTTCATGGTGACAGAAATCCAATTCCAATTAGTGTGGTTCCTTATCGAGACCGCTGTATTAGTATTTATAGATTGTAATAATGGCCAGCGGGAGTTGATCTAAAACAACATTATGAGATGTAGAAGAATACGCAGTTCTTTTTAATATCCGATGTGAACATGCAATATGTTAAGAAACGGTTGAAAAAAATTGTTTTCATTTCTTATCGTCCGTAGAGAAAGTTCAGATCTGACCCCGGGTCACTTCCTGTCTGACAAGACAAAGCAAACCTCAAAATAACGAGTCAGAACATACATTTATATATATATATATATATATATATATATATATATATATATATGCATATATGTAAGGGATAATGTATACAACGCCGGTCATTTTCCCTGGGCATTATCCCCGACAGGGCAAACAGGACACCAACACGACGCGGAGGTGTCTTGCTTCGCCTTCTATACATTATTCCGCTTATTACAAGGCTGCTTGCCAAAACGGAAAAATAAGATCACAGGGTGTGTCTTTTTACAATAACCATCCTTAGTGTTGGTCAGCAGAGGAATAGTCTGCCAAAGGTTGCTTAGCAACCGGATACGCTGGGGTTGATAAGTTACCAGATCACATGCAGATGTGAATCAGATGCAAAGAAACACTTTCCTTTACAGCGGTCTTTATATGCTTAGCAACAGCGTTCTATGTTATTGAGAAGAGCCGTGTGATAAATATATATAACCCTATGTAACCCAGGGACCCCCTAGGACCCTCTCATTCCCCCTAGGACCCCCTCACTCCCCATCAGACCCCTCAGACTCCCTGGGACCCACTCAGACCTCCTGAGACCCTCAGACCTCCTGCTCTCCTCCTTGTGTTGTGTCCTTAACCTTCGGCTGAAGTCGGGC
>NC_079420.1:12207634-12217634 GCF_026213295.1 Gadus chalcogrammus
TCTGCTGAGATGAACACTCAGACCTCCACCAAACCTTAAACAAACCTCCACCATACCTTAAACAAACCTCCACCAAACCTTAAACAAACCTCCACCAAACCTTAAACAAACCTCCACCAAACCTTAATCAAACCTCCACCAAACCTTAATCAAACCTCCACCAAACCTTAATCAAACCTTCACCAAACCTCCACCAAACCTTAAACAAACCTCCACCAAACCTTAATCAAACCTCCACCAAACCTTAAACAAACCTCCACCAAACCTGAAACAAACCTCCACCAAACCTTAAACAAACCTCCACCAAACCTCCACCAAACCTTAACCAAACCTTAAAGGGGACGTATTATGAAAACAACACTTTTCCTGGGATTTGGGGTGTTGTTTTGGGTCTCTGGTGCTCCCACACGAATACAAACCTTGAAAAAACAGTTACCAAACGAGCGAGTCATTTTCGGCGCCCCCTCCTAGCTCAGCTGCCGGACCACCACGAGCTACCCCTGCCGGACTGCCGTCAAAGCCGTCCGGCCGCCGCCAAAGCACCGCTCCCGGCGCTGTACTCCGGGAGCTGAACTGCGGCCGAAGCTTTCCGGGTGCTCCGGCGGGTGTACTCCGGGAGCTGAACTGCGGCCGAAGCTGGCCGGTCCGGTGGGGGTAGGTCTCGGCGGCAGTCCAACAGCTCCGGCGCGGGGAGCATGGCGGCAAGTCCGGCAGCTCAGCTCCCGGGGTACAATCCCTTTCTCCTCCATGTCGCAGTTCATGGACTTCAGAGAGTCAAGGCCAAAGTTCCTTTACCCCAATTCCTCTCACCCATGGCCGAGATATCCCCCACTACGAGTCTTTACTTGTTGTGGAAGTGCCAGAGACGTCAGACGCAGTCTTTATGATTCATAATATCATCCGAGGCGCACATAGCTTGCTCACCGCCGCCCCTTTATGAATCAACCTCCATTAATCCAACATCAACACAGGAGATTAACTTCAGATGATTAATGGGGAGGCAATGACAATTAAATAGAAGAGAACTAATAATGTGTTTGTGTGTGTGTGTGTGTGTGTGTGTGTGTGTGTGTGTGTGTGTGTGTGTGTGTGTGTGTTTGTGTGTGTGTGTGTGTATCTGTGTGTGTGTGTGTGTATATCTGTGTGTGTGTGTGTGTGTGCGTGTGTTCAGGCAGCCCCCCGGCAACAGGGACCGGCTCCCTGGTGGTCCACCTGGGAGACGTCAACGACCAGGCCCCCTCCGTGTTCCCGGCGACGGTGCGCGTGTGTGAGGCGGCCCGGGAGGTGGGGCTGGTGGAGGGCCGGGACCGCGACCTGGACCCCAACGCCGGGCCCTTCAGGATAGAGCTGGGGGCCGCGGCCGGCCTGCAGGATACCTGGGAGGTCAGCAGGGTCAACGGTAGGGCACGAGCTCACACACACACACACACACACACACACACACACACACACACACACACACACACACACACACACACACACACACACACACACACACACACACACACACACACACACACACACACACACACAGGGCTGATAGAGTTCAGGCGTGGTGCCTGAATTCAGGCTTGAGCTCGGCCATGTATGTCGTCAAGAAAAGTGAAAGTAGGAGAGCGGTGCCTTTTTAAAATGTCTTGTCAACACGTCACCCTACCTGACCTTTTGATTGACATGTCTGCCACCAACTATATAAGGAAGTATTTTACCTTTGTGTCTTTGCACTGAGGATGGTCTGAATGGGACTGAACGCACTTTGGGTAGCACTTTACACTTTTATGCAATAAAAACGTATTGTTGCATCGGCTACATTGTGTGCGAGTTCCGCTCCTTTTATTGTTGTCAAGAAAGGCAATTCTCTATGGTGTCTTCGAATGTATTTGATAATTTCAGGTCCAGATAATTTCGCTCCCTATCAGCCCTGTACACACAAACACACATATAGACACACACTGGCACACACACACACACACACACACACACACACACACACACACACACACACACACACACACACACACACACACACACACACACACACACAGGCACACGCACACACAGGCACACACAGGCACACGCACGCACCCACAGACACAGGCATACGCGCGCACACACACATTGGCACACGCGCGCACACACACGGGAACAGGCACACACACAGACATGAACCTTAACCCCGCCTTCTGCCTTACCTTAAGAACCTTATCTCTGTGTCTGTGTGTGTGTGCGCGTGCGTGTGCGTGTGTGTGTGTGCGCGTGCGTGTGTGTATCTGTGCGTGTGCGTTCGACGTGTGTGTGTGTGTGTGTGTGTGTGTGTGTGCGGTCTCCAGCCACACACTCCCAGATCCTGATGCTCCAGCCCCTGAAGTCGGCCAACTACCGCGTCCCGCTGCTGATCACCGACTCCGGGGGCCCGCCCCTCTCCAGCAGCACCGAGCTCAGGGTCCAGGTCTGCGTCTGCAGGAAGAGCAGGATGATCTGTAGCTCCGCCTCCTCCCTGAGGGCCCGCCTCCTGCTGCTGGCCGCCGCAACCCTGCTGTCCTGGACCGGTGAGTCTCCACCCACCTCCAGCAACACCACCTTCATGACCGCACCACCTTCACCTCAACCACCACCACCTTCTCCTCAATCGCCACCAGCTTAACCTCCACCGACACCTCCAACACCTTGACCTCCACCAACACCTTAACCTCCACCACAACCACCCCCACCTTTACCTCAACCACCACCTTAAACTCCACCACAACCACCCCCACCTTTACCTCAACCACCACCACCACCACCTTAACCTCAACCACCACCACCACCACCTTAACCTCCACCACCTTTAACCTCCACCACCACCTTAACCTCCGACACCACCTTAACCTCCACCACCTTTAACCTCCACCACCACCTTAACCTCCGAAACCACCTTAACCTCCACCACCACCACCATCTTAACCTCCGACACCACCTTAACCTCCACAACCACCACCTTAACCTCCACCAACACCATCACCTTAACTTCCGATGCAAACATAACCACACAAACACACAGACATAACCACATACCCACACACACATAGAAGCCCAGCTTACCTGGTGACATTGTAATGACAAATTAGGTTTTCATGATAAAATGTGCACGCCTAGCGAAGATGCAATCTCATCTATAAATCTATTGTGTGATGCTCACATATTGGCTGGTGTGATATTACAGTGTTGTATTCAGTTAGCGTTAGTCAACATGCTAGCTGGAGGCTGAGACGCTTATGAAAGAAATGAGAGGAGGATAAATGGATTAGAGTTTAGAGTAACGCCAACCTGTAATAATAGTAAGGTTGGCTCTATGGAGCAGAGACCTCAGTGCCTCCCGCAGGCCGGCCACGGAACTGTAGGCGCCAGCATGCTAAGCTAAACGTCACTGTGTATGTGTGCTTGTGTATTCCCTCCTATGGGGGCTTTCATGGCTGACAGACACTCATGCTCTGGGGGAAGTGCTCAGCTTGTATTACCTATTGCTATAGTTTACAGTTTTTCTGTGGTCTTTGTAGTTCTAGCTGTGGTACTTGTAGTTCTGGCTGTGGTACTTGTAGTTCTAGCTGTGGTTCTTGTAGCTCTAGCGGTGGTACTTGTTGTTCTAGCTGTGGTACTTGTAGCTCTAGCTGTTATCTTTGTAGTTTTAGCTGTGGTACTTGTTGTTCTAGCTGTGATCTTTGTAGTTCTAGCTGTGGTACTTGTAGCTCTAGCTGTTGTTGTACTTATAGTTCTAGTTGTGATACTTGTAGCTCTAGCTGTTGTACTTGTAGTTCTAGCTGTGATACTTGTAGTTCTCAGCAGGTTCCTGTGGTCCACTGTGGGTCCAGGCTTTCAGACCAAACCTGCAGACCTTCAGGGTAGAGGGGGTCCTCTCGGGGTCTGGGAGGAGGTTTCATCCGTTTAGCTCCTGTTGAGTACCCCCCCCCCCCCCCCCCCCCCCCCCCACGCTCTTCAAACGGAGGCTAAACTGAGCCTTCCTCCGCTCGGTTTCCATGAGAGCAGAGAGGGCTACAGAGAGTGGTGCTTTGATCTGTTCAGCGCTTTGGTTCTCAGCCCACGCTGTCGCTCTCCAACGGCTCCCAGCTCTCTGTTCACTAAACAACCACACAATGAATATACGCTCACAATAATCCTTATGAACACAAACCTTTATTAGATTAGAGTTTACGCCACCCTACCCATCTCTCTCTCTCCCCTCCTCCTCTCTCCGTCTAATGCTCTCTCCTCTCTTTAACCTCTCTCATCCACTCTCCACCTACTATATTTCTAGCTGTTCCTCTCTGGGTTGTGTGTGTGTGTGTGTGTGTTTGTGTGTGTGTGTGTGTGTGTGTGTGTGTGTGTGTGTGTGTGTGTGTGTGTGTGTGTGTGTGTGTGTGTGTGTGTGTGTGTGTGTGTGTGTGTGTGTGTGTGTGTGTGTGCGTGCGTTTTTGTGTGGGGGCTGCAGTGGTGAATTGATTACAGTAAGTGTTTCCATGTCCAGAGTACTGACTTCTCCGCCCAAGGGTCTGATCCCCTCACCACACGCACGCACGCACGCACGCACGCACGCACGCACGCACGCACGCACGCACGCACGCACGCACAAGCAAGCAAGCAAGCAAAAGCCAGTCTCTTGCTCAAAATCCTTAGTTCATCTCTGAAAAGTAAATATCTGTGTCAATGAACATGTCAGGGCCATCAGAATGACAATTCCTTCTGTCATTTTGTGTACGGATAAGACAGTCAAATTGCATAGTCATGTTGTCAAAATGATAGTGTACTCTGGAGTGATGTTCTGATGTAAACTATGGCTAAAGAATTAGAGACAATTATTGTAATTTACAAAAGTTACACACTTAGAAATTGTATGTGGGAGATTGAAAAGGTGACAAGACGCTCTATATTATATGGCCCAATAATTGGCATATGAGTTAGCACACCATTCTGAGAGATAGCTCCACCTATACTTATGTTCCTGCCCCATTGGCCTGGCACATCAACTGTACCTCTGTGGCCGAAGATATTTCAACCATGCCTTCAGTGTTTCGTTAGGTTGAAGCCAGCCTCATCTATGTAGATGAAGTGGTGCGGTAGTTCACTTGCCGTTCCATTATACATTATATCCAGAAGACACAAAATGAGTTTTATGAATTACATGCATTTTCATTTTGGACGAGATACAGTTATATCAAACGTATACAGCACATATTGCATCTTATTTTCTAAATCCAAATGTGTAAAGGACTGTACTTACTGTACTGTATATCACCATATGATGTCACTGTTTACTGTGAGGTACAGTTACTGCATGCTCATACATGCTTTACCTGTACATACTGGTAGCGCAGCTCCTTCACTCTTTCACCATTTCTTTCAAATGGAACATTGTAGAGCTGCTTCATATTACTTTAATTTGGTGTCTTTTCCGCACCCTGTAAATGGTTGAGATGCTGTCTGTTAGGATGTTTTAAAAGATATTGTTGTCCTCTAAAATGGCACTCTTTCCCTTAGTCTTATGGCAGTGTTTTCTACAACCATGGTGCAAAAAGCCTCCTCCTGTTCAGGTGTGGAAAGGAGCCCAGCCACCCCTGTGGAGTTGTCCTGCAGTCCTATGTGGAAAAATTATAGTGATGCGAAACACAACATTTTCTAAGATAAAATGTCACTGTGTAAAGTATACTTACTGTATATTGTAAAATGCAAGCGGAATACTGTAATATTCTCGGAAGCATTACAGAAATTATGCAGTAGAGTGCTTGTTGTTAGATTACATACCTGTTCTGTTGACAAAAAAATCTGAATGATTGAGGACGCAGTTGTTCTTACAACATTTGGCTGCACCCTTGGACCATTCTTGGCCATTGTAAGCCCATGATTGAGAATGTGGTCTACAAGTGTGGCTCTTATCTAATTAGGAACGCTCATATGTCCTTCTTGGCCTCTCCTGCCTCTTCCTCTTTTTTGCTTCCCAACTCCTCCGCCAAGCAGCCTCACTCCTCTTCCTCTTCTTCTTCGTCTCTGACTTTAACCCCATCCAATTCATTGTCCTTCTATTGTCAGACATTTTAACATTGTGTTGTGCTATAAATATATACTTGCCAGTTGAAAGTTCATGAGATGCACCTTTGAGCTATTTCAGTAAACTGGTTGATCGTTGGTTGATCTAACGCTTCTCACATATCCCTTCATTAGAGAAAGTCAAGATTCACCTGGGAGCAATTTACCAATTCAGGACAGATTTTGAAAATAGTCTAATGGAAATGTATAGAAATATGCTTGACATATATAACAACTTGTTCAACCATTTTGCATGCAAAGACTTATGCAATGAACTAATGCCTAAATGTTGTGGGGGGTGAGACAATTCAACAGAGACCCGTTAACATACATTTTTTATCAACATGACATTAACAATTGATAATGTAGGAAAGAGCAGAGAATTGTACATTGTTACTCCGTCTAGAGTGAGCGTCCTGGTCGTCACCTTTCACTTGTTCGGTGTGATTGATCCCCATCGATCAGTCTCAGAGGTAACCTTCTGACGTCCTCTCTCTCTCTCTCTCTTTCTCTCTCTGTCTCTCTCTCTCTCTCTCTCTCTCTCCTCCGCTGCAGGTCTGTAGATTCTCCATCTCTTCTTCTGCCAAGCTGCCCCCCCCCCCCTCCCGCTCCCAGGAACCAGGCTTAAAGGAGCCCCCCCCCCCCCAGGAACTAGGTTTACAGGAGAAGGAGAGCTGAATCCTGATCCACAACCCCCCCCCCCCCCCCGCATTAGGTGATGTAGGTTCCTTCATCCCCCCCTCCTCGTTGGGGTGGGGGGGGGGGGGGGGGAGGAGCTGTGGGATCTGGATGTCTGGGGGGCACCAGCAGGACTCTACAGGAGATCAGAACATAGGGGGTCTCTAGTGGTCTCCAGGTCTCTAGTGGTCTCTAGTGGTCTCTAGTTCTCTAGGGGGGTCTCTAGTGGTCTCTAGTGGTCTCTAATGGTCTCTAGTGGTCTCTATTGGTCTCCAGGTCTCTTTTGGTCTCTAGTGGTCTCTAGTGGTCTCCAGGTCTCAAGCGGTCACTAGTGGTCTCTAGTGGTCTCCAGGTCTCCAGGTCTCAAGCGGCCTCTAGCGGTCTCTAGTGGTCTCCAGGTCTCAAGCGGTCTCTAGGGGTCTCTAGTGGTCTCCAGGTCTCAAGCGGTCTCTAGCGGTCTCTAGTGGTCTCCAGGTCTCAAGCGGTCTCTAGGGGTCTCTAGTGGTCTCCAGGTCTTAAGCGGTCTCTAGAGGTCTCTAGTGGTCTCTAGTGGTCTCCAGGTCTCAAGCGGTCTCTAGTGGTCTCTAGTGGTCTCTGGTGGTCTCTGGTGGTCTCTAGTGGTCTCTAGTGGTCTCTGGTGGTCTCTAGGGGTCTCTAGGGGTCTCTAGTGGTCTCTGGTGGTCTCTAGGGGTCTCTAGGGGTCTCTGGTGGTCTCTGGTTGTCTCTAGTGGTCTCTGGTGGTCTCTAGCGGTCTCTAGCGGTCTCTAGTGGTCTCTAGTGGTCTCCAGGTCTCTGCTGGGCTCCAGGTCTCTTGTGGTCTTTAGCGGTCTCTAGAATCTCAGAAAAGATAAAAAAAGATTTCTGTAAACTTGTTTGCTTCTCTTTCTTTACTTCTGTTTTTGAGTTGTCATGGAGTGGATTAAACCGTATCTTTATAGTTATGACGTGAACCCAAAAGATAACGACATTGAATAAATATTTTATTTTTGACCATTTTAAAGAGATACTGTATGGATTAATTTATGTACTTTGATTGCAGGATCCAGCCTCCTGAATAAATATATAAAAAGTAAAAAGTAAAGTAAAGAGAAGACTATCGGGCCTTGTTTGTTTTGCAGGGAGTTTGTGGATCCTAGTGCAGTGTTTTCTAATGCTGTCGATGTGTTAACTCTTTTGAACGTGCGTCCCTTCAGAATGTGTGAATCTTGGCGCCTCGGTCCTGGGCTGTGTTGGAATTGGCTGAGGGTGGGTTCTCCCTGTACGGTGGACACTGTACAGGGAAAACTGCTCACTGTACAGGGGTACGGGGATCCACACCCTCATGAGCTCCAGAAGCCAGGCTCTGTGGTAGGAACACAGGCTGTGACTGCCGCATTACGGGGTATGAAAGCGCTATGCATCATGGGAGATAGTGCTGAAGTGTGCATCAGGTTTGCACTTATTTGTGGGTATTAAGTAGTGCACGATGTCGGCCCAAGTGAGCCAGTTCCTACACAGCCTGGAGTTCTGGTTTTCTAACCTTTGACCTTTCACCCCACTTGTCAGCCTCCATGTTGAGTCACAGGACACTGTACAGGACATGAAATGGACGCCTTTGTTGTGATCGTGTTGCTGTTTCTCTGGTGCTCTGAGGAAACAGAGAGTGGGTTTCTGTGGTCGACCCGAATAAGGGAAGAAAATGACATGTCTGTCTTTTGCACTAATTTAATAAAGGCGTTACTGAAAGAAGAACAAATGCTTTGGTTTGTCCGGCTGTGAAAACGTTTTTTTCTTCTTCTGCTACTAATGGAATCTGGAAACCTGCTGAGAGAAGTGTGTGTGTGTGTGTGTGTGTGTGTGTGTGTGTGTGTGTGTGTGTGTGTGTGTGTGTGTGTGTGTGTGTGTGTGTGTGTGTGTGTGTGTGTGTGTGTGTGTGTGTGTGTGTGTTTGTGTGTATCTCTGTGTCCGTGTGTGGGTATGTGTGTGTGTAGATTTGTTTAGATGTGTTTGGTTCATTCAGGCCCACCTCAAAGCCATGCCCCAAAAACTTGACTAGCTCGCTAGCATTAGTCTGCGTGTGGAAAACTCCTCTCATGCGCAGTGAGTGCACGGTAGACAGACAGATAGACAGGCAGACAGTCAGACAGACAGTCAGACAGATAGGCAGATAGACAGACAGGCACCGGATTATTAATTTTTTGTCATCTAGCGTTTACTTTAATAATTGATTTTCCGGATGTAAAGAGAATGTCAGAATATGACAGATGCTTCTAGAATAAATTGCCCGCCAGAGCTTTTATTGACATTGGTGTCAAATAATTTTTATCCGCTCCTGCTGAACAGATTCGGTAGGCATTGCCCGAATACATTTGAACATTTTAACAAAATATTGTAGAACATTAAAAGATATTCATCAGTTATCTAAACTCCGCTGAGTAAGTGAACCTAAAGTCTACTTAATTAATTAAGCGAATGAAGGAGGGTCTTATTCTATTAACCATTATGATTGGATTAGAGAACGTGTCAATCCCAGTCTGATAGAGGAAATTCTTTCAGTTTGTGTGTTTCTGACGTCTAAAATAAAGCTGCCTGGAGCTGGACTCTCCTTGACTTCAAGCTTTAATTCAAATATAAACCAAAAACCATCAGTGTGAATTAAACCTCTTATTGTCTTCTTCCCCAGAGTCACCGCCTCCATCCCATAATAATGATCCTTTATACTCAGCCGTTTAGCCTCATCATCCCGCCCAGATATTTCATTAAACCCAGATTAAAAGGTCATTAATGAGAGCTAATGAGCAGCCTCTCTCTCTGTGTCAGGAGGTAAGAACCGCCCTGAACCGCCCTGAACAGCCCTGAACCGCCGTGACCCGCCCGGGGTGACAGACCGGGATCAGTGATGAGGACACACCGGTCCTCTCTTATCCATCATCACACGTGTCCTCCAGCAAAGAACAGAGGACCGATCAGCGGGAACCAGAGGAGCGACCGCCCGGAGGAGTTCAGCTCCTCGGGGAGGAGGGAGTTCAGCTCCTCGGGGAGGAGGGAGTTCAGCTCCTCGGGGAGGAGGGAGTTCAGCTCCTCGGAGAGGAGGGAGTTCAGCTCCTCGGGGAGGAGGGAGTTCAGGAGGGAGTTCAGCTCCTCGGGGAGGAGGGAGTTCAGCTCCTCGGGGAGGAGGGAGTTCAGCTCCTCGGGGAGGAGGGAGTTCAGCCCCTCGGGGAGGAGAGAGTTCAGCTCCTCGGGGAGGAGGGAGTTCAGCTCCTCTGGGAGGAGAGAGTTCAGCTCC
>NC_079420.1:12222634-12286289 GCF_026213295.1 Gadus chalcogrammus
CCCCTGTCAGCTCCAGTGTGATGACCTGGCTATATCTGACCATCTTGCTATCTCATTCTCTGTTCCTGGGCCCCTACCCAGTCAGCCCAGTAAACTAACCATCACATACCGGAAAACCAAACAGGTGCGCATCCCTGTTGTCTTCCACCCTAGCGACCCACCTGATTCATTTCTACCCGCCTGGACTACTGCAACGCCATCCTCACTGGTCTCCCCTCTAAAACCCTGGACAGACTGCAATGTGTGCAGAACTCGGCTGCCAGGCTCTTAACTTGCATTAAGCCCAGGCAGCACATCACCCCCATCCTGATGCAGCTTCACTGGTTACCAGTCAAGTTCTGCATTCAATTCAAAATTCTATTAATCACACACAAGTCCCTTCACGCTATGGCCCCCCCCGTTACCGCTCTGACCTCCTCCACCCCTACACCCCCCTGCAGTCCCTCAGGTCCTCAGTGACCAGATGGCAATTCCCCGCACGAGACTCAAGACCTTTGGGGATAGTGGTCCGCCCCCACAATCAGCACCCCCCCACATCCGCTGTGCCCCTTCCGTGGAGACTCTCAAAAAGTACACGAATGCACACCTTTTCTCTGAGGCCTATGGCCTCTAACTCACAACCCCACCCAGCGCCTTGCGCATTTTGCACTCTCACTCACTTGCCTACACATACACCCTCACCTCCCACTCTTGTGAAGCGACCTTGAGTATCCTGAAAGGCGCTATATAAAATCAATTTTTATTATTAGTATTATTATAAGCTCTTTGAACGAGGCTGGAGTTTGCCTGAGATTTGCAGTTATTGGTCAATATGTCCGATACATGAACTACAAATCCCGAGAGTCTGGGCCTGTATGGACTACAGTAGTTCTAGATGTAGTGGAATGGTTTCATAAAACTTGAAGGTAACTAACTCTGTATAAAGAGGCTGTTTAAGTGATGGCAACTCTCCACTTTACTAAAAGATCTTTGCAATATTAATGAGTGATCAGACACCGCCTGCCTATGGGCCTGAGGATGCATTACAGCTTAGTTTAGTAAAGGTTAGTGTAGTAAAGGTGAGTGTAGTAAAGGTTAGTGTAGTAGAGGTTAGCGTATTATAGGTTAGTGTAGTAAAGGTTAGTGCAGTAAGGGTTAGTGTAGTTGAGGTTAGTGTAGTAGATGTCAGTGTAGCTAAGGTTAATGTAGTAGAGGTTAGTGTAGTAAAGGTTGGTGTAGTAGAGGTTAGTGTAGTAAAGTTTAGTGTAGTAGAGGCTAGTGTAGTAGAGGTTAGTGTAGTAGAGGTTAGTGTATTATAGGTTAGTGTAGTAGAGGTTAATGTATATAGGTTAGTGTAGTAAAGGTTAGTGTAGTAAAGGGTAGTGTAGTAGAGGTTAGTGTAGTAGAGGTTAGTGTAGCAAAGGTTAGTACAGTAAAGGTTAGTGTAGTAGAGGTTAGTGAAGTAGAGGTTAGTGTATTATAGGTTAGAGTAGTAAAGGATAGTATATTAAAGTTTAGTGTAGTAAAGGCTGAGGCTGCTCTACTTTCAGACAGAGGCTGACTGATGAGCTGTGTTTGGGCTTGAAGGTGACTTTAGTTATAGAAATGTTTCAATGCTCTCTGGATCAATTGTTAAAGTGCTGTGGGAGCATCCTCCCCAACAGCTTTGTTTGTTCCTTTTTTCAACACCAAATGTGTTCATATTCGTGGTTTAGTGCCCATTAAATGTGTTCGCAAGAGCTGCCACCTTTAACATGCAGCATATATCATTCAAGTGGATTTAAGTGGCTCGCCTGCCTTGCAACAATCAACCCCTCTTCCACAATGCTAATTAAAAACTATCTTTGTGAGGACAAACTCATTTGTTTTGTTGCATTTGATTTGAAAGCCGTCAAGATGTGATGAAATATAATCGCTTTCAGAGTCGGCAGCGACCCCAGTGAATTGGAGACATGTTTTTGAAGCGAGCAGTGTGTTAAATCATGTATTTACTGAGTCAAAGCGCTAGTGGAGGGGGCAGATGAAGCAGTAAATGAGATAAATGTCGTGGATTAGGGAGAATATGAGGCCTAGCCAGCCGCCGCAAATTTAATATTCACACTCGCAATTCCTTTTGCCAATTAAAGAAGAACACAGCGTTTAACACATTTGTTTCTCCTTGGAAAGTTTTCTGAATGTGATTACATCCCAATACATCAAAACACCAAAACGTTACAATCCAGCCTCGTCTGGACACGTCCTGATTGGTGGACAGGACCCTGGTTTGATCATCCTGGTTCATAGTACAGCTGATGTATGACGTAGTTAAAGGCTGATGTATGACGTAGTTAAAGGCTGATGATGACGTACTTAACAGCTGATGATGACGTAGTTAACAGCTGATAATGACGTAGTTACCAGCCGATGACGTAGTTAACAAATAATGTTTGACGTAGTTAACAGCTGTAGATGACGTAGTTAACAGCTGATGTACATTCCCTCATCAAGCGGTCTCGATGTTGCAGCTCAGGACTGTAGTGTTGGTGCAGCGGTCGACTGAGGAGACGCAGACGTCCTCAGAGCTGAATCACTGAAGCATTGATTAGCATGTAGTGTGTATCACTTTGCGTTGTACTTTAGCATTGATTAGCATGTAGGATGTCTATCACTTTGAGCTGTACTTAAGCATTGATTAGCATGAAGCGTGTCCGCCTCATTCAGACCTTATTCTCCTTAAGTCTAGAACAGGGAATAAACAAGCCCTGTGTTCAGGACTAATGTGCATCAGTCCGTAATCAATTAACTCACAGCTAGCCGCTGCTAGCGGCACCTGCTGTTGGTGCTAGCCGCTGTTCGCATGTCCCTCTGTCATCCAGAGGCTGTAAGCTCCAAGGGCCGCAGCCCCTAATGGACGCATTGAGCCATGATGCTTATTCTTTGTTCATTAATTCATGTGTAATTGTTTCCTGTGCTGTGCTTCCTGCTTCCTGTGGGGGTCTGTGTTGCCCCCGACTACAGAGGCGTGATGGGGTGGGGGGGGGAGTCATTACAGGGGGCATGTTGCCGTGACCGCAGACGATTTTAGGGTGGAACCCAGAAGCCCAATTTAAATGCAGAATTACTTCAGATGTGGCACGGCTGTGAACCATAGTGAGACCACACACACACACAGCACTACACGGTTGGAGTGCTAATGTTTGTAAAGACGTGGGGGTTTGAGTATGGGTTTGTGTGTATGCCTCCTCTTCGACTCCATGAAGAAGTCTCCTCCTCGTCTCCATGAAGAGGTGTCCTCTTTGTCTCCATGAAGAGGTGTCCAACTCTTCATCTCCATGAAGAGGGGTCCTCGTCATCTCCATGAAGAGGTGTCCTCTTCGTCTCCATGACGAGGTGTCCTCTTCGTCTCCATGACAAGGTGTCCTCTTCGTCTCCATGAAGAGGTCTACCCTCATACCAGCGTCATACTGAGGGTGGCCGTATGGACGGATCCTCGCTGGAGGATTCTTCTTCAGCCCTGGCGAATGATTTCAGACTCCAAATAGAAAACTCTGCTCCTCTTGTTGCCTCTGCTCATTCCATGTGTTGTGGACTTCTGGAAATGGGCCAATGCAGGCAGGCTTACAGAAGGGTTGATCTTTATTTAGGTCAGATACTATTAGATTTCACAACACATTTACTAGGCACTGAGATGGCCTTGTATTATATGGTTTAAAATACATTCTGCTTTAATGCTTTGTGGGCCGTTCTTCATCTACCGTATAATTCAACCCCCTCCGTGGAACGCTGGGGGAGAAGAGAGGGGGAGGAGAGGGGGAGAGAGGGGAATGAGGAGAGGAGAAGGGACGAGGGGAAGGAGGAGAGAGGAGAAGGAGAGAGGAGAAGGGAGGAGGAGGAGGGGGAAGAGAGGGGGGAGGTGTGAAGGAAAGAAAGAACAGGGGGACAGGAGGAGGGGGAGGAGAGAGACAGAACCGGTGGAGGATGGAGAGAACTTTGCTTCCTCGGGGAGATGATATGTAATTTCACAGTCAGCTTGCTGTGATGTATTATTTCTCCACAATAGGGCGTGTGTGGGGTAGGGGGTGTTGGCGCAGCACCTGTACGGTGTAGTTAGAACACAGTGCTGAGCGGGGCTGGCAGCAGCATCAGACAGCAACAAATACAAGCGGACCACTGGAGCAGAATAAGTCAGCTGTAAAACATTCAGCCTGGAACCAGACACAGAAACACCTACGTCGTCGGTTGATTTTTTTAATCATTGGACCACTGAGGCAGAAGAAGGAATCAGTCAAATTTATTTCAGAATCTTCTCCGGACTCCTCCCTCATTATTTAGTCGTTTTATATCCTTCTATTCACAGCCAACGTTTTGTATGAGCAAACAAGCTCTCTGATTGGCCGAGCGAGCCCTGGCCTGTTGGCTCCCAGGCAGAGCCCAGCCATAAAACAGATTCATGGCCTCATAAAGTCAGTGTTCACCAGTGGGTCAAACACCGTCCTAATATTTGTCAAGTGTCCGGGGGACGTTTGGCGGTGGATAACGTCCTCATCGCTGCTCCGAGCGTCTTACAATACAGACCAGTGCTTGTAGACCTACTGAATATGCATGATATAATAATACATCAATTATAGAATAATTAGACATATTATTATGCATTAGAGTGTAAAGCATGTCCCAGGCTCTGGGCCTCCCATGCCGTGCACCTCCTCTCTCCGTCTCCTCCTCACAGCTTGCTGTTTTTCTGGAACTGTGCGACCAGCCCCATCACCGTCTCCGAGGCGGCGATGCTGCGGTCCTGCAGGTAGAGGGCGCTGTTCCTCGCCGTCTCCTCCAGGAAGTAGCGGTAGTTGACCATGATGCCGCAGGAGCCGGCCACGCCCCGCGGGCTGCTGTCCGCCCGCCAGTTGAGCCGCCACAGGGTGGCGCCGTTCTGCAGGTGGAAGTTGGCCACGGGGTTGAGGGCGTAGCCCCGCCTCTTCTCGCCGTACAGGTACCAGGCGCACAGACGCATCAGTACGGGCTCCAGCAGGAGGGCCAGGCGCTCCGACCGGAGCCACTCCCCCGCCGCCAGGAGGCGCCGCAGCTCCTCCACCGCCGGGGCCCCCGGGGCCAGGCCCGTGGCCTCCTCCACCTCCCTCCACTCCTGCTCCGACAGGAGGTCCGCCCCGCCGCCCCGCGCCTCCCTGCGGCTCAGCCCCAGCAGGAGGCCCTGCAGCCAGGAGGAGAAGCCCGGGATGGGGGACAGGCTGGAGAAGGAGGTGAGGTGAGGGAACTCCGCCTGCAGGAGAGGGAGACAGGAGGGGAGAGAGGAGGAGGTGAGGGAACAGCTCTACACTTCAGCCCAGGAGGCTGGCAACCTGCTCCGTCGGTACATCAGGAGCAGGTGTTGAGCTTGGAGGCCCACAGACAGACTGAGACCAGACCTGGACTCAACATGAAACTACATCGCTGGATCTTATTGAACTGAAGCCTCCAACCCCCAAAGGGTACACCCCTCCTCACCAAAGGGGGGGGGGGGGGGGGGGGGGGCAGAGGCTGTGGGTCCCTCAGAGAGGAACACAGACAGGGCGTGGAGATGGAGGACCACGCCTTCATCTCCTCCCTCTTCTGCCAGGGGATCTCCCTCCCACCTAACCCTACCAAAAAGAGTTGGCTGTGAAACCACCAATAACCTTCCCCTCCCTCCCTCCCTCCCTCCCTCCCTCCCTCCCTCCCTCCCAACATCTCCCCTCTCTTAGAACCTACCTCTGAAACTATACCCTCCCTCCTCCCTTCATTTACAACCTCCCCCCCTCAGAACCAACCTCCCCCCTCTTAGAATCAACCTCCCTCCTCCCCCTCTCTCAGAACCAACCTCCCCCCTCTCAGAACCAACCTCCCTCCTCCCCCCCTCAGAACCAACCACCTCCTCCCCCCCTCTCAGAACCAACCTCCCCCTCCTCCCCCCTCTCACCATCTAGCGAGAGGAGGAGGAGGAGCAGTAGGCAGATGAAGAGGAAGAAGAGGAGGAGCAGTAGACAGATGAGGAGGGAGAGGAGGAGAAGGAGGAGCTGCAGATTAAAGTGAGGGTGACAGACAAGCCTTGGGGATGGAGATGTTGTCTGGCTGAAGTCTCCTCTCTTCTCCCGGTCTCTATTCTTCTCTTTCTATCATCTGTCTGCTCCTCCTCCTGCTGCTGCTCCCCGCTATGATCCGCTCCTGCTGCTCCCTCGCTCTTCAGAGAGGTGTTGCTCTCTGTTCCTGTTCATCCTCCTCCTCCTCCTCAACCCCCTCCTCCTCAACCCCCCCTCCTCCCCCTCATCCTGCTGGCAGCCCTCACCGCAGCGTTTGAACCTGAAGACGGAGGGTTTAGGAGGCTCGGCGAGAGCCTTTATCGGTCCTGCTCTCGCGCTGCACGGTCGGTCGAGCCGCGGAATGGAAATAGAATAATTCATGAGGACGGATCAGACGGAGCCGTGGTTCACATCACAGGAGCATCGCTCCTCATCTCCAATCTGTGGCCGGGACACCAAGGGCTCTGGGAAACGGGCGCTTTAATCCTGGGGACAATCACACCAAACACTTCTCCACCCCTGGTGGAGGAGGGGGGTGGGCGGAGCTCGCCACTGATCTGTACGCTCCAATCAGCGAAAGAGCAGCCCGACCCTTGGCTCCTGATCTCAGCTCAGATCCATCCCTCCTTCCCTATTAAAAGGTTTGACTTGTTCTGGGGGAGCTGGTGCATAGCGACAAAGAACTTAGCAACAGGATTTTCCTAGAAGTTTTGAGGAATCTCCGCCACCCGGTCTGAGCGTCAGGTTTCAGAGAAGGAACACGGATCCTGATAGAGCTCCTCTCTGATAGAGCTCCTCTCTCTCTCTCTGATAGAACTCCCATCTCTCCCTCTCTCTCTGATAGAGCTCCCATCTCTCTCTCTCTCTGATAGAGCTCCCCTCTCTCTCTCTCTCTGATAGAGCTCCCCTCTCTCTCTCTCTGATAGAGCTCCCAACTCTCTCTCTCTCTCTGATAGAGCTCCCCTCTCTCTCTCTCTGATAGAGCTCCCCTCTCTCTCTCTCTCTCTCTCTCTCTCTCCGATAGCTCCTCTTTATCCAATAGAGCTCCTCTCTCTCTGACAGAGCTCCTCTCTCTCTGATAAGCAGCCTCTTCTGTCTGCGCTGCTGTAGAAGAGAAATGTATATTCTGAGGATCCATTCATCACACCTCTGGCTCGGCCTTTCTATAACCAGTTTTCCATATGTTGCGCATTATGCAGTATAATAAATCATGAGCGGAACGAGAGGCCAATAAGCAGAACAATAGAGACGAAGCAGATTGCAGCTATCTGGATCCTTAGAGGAACCTCTGGACGTCTTGAGGGAGGAGAGGGGGGCCTCTGGAGGGAGGAGAGGGGGGCCTCTGGAGGGAGGAGAGGGGGACATCTGGGGGGAGGAGATGGGATTCTGCATCTGTCCTTGCAGCACTGAGCTGTTTAAATAAAGGTTGTAATCATTCAAACCAGAGCAGTGGGAATTACTCATCTGTGTTTCTGGTTTCATGATCAAGTTCTGCTGTGAGGATAACTCATCTGGGTTTATGGTGTCGTGTCCTGATAAACTTTGCAGTTGAATTCGGAGAGAGCTAGACCGATGGCTAACGTTATTGTCCTGTCTGTTCACCAGCTCCTGCGCAGGTAATAAATCTTTAACCACAGTCTGACATTCTCTCGCTCTGAAGGGTAAAGTCCGTCAGAAGAGACCGTGTCGTTGAGGGACTCCAGCAGGGAATAAGGGTTCAGAAATGCTAAAATATCGGCATTGACATTCAGGCTGACATTTAACACTGCCGCTACCGTTTCAGGTTAGCTGTAGGGGTAACCTTGTTGTGGTTGTGTTACTGTGGGGTAACCGTGTTGTGGTTGTGTTACTGTGGGGTAACCGTGGTGTGTTTGTGTTACTGTAGGGTAACCATGGTGTGTTTGTGTTACTGTGGGGCAACACAACATGGTTATGTTGTCTTAGGGTCGTGTCCCCGTGGGGTCTTGCCCACTAAGGGGTTGTGTCCTCCATTGGGTCGTGTCCTCCATGGGTTTGTGTCCCTTAAGGGGTCGTGTCCCCTAAGGGGTCGTGTCCCCTATGGCTGCAGGTGGTTCTGTTGTGAAGGTCCGCGGAAACGTCTCTTTCTGTGGATTTATTTTCCAGATCTTGCTCTGCTCTCTCTTTTCCTGCAGCACCTTAAAGCACACCTCCACCTACCTGAAGCTCCCGCACCACCCTCTTGATGAGGTAGTTCCCCAGCTCCACCCCCTGCAGCCCTGCCTGGGTGGAGGATATGGAGTAGAAGATGGCCGCGTTGATCTGGTTTACGTCCTCCTTGGCGTCCAGATTAGCAAATTCCCGAACGATGCTCTGAAGAGACGAGATCCCACGTTAGCACTGAGGAAGCTAAAGG
Source organism: Gadus chalcogrammus (assembly GCF_026213295.1). Taxonomy (NCBI): domain Eukaryota; kingdom Metazoa; phylum Chordata; class Actinopteri; order Gadiformes; family Gadidae; genus Gadus; species Gadus chalcogrammus. The sequence continues at coordinate 12,231,017 of NC_079420.1, forward strand.
CTACATGTTCTCACGTCAGCACTGAGGAAGCTAAAGGCTACATGTTCTCACGTTAGCACTGAGGAAGATAAGGTCTACATGTTCCCGTGTTACCACTGAGGAAGCTAAAGGCTACATGTTCCCGTGTTAGCACTGAGGAAGATAAGATCTACATGTTCCCGTGTTACCACTGAGGAAGCTAAAGGCTACATGTTCCCGTGTTAGCACTGAGGAAGCTAAAGGCTACATTTTCCCATGTTAGGACTGAGGAAGCTAAAGGCTACATGTTCCCGTGCTAACTCTTAGTAAGTAATTTATATAAAGTTATCTCCTCTCCTGTATGTTAGCTATCCTCACCTGTATGTTGTTGTGATGTCTCCTCCCCTGTATGTTAGCTATCCTCACCTGTATGTTGTGTTGATATCCTCTCACCTGCATGTTAGCTATCCTTACCTGTATGTTAGTTATCCTCACCTGCATGTTGTCTTGATATCTCCTCTCCTGTATATTAGCTATCCTCACCTGTATGTTATTGTGATGTCTCCTCACCTGTATGTTAGCTATCCTCACCTGTATGTTGTCTTGATATCTCCTCTCCTGTATGTTAGCTATCCTCACCTGTATGTTGTTGTGATGCCTCCTCACCTGTATGTTAGCTATTCTCACCTGTATGTTGTGTTGATGTCTCCTCACATGTATGTTGTGGTGCTTTCTCCTCACCTGTATGTTAGCTATCCTCACCTGTATGTTATTGTGATGTCTCCTCACCTGTATGTTAGCTATTCTCACCTGTATGTTGTGTTGATGTCTCCTCACCTGTATGTTGTGGTGCTGTCTCCTCACCTGTATGTTAGCTATCCTAACCTGTATGTTGTGGTGCTGTCTCCTCACCTGTATGTTAGCTATCCTCACCTGTATGTTGTGATGATGTCTCCTCACCTGTATGTTGTCGGAGATGTCCTCGGTGAGGGCCACATGCAGCACCACCAGAGGCTCCCCGGGCATGGCTGCGTGGGTGAAGGCGTAGCAGCGGCGGTACGGGCCCACCCTGCGCTTCATGTCTGTCCAGTTTTTCACCGGGTGGACTGCCTCGTACCTGGGGACACAGAGGGGTTCACCTGAGAGGTGGTCACCTGGGAGGGGGTCACCTGAGAGGGTGTCACCTGAGAGGGGTCTACCTGAGAGGGGGTCACCTGAGAGGGGGTCACCTGAGAGGGGGTCACCTGAGAGGGTGTCACCTGAGAGGGGTCTACCTGAGAGGGGGTCACCTGAGAGGGGGTCTACCTGAGAGGGGGTCACCTGAGAGGGGGTCACCTGAGAGGGGTCTACCTGAGAGGGGTCTACCTGAGAGGGGGTCACCTGAGAGGGGGTCACCTGAGAGGGGGTCTACCTGAGAGGGGGTCTACCTGAGAGGGGGTCACCTGAGAGGGGTCTACCTGAGAGGGGTAATACCTGGGGACACAGAGGGGTCTACCTGAGAGGGATAATACCTGGGGTCACAGAGGGGTCTACCTGAGAGGGGTCACCGGACCAGAGGCTCAGTGTTCATGTTCGGTGAGGACCTGGGTGTGGGGGTGGTACTCAGATGTGATACTCTGTTTGACTCGCTTCCTTTCCACCTAATAAGGGCTGATTGTCTATTCCGTGGTCTCCTGTAGACCACCTGGCCCTGGGGTCTGACTGACAATGCTGCTGGTTCTCATCCTCTCATCCAGTAATGACCAGCTCAATGGAAAAACTACATGAAATGAGAGTCTGGAGGTGATGAGCCCAACGAGATGTTTATGGGAGTCAGGCGGTGATGAAGAGAACTAGAAAGTGGTGGTGGTGAGTTAGGTGGTGGTGGGGGTGAGTTAGGAGGAGGTGGTGGGGGTGAGTTAGGTGATGAACAGAACTAGGAGGTGGTGCGGGTGAATCAGGACTGGTGGTGGTGGGGGTGAGTTAGGAGGTTGGGGGGGTGAGTTAGGAGGTGGTGGGTTAGGGGGGTGAGTTAGGAGGTGGTGGTGGTGAGTTAGGAGGTGGTGGGTTAGGAGGGTGAGTTAGGAGGTTGGGGGGTGAGGTAGGAGGGGGTGGGGGTGAGTTAGGAGGTGGTGGGTTAGGAGGGTGAGTTAGGAGGTTGGGGGGTGAGGTAGGAGGGGGTGGGGGTGAGTTAGGAGGTGGTGGAGGTGAGTTAGGTGGTGGTGAGTTCGTAGGGCATGAACGGAGGAGATTGATTGGTAGGGCTGAGTTACTGGCTGATCTTCTGAAGGATCTCGCAGGGCGACTGCCAGGTGATCCTCTGAAGCTGAAGGAGGCCCACAGAGAACCACTCAGACAGCATGCTCTTCAGAGTCCCATTAAGATCCTGTGAGAGAGAGAGAAAGAGAAAGAGAAAGAGAAAGAGAGAGAGAGAGAGAGAGAGAGAGAGAGAGAGAGAGAGAGAGAGAGAGAGAGAGAGAGAGAGAGATTGATTGTTCAGCAGCTTTCTGCATCACCTGAATCTGGTCCTAATTCTCCCAACTGCAGAGTTAGACTGGGGGGGGGGGGGGGATTGGTAGCCACTCCTTTAAATAAATGTTGAGTAGAGTCAAAAAGATCTAGATCAACACGCCCTGAAGGATGGATGGACCCACGACTCAGAGGGACACGTCTACACAGCCTCACCATTCCAGACAGAGTGAGGAGTCACTCTGTACTGAAGGTTTCTGATCAGAGTGAGGCATCACTCTGTACTGAATGAGATGTCAACACATTGTGTTTGTCAGTCATCACCCTCTAGGGATCAGCAAATTAGATCCCTTGTAAATAGTTTTCCATCTCTCATTTGATTCATTCTCTTTCTTTCCTGTACTTGCTGCTGTGACCTGCATTTCCTATCGTGGATCTAAGGAGCATCTCGTCCCAATATAAAATGTTAGTAGCTAACTTCAGACAGTTCTGTCAGGAATACTTCTGATAGCAGCTCTTCATAGGCTTTATTAATAATACTTCTGGCCGATGTGTGGGGGCTCTATTTATACCAACAGTGACTCCCCTCAGCAGGGAAAGAAAGTGTGGGAAAGTTCAGAGCAGAGTGGGCTGGGCTCCATCATACCCAGCCCACCCTGTCACTTTTAGGCTGCTCTATCACTACCTATCACTGCTCTAACTCTACCTATCACTGCTCTATCACTATCCCATATCGTACTGGTTATATAAGGTGCATAGAGCAAGCAGTAGGCATGTGAATGCGTTATTGGACATGCGTTGGTGTTGTTCTACAGTTGGTGTCGTTATGAATACTTGTATCCAAAGAAGCTGATAATATATATTATCAGCGGCCCATAGTCTGAACCACAGACATCCCGCAGTAAAGTCAGTCCGTTACCCTGATGTGGTGCCCTTCGTGGTTCTTGGAGGCCATGAGCTCCAGCAGGTCCGCTCGGAGGTCCACCAGGAACTTGACCCCGCCGTCGGCTCTGCTGACGCCGTTCAGCAGCTGTCGGTAACGGGGCGTCAGTGCGTACCGGAGCCGGTCCTCCGCCTGCAGCACCGTAGCCGGGTCGCGGCTCTGCGTGTCCGCCAGCCTTCCGCAGAGCTCTGCCACCCGACGGTGGTCCACCCCGAAGCCCCCCGACAGCCGCTCCAGGAGCCGGCCCCGGTGCTCCCGCTCCAGGCGGCGGTAGAACATCATGAAGTCCCCGCTGTCCGCCTCCGGAGGCGGGGGGACCTTGTCCCGGGTCTCGTAGGAGGGCACCGGGGCGACGACCCGGGCCAGCAGCTCGTCCATCGCCCCCTGCTGAGTGCTGGGACGGACATGCGCAGAGAAGGGACGGGTCTGAAGAGCCTCCAGGACCGAGCGGCTCCTCAAGCGTAACAGACGGGCTAATCGGAGGCTGAACGTCATGACTGGTCGGTCCGCTCCGGTGTCACGGGAACCTGCGACCTGGGCTCCGGTAGAGCACTTCCGGGGCTCTAAAAGAGACAGTACACAAGTGTCTCTGCTCTGTTCCAGGGCCCTTAAAGAGACAGTACACGTGTTTCTCTGTAGTGTTCCTCTTAAAGAGACAGTACACATGTGTCTATGTAGTGTTCCGGGTCTCTTAAAGAGACAGTACACGTGTGTCTCTGCACTGTTCCTCTTAAAGGGACACTGTGTAAAAATTACTCCCATCTAGTGGTACAATTGTATATTGCATTCCAACTAATAGTGCTCGCTTGTTCAAAAACTACGGTGGGCAGTATGTGCCAAGAAGCTGTGTCATGACATCCAATACTACCTCATCGAGTCATTTGAGTGATGATGAGTTTCGTTATTTCAAACTGCATTGAATCATTAGTGTAAGCTAATGATGTATGGGTAATTATTCCTCGAGCAAGTGAATTATTTCAGTCATCATTCACGCTGGCTTAGAGTGAAAACGCGTTTGCATTTCCTGTACCACGTAATGCTTTTTGCCCCTCTCGGCAGTTCATAGACCGGAAGAACATGGAAGCAGTTCATGCTGATCCGTGCGCAAATGACTTCCGATCCACGCGCAGCTTTCAGTGTTCCGTACTTGTAGAATTGTTTTGTGTACTTGAAGGATTTTCTTTTGTACTTTGTGTAAAACATACTGTATTTGTTTCTGAAGCAAAATGCATTAGTTTGTGAATGATGTTTTGTATTTGCAAACCACACTGAGCGTGTGTGTGAATCATTGTGCGTGAGTAAAACACGTTTTGGGTGCGTGTGAATCGTTATGCGTGAGCAAAACACATTTTGCTTGGGTGCGGGGTTTTGGCATGATTCTAACTCCATAGGTTTGGAGCAGCTCAGTTGCACATTGCGTTCCCACCGCTTATGGTAGGGCGGGGGTTAAGCCGGATAGAGATAGCCGCGGCAGCTGCATAAGCATCGTGACCTCATAGCAGCCTCACACAGTGTAGCCTGCTGATAAATCCAATGAAAAAGATGAACGCAACACAATAAACAAAGATCCATAATATAGTACGTCCAAAAAGGACGGCAAATTTTCTTCAATAAACGTAGCTTTTCATGGGTACTGTGTTTGTTTGTTATTATCCCCCTGTCGCACGGAAGTGAGTTTTCTTTTGACCAATCAATGGATTGGCGTGTGTAGCTCGAACTTGTTGGCACCCTTTCAGACCGCTTGGTACCCAACGGAGGAGTACTTAGCGATAGGTACGGCTAATCACGGCTAAGTCCGGACCAAGCTCACTTTTAGAGGTAGAAATGAGAACCGTTCCCCACCTATTCATACCGATCCGATCCACACCCGGCCGTGGAAACTCACCATTAAAGGACAAATCCGGTGTAAAATGGATCTGGGATATGTTTAATATGGTAACGAGTTGGAATGTTCGTTTGGGAGCAAAAAAGCGCGTATAGACGCATTCTTAAGTTGGCTGTTTTTAGCCAACTTTTAGATAAGTAGATTGGCGAACCCAGAGCTTGCGTGCTGCTGACGGATGTCACAATCACTTTGTTCGTCAATCTACCTATCGAGTCTTAAAAACAAGACGGCGTCGACGGGTGATCGACTGATGGTATTGTGTGCATAAAATGTCCTTTTTAATAAACAATCTTTACACTAACAAAGTTATCAATGCCTCGTTTTATATGTTAAGACCCTTATTATACTACCAAAGAAGTGTCAGGCTACTTTTAGCCTTTTAAGTGGGTTAAAATAGCGATTTAGTTTTTACCATAACACATGCCCCTATCGTTCCAAGTTTATAGCGTTTTGATAGAATCGGCTAAAAACAGCCAACTGAAGAATGCGTCTATCTGCTTTTTTTGTTCTCCAAAACGAACGTTCCAACTCGTTATCATACAAAAAATATCCCAAATCCATTTTACACCGGATTTGTCCTTTAAATAGACAGTACACGTGTCTGTACTGTTCCAATTCATGAAAATGCATGCATTATTAATGATGAAAACTTTATTAAGCTCAAGGAAAATGATTGTTCACAAGTCCTCTGCTCAAGATCAATAAAATTGAAAAGAAGAAACAACACAAAAAACTGTAAGTAACATGAAGTATTGAATAATAATATGCACACTAATGAACATAATAATGTACGTACTATATACATAAACAAATATTCATAAGTAGAAAGTTAAGTAGCCTTCGAATTGAAGATTCTGCATTTCTTATCCCCCATGTTCCCTTGACATTTTGTGTTATACAAACTCCGTTAAAGATATTGAAAGTCACTTTTCCCTCAGGATAGCAGAAGTGGGTTGGTCCCTGCTTGACCTTAACCAATTACAATTAAGGCGCTCGTCTTAACCAATTAAAGTTAAGTCACATGGTTTTCAACCATTTAACGTTCAGCATGACCCTGCGTGCGGCACTCTGCCGTGCGTCAATTAGCTCCGCAGCATTAGGGACAACATCAGTCCGTCAATCAACCTTTACAAACCAACTACATACTACATACTAACTCTGTTTGGATCCGGACCCTCCCGGTCGGACCCTGACGCTATTGGTGAGACCCTGGTGCTATCGGTGAGTCTCTCTCGGCGGTCTAATATCAGGAGTTATAGTTTTAGTTAGTTATAGTTAGTAGCCTACTTGCTGAAGTGACGCACACCCCCTCGCTCAGGATGCACTCGCCCAGGTCTTGGAGTCTTAGCTCGCGGATTGCTAACGGCTAATGGTTCACTCCTATCCACTCATGTTCACTACACTACTACACTGTGTGTGTGTGGGTGTGTGTGTGTGTGCAGGTGAGAGATGGGGAGGGAGGATGAGGAGGCCAAGGAGGGCACGAAGAGGAGGCTGACGGATGAGGAAGAGGCGAAGGGCGACGCGGCCCAGAAAAGGTGAACAACGTTTGTGTCGTTTAGATGCTTTGGTACAAGAAAAGTTTTCGTTAAACCAACGCTCTGAAATGCTAACTCCATGGATCAAGACAGGCTGTAGATTGTGTATTTGATTTATTTAGTTACATGGCGGCCTAGTATCCATCTAGGCTTTTACCTCCTCTATAAATCCATAGAGCTCGACTCAAAAACCATTAACATTGAGCAGATAAAAGGACATCTCACCAGCCTCCCTTACGAGGCTGAAAGCATTAAAAGGAGTGAAAACAACTCAGAAATGGATATTTAATAAAAAAAACGGGTAGTAATGGTGTAGATAAATCAGATGAGGAATGAGTTCACTTCTATTATGTCCACAAAGTGTGTGTGTGTGTGTGTGTGTGTGTGTGTGTGTGTGTGTGTGTGTGTGTGTGTGTGTGTGTGTGTGTGTGTGTGTGTGTGTGTGTGTGTGTGTGTGTGTCATTGGGTTTAATACACAGACCTCTCGTCTTCATTTGAATAAATTAATTAACCTCTATATGCGCGTGTTATTACCCGGCGTGTTGAGCAGACAGAGTGACGCTGTGAGTGCGAGGCGGAGGGACGCTCTTAGTCAGGTCTCGGAGTCTCTGACAGACTCGTTCCGCTCTGCCTCGCGCACACACACTTCTGCTTCAAGCAATTAGTCCTGAAGATATAATGCGCTGCGTTTAGGCGTCAGAAGGATAAAGTGGTGGAGGACTCTGAAGCTCTGAGACGGAGGAACTCCTCAGAAGAGCCGTGCTCCAACTGTTGGTCTACAGTCGATGGAAACTTGTTCCTTCTCCTCCACTAAAACGTTGAGTTAGATTTTGACGTGCCTTCAGATCTAGGGTCGATCACCCACTCCTAGGAAAACGTGCAGAGGAATAAATAGTTTCCCCGGGAGAATCAGCGTCTGAGACACCTGGTGGGGTTTATTAGAAGACCAGAGTCACTCCATGAAGCTCACCCTAACACCCGTTGGACTAGGAGACCAGAGTCCACTTTGAAGCTAACCCCAACCCCTGGTGGGGTGGACTAGAAGAACAGAGTCGCTCAATGTGAAGCTAACCCTAACCCTATCACACGGTGGTCTAGGAGACCAGAATCCTCTTTGAGTTCTGTGAATGCAGCAGAGAGACCCTCTCTGTTGGAGTTCAGCGGTATCCTCTGTAATGTCACTACTTTCATGTTCAGAATCTGACCTTTGACCTGTTCTTTGCCCACCCTCTCCGTGTCGTGGCATGATGCTGTCCAGTGCGAACATGAGGAAGGAGAAGAGGTCCTCAGATGTGGCCGGCGAAAGGAGATCTTCCAAGAAGGTAAAGGCCTAACATCACCTGAGGTTCTGAGGGTCTGCATCGACCAACACCAGGCCTGTTGGCGTCCAGTCGCTGACTGAGATGAAGGCAGACTTCATCTCATCTGTCGATCTGTGTAGTTAGTTATAGTTTGTTTATAGTTGGATTAGTTTATCTCTTTGGTCCACCTCAGCTGATGGAGCGAGATATTGACACTGCCAGGTTCTATTCCTCAGGCAGAGCAAGGCATTAACAACGGTAGGGTTAGGGCTTCCATTCCCACTGGGTCCAGTGACAACAATAAATTAGCTCATTGTGTTGCAAGATTTCTTGAATTAAAGTGACAGCAAGTGACCTTTATGGGAAGGTTCTGGATGAAATGTCTCTGTGATCGTTACATTAAGCCATCATATCCCAGCAGTACAACGTCGAACCTTCCTCCTCACTGTGGGTCTTATCTAACTCCCTCATCATCAGGAGAGGCCAGTGAAGCAGACCTCATCTAACGGTGTGAGGTAAGACCGCCTGATGTCTCTGACAGCTTCTTATTAAGGAGGATAATAAGCTGGCGAGTTAGTGGTGAGTGATGGCTTCTCCCAATCATCCCTCCTCCCCCCCACCCCTCACGGTCCACTGCTTCCGGGATTCTTCTCAATGTAGAACCGTCTCATCAGCATCTTGCCACTGCCACTGGAAATTGGCTCTAATCCGTTTACGATTTAAATTAAATCTTTTCATTTTCCTTTTATTTTTTCTTCTGTCTTTTCCGAGCGGATGGGAATTAATTCTTGTGATTGGCCGTCGGAGGGAGGTGCTGGATGGGGAGGGGAGGGGAGGGGAGGGGTGGGGGGGTTGTGGACAGAGGCCGGCTCGGAGTGTGGAGCTGTCAGGAAATTAATTTGGGCGGAGAACGCGGTGGACTAATGGCATGTGGCTGGTGGCAGCGTAATAAATGAGGCTGCGTGATTGGCCGCTCCGCAGGGCGCCAAGGGTCTCCTCCTCCCTCAGCCTCTGAAGGCTCCAGGCGGCTCTGGGGACGGAGTGAGTCCTCGCTGTTCATTACCACCCCAGACATGAAGGAAAAGTATATTTTGGGTTCTATTCCCGGAGGTGTCGAGGGCCCGAGCTGAGTCTGTGGATTAGTGTGATGGAAGCTCACCCCCTCCTTGTGGACCTCCTCCCGGTGTACCTGAAGACCTCCTGGTGGACCTGCCTTGTGGTTGACCTCCTCCTAGACCTCCTGCTGGACCTCCTCTCAGTTCCTGTGAACGCTGAGGACAGCTCCTGGGTGTCACCATCATGTCGGCCCATCGTCTCCATCCCCCTTCCTAGCACCCCTGGAAGGAGGACCTTCTTCTGGGTCATTCTCTCCTGGGTCTGGGAGGTTCTCCTCTGGGTCTGGGAGGGGAGGTTTTCGAATGAATGAATGAATGAATGGAGCTCCTGTAACTATTTCTTTGTTGGGTTTAGTGTGAAGGAGGAACCAGAGGACCAGGACTTCACCTCAGAGAAGAGGGGACTGAAGAGGAAGAGGTCTAAAGAGGAGGCCTCCTCCTCTTTACCAGGTCAGACTACCAGGTCAGTCCCCACTGCTCCTCCTCACCTGTCACTGTATGTTCAGTGTGCTGCTCTACATTATTAGGTGTAGGAAGTAGACATCAGGAGGAGCAGGTGGCAAAAGTGCCATCATTTCCAAGATTCCATTGGTGCAAGCCCCCCATCTCCTGACCCCTGATCTCTGACCCCTGACCTGCATATGTCTGATTTGAAAATGAATGATAAAGCCATAAATAGAATCCTACAGTTAAAATGGATCAACGCCCACTTTGTTGGAATGGCGTAGGACTCTGGTCTATTCAGGACGTTAGTAATCCAGCCGCTCCACAGAGCTTCGTCTGTAACCTTGTCTCTGTGTTCCTCAGCGTCCACAGGAAGAAGAAGAAGAAGAGTAAGAGCCGTGAGCCGGGGGGGGAAGCCAGCGCGACGGCTCCAAAGGACAAGAACAGGGGGCCGGTGAAGGTGGGTCCTCTGGGCCCGGGGGGGGGGGTTCGCAATTGCTCATTTAACAATATACAATTATGACCGTGTAAGACGAGGAGGCCTGAAGGGGGGGAGCGAATCAGCTGTCAGTGCGTGTGCTTGGATCAGTGATACGCGGGTTGATCCAATAAGTGGTAGTGTATACCCGCACACCATTGGCATGTATGCGCGCTTGTCTCTGCGTGTGCGAACGAGAATGACGGGGAGAAAGGGTGCTATGCAGAGATGAATGAACGGAATGATATTTATATTTTAAAATCGCGTAAAAAACAAAGCAGAATCAATTTGTGGCGCTCTGTGTTTCTGTGGCGCTGCGCCACACATTGGTCTACGAGTCCCCAGTTATCATGATGTTCTGTGGTGAGGAACATGAGGTTCGCCTGATGTTCTGTGGTGAGGAATATGGAGTTATCATGATGTTCTGTGGTGAGGAATATGGAGTTATCATGATGATCTGTGGTGAGGAATATGGAGTTATCATGATGATCTGTGGTGAGGAATATGGAGTTATCATGATGATCTGTGGTGAGGAATATGGAGTTATCATGATGATCTGTGGTGAGGAATATGGAGTTATCATGATGTTCTGTGGTGAGGAATATGGAGTTATCATGATGTTCTGTGGTGCAGGTGAAGAAGGAGGTGAAAAGAGAGGTGAAGGAGGAGGGAGGCACCAAAAAGGTGAAGAAAACCAAGGAGCAGATTGACGAGGCGAGGAGGACGAAGCTGAAGATTAAGGAAGAGGAGGAGCAGAACCGCTGGCGGTGGTCAGTAGAACCCACCTATCCTAGAACCTATGAGTCCTTCAGCTGTGATCCACATCGTCATGAGGTGGAGGACGTAGGGGTTTGATCCCAGAACCCTGCTGCTCAGTCTGCCCTCTAGACTCTTGTTTCCTCTACCTTTCTCCCACTTTCTGAAAATAACAAGGCAGACGGCCCTTTCCCTATGAATGTATAGACTGTAGGATTATAGCCCTATTGAATGCAAACAATTTATATCAATTATATTTAGTTAAAATGCCCTCAATTCTTTGCAACAAACACAATTTCGTCTTTACACTGTTATCCATTCCAATCCTCTTAAAAGGATGATCAAAGCAGCAGGATTATAAAGCTGGCCTTACAGATGGTCACAGCCTGAGGTTTGGTTTATCTGAGAGTGGAGATCCATGCTGAGTGTCTGGTTAGAAATGGCAACGCCCCCATGCGGACAAAAAGATATACTGTGGCGAAAAAAGCATTTCCAAATGATTTGGAGATCCAATTAAAATCCCGTCTTTTGGACACACGGGAGTAGACTCGTCTTTCTCTCATCTTCTCTGTGATGTTGGCAGGTGGGAGGAAGCCAAGTATGAGTCCGGGGTGAAATGGAAGTTTCTGGAACATAAGGGACCCTGCTTTCCCCCTGAGTTCGAGTCTCTACCGGACAACGTCCGGTTCTACTACAACGGTGAGTGACCCAGCCCAGGGCCTCGAACCCAGGGCCTCGAACCCAGGGCCTCGAACCCAGGGCCTCGAACCCAGGGCCTCGAACCCAGGGCCTCGAACCCAGGGCCTCGAACCCAGGGCTTCGACACTCTACCTTTTGAATATCTACAGTTTATGAGCCTTCCACCAGGAGGCAGCCGGCATACGGTCATCGACACCAAACAATCAAATATTACACATGACGGTCTCACTGTCCGCTAGGGGAGCAGGAATGTTGGGCCAGGATAAAATGCTGGAGACAAAACCGTGGAGCAGAGTGGTTCAGTTGATGAGAGGAACGTTTGAATGATGGTCTTTCACTCATTAGTTGCAAATCTGTCCTTCATAAAAAAAAAGGCTCCATCCTTCCTGGCTCTGCCTGCAGCTGGGATGAAATTATCGCAGACTCACAGCCACCGTATGAGGAGGCTAAAGTACACTGGATGTGTCTCACTCTATCGAAGTGTGCGTCTCCAGTTCAGGGGGCGAAGCTGATGTGTCTCTCTCCAGTTCAGTTGGTGAAGTGTGTGTCTCTCTCTCCAGGTCAGGTGGTGTAGTGTGTGTCTCTCTCTCCAGGTCAGGGGGTGAAGTGTGTGTTTCTTTCCAGGTCAGGGGGTGAATTGTGTCTCTCTCTCCAGGCAAGGTGGTGAAGCTGAGTTTGGCTTCGGAGGAGGTGGCGTTGTTCTTCGGCCAGATGTTGGACCACGAGTACACCACCAAGGCGGTGTTCAGGGAGAACTTCTTCAAAGACTGGAGAAAGGTATCCATCCTGGGCGAGAGGAGGGGATGATGAAGGGCAGGAGAAGGACCTCTCGCATTATCTCTGTCAAATACCTCTCTACGACTCTCCCAGGGGTCACCAACTCTTTTGAACCTGAGAGCTACTTCATGGGTACTGAATCATACGAAGGGCATCCAGTTTGATACTCTTCTGAAATAACAAATTTGCTCAGTTTGCCTTTAGTTATATATTATTATTAATGATACTCATCTATGTGAAAACGCTGATCATGTTAATGATTTCTCGCAATAATTATCAACAATGACTTGGTGGGAGGTGGGAAATAGCGCCTGCGGGCGCCTCATATGGTCCTTGCGGGCGCGCGGGCACTATGTTGGTGACCCCTGCTCTTACCCAACCTCCTCCACTGTGAATACAGGGCGTAGTCACAGCCATGAGTACTGTTCTGTGATGGTAACGAGGTTCTGGGAGTTGTGGGGTTCTCTGCTGGCCCAAGCGTCCGTCGAGGTGGGGATTTGGTTCTGCCCCCCGCACTGTCAGCAGGACTCCAGCCTCCATTTGGACACTCACTTGCCCAAAATAATTAAGGCTGCCAATATGACAAGAGCTATAGAGCGACTCGCTGGAGAGAGGGGAGAGGGAGAGAGACAGATCAGTTTGTGGTTCAATTGAAATCAAGTCAGCTTAAAGCCTAAACTCTGAGATGAGCCACAGGCCATCAGCCTCTAACCGTCACCAGCGGGATGTCTTCTGCTTGTTCTTCCCGTGATGCTTGGTGAAGATTTATACAGAGATCCTCACGCATGGTTCTTGTGTCTGTCATTCCCCCCCCCCCCCCCCCCGCCCTTTGGGCATATCATGCTGAATTAATTTTGCACCGCTTTGCGCTCAATGCGCTTCAAAATACGATTTGTACCAAGCATTGATATGCTAATCCATATAACTAGCTCCCCTGCATCTGAACAAATCCAATTCAACACTTTATTACAACAGAAACATCCTCTTCTTATGCCACCGGCCCCCGCCCCCACCACCCATCAATCACACAGCGTCCCCTGGCAGGAAGTAGCAGCCTGGGCTTGGTAAGCGTGTTAGCGTGTGAGCGGCGGTCGCTGGCGGAGCAGCAGGAGTCGTCTGAATAACATCCTGTTCTGTTGAACTGGCAAAGGGAGGAGGTAGTGGTTATGGTCTGCTGAACTGGAGGAGGTAGTGGTTATGGTCTGCTGAACTGGAGGAGGTAGTGGTTATGGTCTGCTGAGGAGGGAGGAGAGGACTGGTGAGACAAACTGAGATCAGAACGTGCCACCGACACACTGGGGGGCATGGTGATCACAGCCCTCAGTGGGTTCACCAGAGGATTCAGGACCGGAGCACGTGTTGTGGTGTTGTGTTGTGATGTTGTGTTGTTGTGTCGTTGTATTGCTTCAGGAGATGAGCAGCGAAGAGCGGCTTTTGATCCAGGATCTGAACAAGTGTGACTTCAGTGAGCTGCACGCCATGCACAAGGCCAAGGTGGAGACGCGCAAGAACATGAGCAAGGAGGAGAAGCTGGTACGACCTTCTCCTTCAGAACGTCTCTCACCTCCTCTAGAACTTCTCTGACAGCCTCCTCTAGAACGTCTCTGACCTCCACCTCTAGAACGTCTCTGACCTCCACCTCTAGAACGTCTCTGACCTCCACCTCTAGAACGTCTCTGACCTCCACCTCTAGAACGTCTCTGACCTCCTCTAGGACGTCTCTGACCTCCACTTCTAGAACGTCTCTGACCTCCGGCTCTCGAACGTCTCTGACCTCCACCTCTAGAACGTCTCTGACCTCCACCTCTAGAACGTCTCTGACCTCCACCTCTAGAACGTCTCTGACCTCTAGAACGTCTCTGACCTCTAGAACGTCTCTGACCTCCACCTCTAGAACGTCTCTGACCTCCACCTCTAGAACGTCTCTGATCTTCTCCTCTAGGAAGTCTCTTGACCTTCTCCTCTAGAACTTTTTTCCTCTGTATGGAACAGTAGACTGCGTTATCGCTCCCGTTTCTTTATTGTTCCTCTTCTTGTAGGTAAGATGAAAGCCTCATCTACTCACTTATCTCCGTAAAGAAACGTTAAAGGCATAACTCCGCCCCTTTCAGTTTTGGATAAGACTGCTGTGTCTCAGATTAACTTCTACTTGTCTCCTGTGTCTCCTCCTCCTCGTCCTCCTCCTCCAGGTGATCAAGGAGGCCAACCAGCAGACGGTGGAGGAGTACGGCTTCTGCCTGCTGGACCACCACCGCGAGCGCATCGGGAACTTCAAGATTGAGCCGCCTGGTCTGTTCCGGGGCCGCGGCGAGCACCCCAAGCAGGGCATGCTGAAGAAGAGGATCCAGCCGGAGCACGTCATCATCAACTGTAGCAGGTCAGGGGGGGGGTCATCGTCAACTGTAACAGGGGGGGGGGGGGCATTATAACCAGCTGGTTAAGTTCCTCTCTAAGACATGCAGCCCTTTCACTCAGTCATAGACTAACCCTCCCTCTCTCTCTTGTCCTTCCCTCCCTACCTCTCCCCAGTGAGTCTAAGATCCCGGCTCCGCCCCCTGGTCACCGCTGGAAGGAGATTCGTCATGACAACACGGTCACATGGTTGGCCAGCTGGACGGAGAATATCCAGGGATCCATCAAGTACATCATGCTGAACGCCAACTCAAAGCTCAAGGTCAACACCTGTAGAGTACACCTAATGTACACCTGTAGAGTACACCTAATGTACCTACTCTGAATATATAGTACAACTATAGCACACCTTTATATACCTACTCAGAATATATAGTATACCTTGATATATAGTGCACATGCCTACTAACTCGAAATATATATGTTACGGCTAACTACCCACTCTAATCTAAACTAGGTCCAAACCGGGTACTTTTCAGCACTGGGTCCTGATTGGTTAATGAGGCTTGTTACCTCTTTTGTATAAACACTGGGTCCTGATTGGTAAATGAGGCTCGTTACCTCCGTGGTTTAAACACTAGGTCCTGATTGGTGGAGAACGTTCAGATGTTGTGCGTTGCTTTTCAATACCGGCTCACCTCTGCCCATTAACGGTTCTGAATCAGAGCTCCACAAATGAACATCAACGGTCCGGTACAGAGTTCCACCTGATGGCCGACAGAAACGACACACTCACTAAAGCTGCTGGGACGAGCTGAGCCTCTGAGCTACAGGGAGCTGAACCTCTGAGCTACAGGGAGCTGAACCTCTAAGCTACAGGGAGCTGAACCTCTGAGCTACAGGGAGCTGAACCTCTGAGCTACAGGGAGCTGAACCTCTGAGCTACAGGGAGCTGAACCTCTGAGCTACAGGGAGCTGAACCTCTGAGCTACAGGGAGCTGAACATCTGAGCTACAGGGAGCTGTACCTCTGAGCTGAACCTCTCATCTGTTTACTGTTTTTAGTTATTTCTCTATTGATTCTTCTCTTCTAGGTTGTATTCAATCTTATTCTACTGTACTTCTATTCTACTGTAACCTTTAGGCCAATATCCACCAGAAGCGCCACGGCAGTAAAACGGTCGCCGAAAATAATGAAAACCAATATAGTCAATGTAGGCTATTCCACTGGATACGGTCGCGGTACGGCACGGAACCGTCCCCAAACCGGCACGTTGTTTACGATTCGTGCCTCTTCTATTTGTGAAAGTTGCCGGTTCCCAGCCATGTCTCAGAACACTTCTACAGCCAATCAGTTAGCATTTTCTCAGGAATATTCATGAGCTCACATTGACCCCTATGGGGTCGATCACATCCCTGAAAGAAAAGAAAAAAAGATGTTGACCCCTCTCATCGACCACGACAATTTCTTACCTCGACAAGCAACGGCAGGTCGTTCATTTTGTCATATAAAAACAGTTAAATTCAAACATTGCTCCGACCGGCATTTCAACACACAATAGACATGATCTGAAAGAGACCGTGTCCCTATAACGCAGAATGAAAACATGTCAATAACACAGTATGGTGAATTATGTCTATAGAGCACCCCCTGCGGCCTGTTTTAGTTTTATTTTTCTTATGTTTTGTGTGTATTCTATGTGTGACTGTACGCTACTGCTGCCTGTCTTGGCCATGACACTTGAAGAGATGTTAATTCTCAATTATGATCATTATTTTCAACTATCCAACAGTAGTTGCCTTGCATTTTTAAATGTCAATGCCGTTTTCAGCCCTGAATAACAAGCTATTTAATAATTGATTTGTATGCGTAGTATACTACACTTTCCATTGAACAATTACCCCTGTAACCATAAATGGACTAATTTTATAATGTAATCAAATGCTCACACACTAGCTGCTATCAGACAAACGTGTAAGTCCTTGGGTTCTCCTGATGAGCCGTATGTGTGTGTGAAAAACCTATCCAGACTTTTGTACCCTGAAAATCTCCTGAATAATACTACCCCTGAGGTAGCATTTTCTCCGTAGGAAATGTAAATTACCTTTTTATATGTGAATGAGGCGTAGAAAGTCGGTATTTCTCAAACCACTTCAGTGGCCGTGTTGATGACGCTTCTGCATATCATTGAATGGCCCCCTAAATGATAATCAGCCTGTTGCCTTTTGTTCGCTGATTGGTTAAAAAATATTTTAATGCTGGCACTTCTTTTAAGAGTAATTTGTGGTGAACAAACGTTGTTGCATTATCGACTGGGGTTTCAACATTATTGCTATGGTTTTATATATGAATAATATTGTATGAATCATTCTAATCGTATCATTTTTACAATTCATATAATAATCATAATAAGAAAATAATTGAATCATGCACGTTATAATCATGCACGTCTTGAGCCATCAGCCGCAACATGTCCGTACCCTACCCATTCCAGTGGGGATTGCAGTACGGAACACAGCCGCTTCGCTGCCGCACATGTTCTGATCTCCTTAATGTTAAGCAGTCGGTTCCTCTTATCTCTCCATCACCCCTTGCCCTCTGACCTCCAACCCCAGGGGGAGAAGGACTGGGAGAAGTACGAGGTGGCTCGGAGGCTGAAGACCTGTGTGGACAGCATCCGGAGGCAGTACACCCAGGACTTCAAGTCCAAGCAGATGGGAACCCGGCAGAGAGCCGTCGCCCTCTACTTCATTGACAAGGTGACTTAAGGTGGACCTGGGGCCTAAAGGTGGACCTGGGGCCTAAAGGTGGACCTGGGGGGCCTAAAGGTGGACCTGGGGGGACTAAAGGTGGACCTGGGGGGACTAAAGGTGGACCTGGGGGGACTAAAGGTGGACCTGGGGGGACTAAAGGTGGACCTGGGGGGACTAAAGGTGGCCCTTGTGGACCTGGGGATGGACCCGGGGAATTAGGTTGGACCCGGTGATGAGACAAACCCCACACTGTAAGACTTCTCTACAGCTACACACTGTGTATTCAACATAAAGCAGTACATTGTCTGTCTATAGCTGGCATTGAGGGCGGGTAACGAGAAGGAGGAGGGGGAGACGGCGGACACGGTTGGCTGCTGCTCGCTCCGGGTGGAGCACATCACGGTGCACCCCAACCTGGACGCCAGCGACTTCGTGGTGGAGTTCGACTTCCTGGGGAAAGACTCTATCAGATACTACAACAAGGTTCCTGTTGAGAAGAAGGTAGACTCCTCCACCCTAATGCACACCTCCACCCTGATGCACGCCTCCACCCTAATGCACGCCTCCACCCTAATGCACGCCTCCACCCTAATGCACTCCTCCACCCTAATGCACGCCTCCTAGGATATTGCTGTATGTCGCATGGAATTAAACAGACTCCATTCTGATCTCTGGAGAGTGAGAGGAAAGGTCAAAACATCACTGTAGTACTGCTGCCACAAGTATTACCACAAGTACTACTAATACCACAAGTGCTACTGCTGCTGTATCATGTATCCCCTGTAACGGCTGTATCATGTAACCCCTGAACCCCAACATGTGATTACCTTCCAGGTGTTCAAGAACGTGATTCTGTTCATGGAGAACAAGAACCCGTCGGACGAGCTGTTTGACCGGCTGAATGTGAGTACTGACTGGTTCTGACTGTCTAACCCTACCAGCTCCTTAATGACCTGTCTTTGTACTGTCTAACCCCTACCTGCTCCTTAATGACCGGTCTTTGTACTGTCTAACCCTACCTGCTCCTTAACGACCTGTCTCTGTACTGTCTAACTGTGCGTTCACACCAAACGCGACGGGGCGACAAGAGCCCATACAAAGTGAACGTAGAGACGCGTGTCGTGTCAAGTTTTGATTTGTCGCGCCACACTTTCGCCGTGCACAGGCGAGCACGCTCATGAGGATTTCTGGCGCGACAAATTCGCTCGAGTTGAAATATTTCAACTTTGACGCAAATTTTGCGTGATGACAGCCGATCAGTGTTCAACAGCGTGGCCACTGAGTGACTTGTGTAATGTAACAGCCAATCAGCGTTCAACCGTCACTCAGTGCAGTGCACTGCAGCATGGAGGAAAAAGTGATTGTTGCCGTTTGCGACAATCTGTGCGCCTCCGGATGGCCGTAGCGCGGGGAGCTCTTATAGGGATTGGGCTTCTCGGGGTTTGTTTACCGGCGTTGCTATGGTTTCCGGTCTCTGTGTTCTCAATTCAGGTGTGTTCCAACGATTTATTAGGTAGGCCTTATTTATTATATTATGCGACTACGTCGGGTCCTCCGACGTCTCTCCCTCTTCCACAAAAGGTAAAGACATGCAATGGTGGTTATCTTGTTGTGGCGCAACAAATTCGACAAAACTTGCACAGCGACAGATTATGATTTGTGGCGCGACAAAACTTCTGCGACAACGCAAACGGGTGACAAATGTCGCGTTTGGTCTGTGAACGCACAGTAACCCCTACCTACTCCTCTGTCTGGCTGACTGGCTGGTGACCCTGAGTGCTGGGATCCCCGAGGAGACGGATGTAGAACAGGAAGCTGGAGGTCAGAGGTTAAATGCCATCTGGGGCCAACCTGGAGGTCAGAGGTCAAGTAGTGGCCCACAGCATGAATGATGATGAGCAGGTTGGGGTTGAGGAGGAGGAGGAGGGGGTAGGAGAGAGAAAGGATTGGAGAGGAGTGGGGAGAGGAAGTGGAAATGAGAAGAATGTGAGGAGATTAAACCCAGGCGGGTAAGAAATTTTAATACAGGGGGGGGCGGGGGAGGGGGCCTCATCTGATCAGTGTGGCCACTCAGCAGGGGTGAGGGGACAGGCCGACGCCCCTGGAGGTGGTCTGAGGTTGGCAGGCTGACGCCCCTGGAGGGGGAGGCGGTTTCAGGTTGCTTCTGTTGCTTCTGTGTTCTGAGACGCACACATGCAGACGACGGCATCACCATCATATTTTAATATTGTGATATTATGGCCTTAGGGCAAGAAGGATGGAGGGATAGAGGGAAGAAGGAGGGTTAGAGGGAGGGATAGAGGGCAAGAAGGAGAGATGGAGGGCAAGAGGGAGGGACAGCGGGCAAGAAGGAATGAGGGAGGGAGAGATAGTGAGCAATAGAGCGAGAAGGAGGGAGGAAGAGAGAAATGGAGGAAAAGGGTTGAATTTGAGTCTGTCCGTGTGACACTTTGCTTTTTAATCGGTTCCTGAGGCGATGGGAGACCAGGGACACAAAGATAGAAACACAGAGACGCACACACTGAGGCTCATGCATGGACACGCAACCATAGGACAGCGCTCTACTGTAGAGGGTCTATAGAGCTCTGACTCTACGGCAGAGGTCTACAGAGCTCTATCTCTACGGCAGAGGGTCTACAGAGCTCGATCTCTACGGTAGCATCAGCTCTGAGCGGACTCGCTTGCACGTCTGACATCATCTCGGAGGGAAATGAGAACTTACCTGGCTGTGATTTTGATTATGTGTGCATAAACAGGTTTTAAATGGCTTCCACTGTGCAGTTTATGTTGAGCTGGGGTACGGTGGAGTTGCAGTGCCCCCTGCTGGGTGCTGGGTGCATGCAGTACTGCATGCTTCACTTCTACACAGGGACAGTCTAATGTTCTGCAGCGGAACAAGAAAGGAAAGACGGCTGTTCTCTGCTCCTCATAGTCCTTGTGTCATAGTCCTATCGACATGGAAACGGATGTAACGGAGTAACCCGTCTGTCCCCCTGTTTGTCTCTCTACCTCTCTGTCCCCCTACCTGTCTGTCCCTCCCTGCAGACTGCAGTGCTCAACAAGCACCTGTCCTCCCTGATGGACGGTCTGACAGCCAAGGTGTTCAGGACCTTCAACGCCTCCATCACCCTGCAGGAGCAGCTCAAAAAGCTGTCCAACAGTACGTATAACATCACACCATAACATCACTGTCACCATAACATCACAGTACTGTCGCCATGACATCACATTACCATAACGTCACCCTTCAGGAGCAACTCGGGCTGCTATCCAACAGTCCGTATAACATTACACCATAACGTCACAGTACCGTCAGCATGACATCACAGCACTGTCACCATAAAATCCCCGTAACACCACAGTCAGGTGTTCGTATTGTTTAAATGTTGACAAACATGCTCAGAGTATTTGACCGTTGATGGTCTCTGTTAATGAAAAGTATTCAAGTATTTTGTGGTGTAGATTACTATGTATTACTTGAAGATTATATATTGGATGAAGGGCTTTTCCAAATACTCAAACTTTGAGATCCATGTAAAGGTTAAGACGTCATTCCTCCCCATCTCCAGAGTCCGATAACCCATCGGAGAAGCTGCTGTCCTACAACCGGGCAAACCGCGCCGTGGCCATCCTCTGTAACCATCAGAGGGCGCCGCCAAAGACCTTCGACCAGTCCATGGCCAACCTGCAGGCCAAGGTCAGCTACATCAGGTCAGGGGGAGCTACGTCAGGTCAGGGGGAGCTACGTCAGGGCCATGACTTTAGCCTTTAGTCTAGCTCTTGTCATCCTAGAGCAACATGACCCCTGACCCCTATCTGCTCCTCCTTACCTGTCTAACCCCTACCCGCTTCTCTACGCTAAGCTAACTGAAATGTGTTCTTAATTCAGTATGCATCTACCTGCTTAGCTAACTGAACCCTGCTCTCCATTAGGTATGCTAGTACCTGCTAAGCTAACTAGAACCTCTGTTCTCCATTCAGTATGCTAGTACCTGCTAAGCTAACTGAACCCTCTGTTCTCCATTCAGTATGCTAGTACCTGCCAAGCTATCTGAACCCTCTTCTCCATTCGGTATGCTAGTACCTGCTAAGCTAACTGAACCCTCTGTTCTCCATTCAGATCGTTGCTAGGAAGGAGCAGCTAGCGCTGGCGAAGACGGAGTTCAAACAGGCCAAGAAGGAGAACAAGGCCAAAGGAGACGCCAAGATACAGACGTAAGCACCGCTGAGCTAGACAGACGCACCACTAGGCTAAGGACTAGAGACCGCTGAGCTAGACAGAAGCACCACTAGGCTAAGGACTAGAGACCGCTGAGCTAGACAGACGCACCACTAGGCTAAGGACTAGACACCGCTGAGCTAGACAGAAGCACCACTAGGCTAAGGACTAGACACCGCTGAGCTAGACAGAAGCACCACTAGGCTAAGGACTAGAGACCGCTGAGCTAGACAGAAGCACCACTAGGCTAAGGACTACACACCGCTGAGCTAGACAGAAGCACCACTAGGCTAAGGACTAGACACCGCTGAGCTAGACAGACGCACCACTAGGCTAAGGACTAGAGACCGCTGAGCTAGACAGAAGCACCACTAGGCTAAGGACTAGACACCGCTGAGCTAGACAGAAGCACCACTAGGCTAAGGACTAGAGACCGCTGAGCTAGACAGAAGCACAGCTAGGCTAAGGACTAGACACCGCTGAGCTCTAGATACGATCAGCCCGACTTAAGACCTCCCTGGACTCAGACCTGGCAGCCGACTGCAGGGTGGAACCGGTGGAAGAGACCTGACCTGTCTCTCTCCAGGCTGGTGGAGAGGAAGAAGAAGGCGGTGGAGCGGTGTGAGGAGCAGGTGCTGAAGATGGAGGTGCAGGCGACGGACCGCGAAGAGAACAAGCAGATCGCCCTGGGGACCTCCAAGCTCAACTACCTTGACCCCCGCATCAGCGTGGCCTGGTACTTCACACTACACACATTTACACACCTCCAAGCTCAACTACCTGGACCCCTGCATCTGCATGGCCTGGTACACACACTACACACCTTCAAGCTAAACTACCTGGTGTCCGAACATGATGTTATGGGTCCCTTGTCCAGGTGTTAGAACCTGATGTTATGGGTTCCTTCTCTAGGTGTAAGAACATGATGTTATGGGTTCCTTCTCCAGGTGTTAGAACATGATGTTATGGGTTCCTTCTCCAGGTGTTAGAACATGATGTTATGGGTTCCTTCTCCAGGTGTTGGAACATGTTATGGGTCCCTTCTCCAGGCGTAAGAACATGATGCTATGGGTTCCTTCTCCAGGTGTAAGAACATGGACGTCCCTCTGGACAAAATCTACAACAAGAGCCAGAGAGACAAGTTTGCGTGGGCCATCGACATGACTGAGGCGGACTTTGTGTTCTAGCTGTGGAGGAGCTGCTAGTTTGGAGTTGCTGGTGGAACATGACTGCTCGAGCCTGGCGGCCCAACGTGTTATTTAGTTTTATTTCTTGATTCTTTCTTTTTTTGAAGAGGCTCTTGACAGAAGATGTTTCTCCAGGTTGGCACTGAAGGTTCCTGGTTCAGTGCTGGAGACAAGTTGTTGTTCATCTGTGATGTGTTAAAGGTTTGAATAAAGAAGCACATTCAAAACGATTCTGGCACGTTCTTTGCAGCCATGGTTCACTGGAAACAGACCACCAGACAGACATATTTAAATACCTTTTTATTAGAATTAAATCACTCACATTTGGAATGCATCCCCAAATTGGCACAAAAACGACTTTTCAAGGCCTGAGATGTTGACTCTTTACCTGGGATGAGCATCATTGACCCACCCTCTACGTAGTGCCCCCCCCTCTATACTCTGCCTCACCCCTACGTAGTGCCCCCCCTCTCCCCTCTCCCTCTATACTCTGCCCCACCCCTACGTAGTGCCCCCCCTCTATACTCTGCCCCCCCCCCCCCCCGTGGGCAGAAGTCTCAGTTTCCAGATAACGGTACGTTGGTCAAGTCACTAAATAACTAAATCACAATATCAATATGTAAAAATCAATCATTTCCCACGTCTCCGTAACAGAATGGGTCGGCGCTGGGGTCCTCTGGCCCGGGGGGGGGGGGGCCTCATGCCTGGTTGTTTGGTAACCTGGGGAGGAGAGTGGCACACGGTTAGTTCAGGTCACCTCACCAGAAGCTCTGCTGAGACTGGTCTCTTCTCTACCTGGTCTCTCTCCTCTCCTGAATTAATCTAGCTGGTCTCTCCTCCTGTGTTAATCTTGCTGGTCTGTCCTGTCCTGTATTACTGGTCTCTCCTCTCCTGAATTAATCTAGCTGGTCTCTCCTCCTGTATTAATCTACCTGGTCTCTCCTGTCCTGTATTACTGGTCTCTCCTCTCCTGAATTACAGGTCTCTCCTCACCAAGCTGGTCTCTCACCTGTATTACTGGTCTCCTCTCCTGTATTAATCTAGCTGGTCTCTCCTCCCCTGTATTAATCCAGCTGGTCTCTCCTCTCCTGTATTAATCCAGCTGGTCTCCTCCTGTATTACTGGTCTCTCCTCACCTGTATTCATCTAGCTGGTCTCTCCTCTCCTGTATTAATCTAGCTGGTCTCTCCTCACCACCATCGATTGAAGAGGACGACGTGGACTGGCATTACAGGTATACTAACATCAATTCTGTACATCAAAACCTAAAGTACGTTGCTCATAATGACCTGGACTCTGCAACCCAACTACACGACTGCTACTTCACTGATGGAGCGCATCCTCGGTCCAAGGGGAACATTGATAACTGGTCTCTCCTGTATCACTGGTCTCTCCTCACATGTATTACTGGTCACGCCTCAGCTGTATCACTGGTTTCCTGTATTACTGGTCTCTCCTCTCCTGTATAACTGGTATCTCCTGTATTACTGGTCTTTCCTGTATCACTGGTCTTTCCTGTATTTATCAGACCTGCAAACTCCTGAGTAAAAAAGGTGACTCATGGGGGGGGGCGAAAATCATCGGTCCAAGGACTACTCGAATTCTGAGCTACCCTGGGCGGGATTTAGCGTGAATATTCATTACGGAGGTTGTGGCACACAATACAAAGGAAAGATTTAAAATTACAGACTTGGATGCAAAATGTAGCCCTTTATTATACAGAAATTTGCTGTTGGTGTATTAGCCTAGGACAACACCCTTGCCCGATTATTTATCTAAATAGCCCTATATTGTTAGAAATCACTAACTTTATGCAAGGTCTACGTTCGTGCAGTACTCGGCGTTGACTCTGTCCTAAAAATACAATATGATTGTAAATTATAAAACGTTAAAAAACCGGTAGCTAACGTTAGATGAATCAAGCAAACAAATAGCTGTTTAGATGTGTGCGGGCCGGTAACGCGTACCTGGGATCGAGTGTTTTAACTGTCTTTAAAGCTTTCTATCGACATTTGTCGATTTTGTCGTAAGGACTGGCTTTGGAAAATGCCTGCGGAAGCAATGTCTGATATGCAGAGACAGCTTTACGCTACCGTCTGTCTCGTATGGTGTAGAATGAGAGCTTGTGAAGTGACTACCGGCAAGCGCGCAATAGCATACTGCCTGAAGGCAGTATCGCTGTCAAATTTGTCCCTGGGAAAAGTAACGTTGTGCCGAATTGAAAAAGGAACTATGTTTCGCACATATTCTCAGTAGTTGCGTGTAACTTTACTATTTACATGAAAAAGTAGTTAGGTTACTGTATTAACGCGTTACTTACTTTGTTGCGCGTTACACACAACACTGTCTACCGGTCACACGGTAACGTCAAAAATCCATACCGTAGCGCAAATTCACAGTGGTGTACTTTCTATATCGTTTATACCGCTCACCCCTACTTCAAATTGACGTTAAGAGTTTCCATCAGACTCGCGCGGTAGCCAGGCGTCTCATCCAAAGGCGAGCTCAGTCTGCGAGATTCTGAAGCAAGTGCGGAGATTCCGATTGGCCCAGAGAAATGTCCATTATAAGAATTATCCAATAATGATTCGCAATTCTAGCCTGCATGGCATGCACAAAGAAAACTCTCCGGTTCTAGGCGATTCACTTGAATGACCCAATAGACCAAGAAAATGGTGATTGTCACCAAAGAGCGACAAGTACGCAGGTGTGATCAATGGTCTCTCCTGTACGCAGGTGTGATTAATGGTCTCTCCTGTGTCACTGGTCTCACCTGTATTACGACCCCTGACCCTCCTTGGGTTTCTCGGGCGGAGCCTCGATCTCCTCCACCCCCGCTTGGGTCATGAGGTCGGCGATGTTCTTCTCAAGGTCGTCGATGCGTGTGCTCATCTCGTCGAGTGGCGGCAGTTAAGGAACCAGCGGGTCAACATCAGCCCTGAGACCACCTGCCTCTGGACTGGGGGGGGAAGTCATGCAGGTGTAGGTAGACCACCAGCCTATCAAGGGACTTGACCCCTGGTAAACTGGTGCTTATGGTTTGAGTTTGAAAACATCTATTTTTTCAGCATGTCTCTGCCAAAAAATCTTCGGAACTGCGAACTTTGAAATTTCGCCTTAAAAAAATACACAAAATGGTCAAAAAGAAAATGTTCCAATCTAAAAACATGTATCCATCTGTTCTCCCTTTCTATAAAAGATAAAATCGAAAAACTGTCAATTTTGTGAAAGTTTGACGCTAAAATCGAAATCACGATCAAAATTCGATTAATCACCCAGCCTCAACATGGGGGTGATATCGGGTGGCGTAACATCAACATGGGGGAGATGTCAGGTGGTGTAACATCAACATGGGGGTGATATCGGGTGGTGTAACATCAACATGGGGCTCATATCGGGTGGTGTGACAACAACATGGAGGTGTAATCGGGGCTCTTTCTGTTAAGGATATTCCTCCCGATGATCTGGTCCGACATGGTTTGGAACTTGTCCTGCATCTGCTGGAGCAGCGTCTGGACCTGAGGACGAAGCAGACGTTAATCATGGCCAGGAGGCGCTCCCGGTCGATAACGCCGTCGCTCACTGATGTTACTGGGGAAACCATCGTAAAGCTACGAAAGATACGGTTGACTCTCCCGCTCCTGTCCCAACTCGCTGTCACCGGCTGGACCGTCTCCATGACGACCAGCAACAGACTTTTAATTCATTCCGACTGAACGACCAAAAGTACAGATCGGTAATGATTACAAATAACATAACATATAACCAGTATAACATCCCAATGACCAGTATAACTATCACGACGATGACCAGTATAACCATCACAATGACTAGTATAACATGACGATGACAGTATAACCATCACAATGACCTGTATAACATCACAATGACAGTATAACGTCACTTTGACCAGTGTAACATCACGTTGACCAGTATAACATCACAATGAACAGTGTAACCATCACAATGACCAGCATAACCATCACAATGGCCAGTTTAACCATTACGATGACCAGTATAACATCACAATGACAATTATAACCTGGGGAGGAGAGTGGCACATGGTTAGTTCAGGTCACCTCACCAGAAGCTCTGCTGAGACACTGGTCTCTTCTCTACCTGGTCTCTAATCAGACTCTGAATCTGGAGGACGGGTGGAGATGCTCTGCTAGCTGGATAGCCTGGGCCAGCTGGATAGCCTCGGCTAGCTGGATACTCACCACGTTTGTGAGGTCCTGCACCGACTTGGGGTCTGTCTCTGCCATCGTGGTCTTCACCTGGTCCCGAGGACTGTATCAATCTGGTTTAACGGAGGAGGGACTGGATCGATCTGGTTGAGGAGCAGAGAGATGCTAGCGTCGAGCTCCAATACTAGCTGCTGAACTCACACACTCGGAGGAGTATCGCGATGTTGTGTAACAACGCGGACTACATCAGAAGTATCGCGAGGTTACTTTCACTGTATCCTGGAGGTCTGTGGAATGTGGAGTTCTTTGAGCTTTTGTAGTCGAATGTGGTAATAAACTGTGTGTGTGTGTGTGTGTGTGTGTGTGTGTGTGTGTGTGTGTGTGTGTGTGTGTGTGTGTGTGTGTGTGTGTGTGTGTGTGTGTGTGTGTGTGTGTGTGTGTGTGTGTGTGTGTGTGTGTGTGTGTGTGTGTGTGAGAGGCGCGCGCGTGTATGTGTGTGGGAGAGAGAGAGGCGTGTGTATGTGTGTGAGAGAGGCGTGTGTGTGTGAGAGAGAGAGAGAGTGAGAGTTGGCTGCCGTTGTTTTCTCTCCTGAAGTTGGGGATCTCCTCGGACCTCCAGCTGGTTACCGGAGGTGAGGAGCAGAGGATTAAAGTTACTGAGTTAGTTGTGGATGATGAACTGCTTATGATCACAATAGTTATATTATATAATTATATAGATATATGGTGGAGAGCAGCGCCGTTTGAACAGCAGTAAGAACCAGTTCAACCGCTCCAAGGATCACTGGATGACTGTTGACTTAGAACCCGTTTCCTCAACTTCTGGTATCATTGTGGTTGTCTGTTTCTTTAGTGTCGGCTGTTATTCTGGTTTTCTGATTGGAGCTCCTTAGTGTTCCTTCCTGCTCCTGATCCCCCCTGAAGACCCCCGTGCGAACCAGGACACCGTGTCCAGGTGAGCAGAAACCTGAACCGAATTAAACTAACTGAACTAAGGCACCGAGTAGAGGTCTGAATGTACGGACTGCGGATCGAGTTTCTGAAAGAGGCAGTTTAAAAGTTATGTTTCTTATACGCAGTTTGTTCGCATGTAAACGGATTAAATGAACCGCACTGCGTGTGTTCCACTAGAGGGCGCTGTGAGCAAGAAAACGGGATGGGAGGAGACAGACTCATGAAAATATGGACAGCTACACATCAGTAAAGGGAAGCATAGTTTGAATGTGATCCGAGGGTACACCCACGTGACCGGGGGTCCGGGTGTAACCCTAGCAGAACCATCTGCCGGGGTCTGTCTCCGGTCCTCTAGCCCAGCAGCAGCAGCAGCAGCAGCTGTCTCTGGGTAATCAGACACGCTGACAGGCCGAAGCTCCATGACCTCAGAGAGAGATGGACTCACAGCCACCTGCAGAGCTTCAAGTTTGATGGTCCAGAACCCTCTGGTGTCCCGGTAGGGGTCTAGGGTTCCCAGTGGGTTTCTGGGTGTCCCAGTAGGGGTCTAGGGGTCCCAGTAGGGCTCTAGGGGTAGCAGTGGGGGTCTAGGGGTCTAGGTGTCCCAGAAGGGGTCTAAGGGTCCCACATAGTCCTGCCCCAGTGCGGTGGAACCCCACCCAGGGTCAGTGAGCACATAGCCTCATGCCGGAATACGTGACACAATAACAGAATCAGTTGGTGTCACCAGAGCACTCTGTGACCACTTCCTCTTCGCTGATCACACAACCAGCTGAGGGGCCGATGGGCGGGCCCCCGTCGGTGGGCGGGCCCCGCGGCCCCTGGTCCTGAAAGATAAGCTCCCCTGCTTATTGTGCATGTGTGTGTGTGTCTTTCTGTGTGCTTCTGAAGGTTTTAAGGAGCCTCCCCTCCCTCCTAGCTCCTCTCCTCTGGGTGGTGTCGCCTCTCCTCCTGCACCCTCTTCTCCTCTCCTCTCGGTGGTGTTCACCTGTCCTCCTCCACCCTCCTAGCTCCTCTCCTCTGGGTGGTGTTAACCTCTCCTCCTCCACCCTCTTCTCCTCTCCTCTGGGTGGTGTCACCTCTCCTCCTCCTCCACCCTCTTCTCCTCTCCTCTGGGTGGTGTCACCTCTCCTCCTCCACCCTCTTCTCCTCTCCTCTGGGTGGTGTTCATCTGTCCTCCTCCACCCTCCTAGCTCCTCTCCTCTGGGTGGTGTTAACCTCTCCTCCTCCATCCTCCAGGTCTCCTGCTGTGCGAGCGTCCGATGAGATAATGGAGGTGGAGGCCGATCTCCATGGCAGCCAGCCGATGGAGTCGTCTGTGGGGGTGCTGTCGGTGGTGGCGTCGTGTGTGATGGTGTTCGGGGGGGCCCTGCCCTACCTGCCCCAGTACCAGGAGATCCTGAGGAGCAACGACACCACCGGCTTCTCCACCCGCGTCTGCCTGGTGCTGCTGCTCGCCAACATCCTGCGCATCTTCTTCTGGTGAGCACCACCCACTGGTGGAGTCATGAACACCCTGTGGTACCAGCACCACCCAATGGTGGAGTCATGAACACCCTGTGGTACCAGCACCAACCACTGGTGGAGTCATGAACACCCTGTGGTACCAGCACCAACCACTGGTGGAGTCATGAACACCCTGTGGTACCAGCACCACCCAATGGTGGAGTCATGAACACCCTGTGGTACCAGCACCACCCACTGGTGGAGTCATGAACACCCTGTGGTACCAGCACCAACCACTGGTGGAGTCATGAACACCCTGTGGTACCTGCACCACCCGCTGGTGGAGTCATGAACACCCTGTGGTACCAGCACCAACCACTGGTGGAGTCATGAACACCCTGTGGTACCTGCACCACCCGCTGGTGGAGTCATGAACACCCTGTAGTACCAGCACCATCCACTGGTGGAGTCATGAACACCCTGTGGTGCCAGCACCACCCGCTGGTGGAGTCATGAACACTCTATGGCAGTGGTACTCCAATAGGGGTACATGTCCACCTAGGGGTATGCTGGAGTACTGCAGGGGGGACTGCAGTACTCCTCACTTCAGAGACCATGTGTGTGGACCAAGGAGCTACAATCAACAGAATCCTCTAGTCTGATCGTATTTAGAGTCTCTTATCTCTGGTAGCTTCTCATCACTGGGGATGAGGTTTCCTGTTCACCCACTGATTCGCCGGGAGGAGACCTCTGAGGTTTAACACCAGTTTGGACGTACAGATGGACAGAACGCAGAGCTATAATCTGTCTGTCTCCCTCCCTCCCTCCCTCCCGCCCTCCCTCCCTCCCTCCCCTAGGGTGGGGAAGCAGTTCGAGCTGCCCCTGCTCCTCCAGAGTGTGGTCATGATCTCCACCATGTTCTGCATGTTGCGTCTCTGCTGCCACGTCCACAACTCCAACCGCGTCAGCACCAAGCAGCACCGCCTCTCAGGTACAGCACGGGCTCACCTCCATCACCTCCACTACACCTCCATCACCTCCATCAACTCCACTACACCTCCCTCACCTCCATCACCTCCATCGACTCCACTACACCTCAATTACCTCCATCACCTAAAGAACGTCCCTTACACCTCCATCACCTCCACCACACCTCCATCACCTCCTCTACCTTCTCTACACCTCCATCACCTCTCCTAAACCTCCATCACCTCCATCACCTCCACTACACCTCCGTCACCACCCCTAAACCTCCATCACCTCCACTACACCTCCGTCACCACCACTACACCTCCTTCACCTCCACTACACCTCCATCACCTCCATCACCACCAGCAGCGGGCCGCAGAGAGAGGGCGACCTCGTGAGGTCAGGGCGCTCCCAGGAGCCTCAGACACAGAGACGTTGATCATAGGGCCGCAGTGTCTCCTCCCCCCAGGAGGGGGTGCTGTCGGAGCGCGGGAGGCGGAGGCTGTTTACCGCAGTCTGCTTCCTGTTTGGATCGAAAGCGTTCAGCTCAGTGAGAGGATCAGGAGAAACGTTCAGTGGTCTAGTGGTCCCCTGGACTCACCCTCAGGGGGAATGGATGAACGCTCCCTGCAGCCAGTGGTGACTCTGAGTCAGTCGTGAGGGTGAATGGATGAGTCCGTCGTGAGGGTGAATGGATGAGTCCGTCGTGAGGGTGAATGGATGAGTCCGTCGTGAGGGTGAATGGATGAGTCCGTCGTGAGGGTGAATGGATGAGTCCGTCGTGAGGGTGAATGGATGAGTCCGTCGTGGGGGTGAATGGATGAGTCCGTCGTGAGGGTGAATGGATGAGTCCGTCGTGGGGGTCGGCTCTGTCGGAGTGGGGGTTCGGTTTGAGCTGGTAGGGGTGGAGGGTTGGGTTTACACCAATGTGTCGATAGTTCATACTCTCCCCACCACACGTTGACGAACAGATGCTGTTGAATCAGAAGCGTGTGTTTTGGGGTAGAGGGCCGCCTCCGTTTAGAGGTCACTGCAGACCAGGTTGTCACCAAGACAACCGTGGAGCAGGACCGGGCTCAAGATGGCGGAGGAGAGCCTGATGGAAGGCCTCTTCCCGCGGTGCCGTAGACCTGCTCCTCAAGACCTGGGAGCTGGGGGCCCAGGAGGTCTGGGGGGTCAGGGTGGGGAGAGGCTGAGTCCTCCGGCTAAGTGGTGTTCTGAAGACCCAGTAGCCCTCAGACCCAGTAGACCCAGTAGACCTCAGACCCAGTAGCCCTCAGACCCAGTAGACCCAGTAGACCTCAGACCCAGTAGACCCAGTAGACCTCAGACCAAGTAGACCCAGTAGACCTCAGACCCAGTAGACCCAGTAGACCTCAGACCAAGTAGACCCAGTAGACCTCAGACCCAGTAGCCCTCAGACCCAGTAGACCTCAGACCAAGTAGACCCAGTAGCCCTCAGACCCAGTAGACCTCAGACCCAGTAGACCCTCAGACCCAGTAGACCTTAGACCCAGTAGACCTTAGACCCAGTAGACCTCAGACCCAGTAGACCCAGTAGCCCTCAGACCCAGTAGACCCAGTAGACCTTAGACCCAGTAGACCTCAGACCCAGTAGACCCAGTAGCCCTCAGACCCAGTAGACCCAGTAGACCTTAGACCCAGTAGACCTCAGACCCAGTAGACCCAGTAGCCCTCAGACCCAGTAGACCCAGTAGACCTTAGACCCAGTAGACCTCAGACCCAGTAGACCCAGTAGACCTCAGACCCAGTAGACCCAGTAGACCTTAGACCCAGTAGCCCTCAGACCCAGTAGACCCAGTAGCCCTCAGACCCAGTAGCCCTCAGACCCAGTAGACCCAGTAGACCCAGTAGCCCTCAGACCCAGTAGCCCTCAGACCCAGTAGACCCAGTAGACCCAGTAGCCCTCAGACCCAGTAGACCCAGTAGCCCTCAGACCCAGTAGACCCAGTAGATCCTCAGACCCAGTATACCTCAGACCCAGTAGACCCAGTAGCCCTCAGACCCTTATGACGTTATTGGCCTTGTGTTAAAAAAATCCATTGAAAATGTAATAACTGAGCCCAAAAATGTAATACCTGAAGTATCACTTTATTTTATTTTAGATTTCTGGAGAGAAACTGTCACACTTAGCCTTCATATTGCATCTTGCAACCCATACTTAAATACCCTCCAACCTCATAGCCCACTCCACAGGGGGACTTAAAGGAGCAAAGAGTCCATTTGGATTTATATGTAACTCTCAGAGTTCCTTTATAGTACTCATTGTATCCAACCACGCAGGCGAGAGACCACGCAGACGCTTCGAGACCACGCAGTATCATAAACAAAGCTTTACTTTTGCTCTGGGATTCTTGAATCGGCCAAAAGTTTTAGAGTTTAGAGTTTGTTCAGAATAGGTTACTTAGAGTTATGTAGCCCTCCATAAAACCCATTGCATTTGCAGGCTTACTTGTGCTTAGACAGATATCCATAAAGTTTAAAGGCATTGCGAGATTTAGAAAAGGTTGTATAAAAAAAGTTTTCCCATGAAAATATGTGTTAAATTAATTTGACGATGCAAGATCCTCACCGAGACATATATTGCATGTTACATACACCATTAGGAGCAACTGTCTGTTTGTACAACAATATCTGTAAGAATTGTAATGACTTAAGTTAAGACCCAAATGAGCTGATGGCTGTTAAACAAATAACCATAATAAAGAGAGAGGTCCCCAGTACATAGGGCTAGTGGTAATGTGTTTACATGGCTATGCCATCCACTATACCTACACAAATTACTACACTAAACTACACAAAAACTGACACATCAGCACATAAGATTACTGCAAAACCTCTGGAATTACACAAAGTTTGGTGAAATTGTCTTTATAAAATGTACAGATTTCTTTAGTTCAAGAACGGAATGGTTGTGCATGTGTGGATGAGCGAGTGCATTAAATCCGTTTGGGAGCAGAATCTAGAGCATATGCATCAGACAAACATTCAGGTTATTATTATTGATGAATAAAACAGGATCATATGATAATATTGAATAGGGGGCTGCAGCCATATTTATGTATTATTACATTTTCAGCCAAATCTGCAAGCAATCTAATGTCGCTCTGCAGATCAGGCTGGCCCCAAAGCTGGTTTGGCCGATTCAATAATAATATTAGATAATATTAATATTAAGGCTCATACTTAAGTGTGACAGTTTCTTTCCAGAAATTGAAAATAAAATAAAGTGATACCTCAGTTTTTACTTTATTGGCTCAGTTATTACATTTTCAAAGGAATTGTTTAATACAAAGCCAATAATGTAATAACCAACCAATAACGTAATAAGTTATTACATTATTGGCAAAAAGTTATTTACGTTTTGGCTCAACAACTTTCTGCTCCTCCTCTTTCCCTCCTCCTCCTCCTCTCCTCTTTCCCTCTTCCTGCTCTTCCTCTTCCTCCTCATGAATCAGTCCCCCTGCAGTAATTAGCTGCTGCTCATTAAAAGGTCCTCACAGATGTGTGTGTGTTGTGCTTAATGAGGTGTGTGTCCGGGCATTGACCTTCAGCTTTACCTATCAAGGGGTGTGTGTGTGTGTGTGTGTGTGTGTGTGTGTGTGTGTGTGTGTGTGTGTGTGTGTGTGTGTGTGTGTGTGTGTGTGTGTGTGTGTGTGTGTGTGTGTGTGTGTGTGTGTGTGTGTGTGTGTGTGTGTGTGTGTGTGTGCGCGCGCCAGCAGTGCACGTGACGCTGTGCCACACTGTTATCTGTAGAATACAGGAGAGAGAGAGAGAGAGAGAGAGAGAGAGAGAGAGAGAGAGAGAGAGAGAGAGAGAGAGAGAGAGAGAGAGAGAGAGAGAGAGAGAGAGAGAGAGAGAGAGAGAGAGAGAGAGAGAGAGAGAGAGAGAGAGAGAGAGAGAGAGACCAAAACAATGGAATTGATCAGTGTGATTGATCATTGTTGTGTGTGTGTGTGAGAGATTCTTAGACATGACAGCAGGAAGGTTGAGTGAAACGGTGTA
Source organism: Gadus chalcogrammus (assembly GCF_026213295.1). Taxonomy (NCBI): domain Eukaryota; kingdom Metazoa; phylum Chordata; class Actinopteri; order Gadiformes; family Gadidae; genus Gadus; species Gadus chalcogrammus. Next base: position 12,265,449 of record NC_079420.1, read on the forward strand.
AAATATTTTTCTGAAGTGTCTTCACAGAGACACAACGGAACTGTTACCACTGCTGCTGTCTACTGATTATCCTCTCCTCTCTCCTCCCCTCCTCTCCTCTCTCCTCCACTCCTCCTCCTGTGCGTGTCCTAAACTTGGTCAGGTGTGTATGTGTGTGAATTTCCTAAGCTCTGTCAGGTGTGTGTGTGTGTGTGTGTGTGTGTGTGTCCTATGCTCTGTCAGCTATGTCTCAATGTGCCTCCACAACTGTCAGTAATTAAGCCATTCATCAAGTTCACCTTGGGCCACACACACACACACACACACACACACACACACACACACACACACACACACACACACACACACACACACACACACACACACACACACACACACACACACACACACACACACACACACACACACACCTCAGCAGGTCCAGCTCTTATGGTCCCGGCGTGGGGGGCTCTCTGGGGCGTGGACCCGTGAAATGAACATTTTATGAGCCTTTCTTTCTCACTCACATGTTCTCATTTTAGATTTCTGCTGGGAAATGGAAACGTCCTCTACTGGTTCGCCTCCCAGTGTCCCAGTGGAGCGGGGCACTAGCTGTAGCTGGGTGTTAGCTGTAGCTGGAGATAAGCCCTGCTGTCCCTCTAGCTCTAGTGGTGTAGCTCTGCTGTCCCTCTAGCTCTAGTGGTGTAGCTCTGCTGTCCCTCTAGCTCTAGTGGTGTAGCTCTGCTGTCCCTCTAGCTCTAGTGGTGTAGCTCTAATGTCTCTCTAGCTCTAGTGGTGTAGCTCGGCTGTCCCTCTAGCTCTAGTAGTGTAGCTCTGATGTCTCTCTAGCTCTAGTGGTGTAGCTCTGATGTCTCTCTAGCTCTAGTGGTGTAGCTCTGCTGTCCCTCTAGCTCTTGTGGTGTGGCTCTGCTGTCCCTCTAGCTCTAGTGGTGTGGCTCTGCTGTCCCTCTAGCTCTAGTGGTGTAGCTCTGCTGTCCCTCTAGCTCTAGTGGTGTAGCTCTGCTGTCCCTCTAGCTCGAGTGGTGTGGCTCTGCTGTCCCTCTAGCTCTAGTGGTGTAGCTCTGCTGGCCCTCTAGCTGTAGTTTTGTAGCTCTGCTGTCCCTCTAGCTGTAGGGATGCAGCTGTAGCTGCTCTAGCTGTAGTTTTGTAGCTCTGCTGTCCCTCTAGCTGTAGTGATGTAGCTCTGCTGTCCCCCTAGCTATAGTGTTTAGCTGTAGCTGCTCTGGCTGTAGTGATGTAGCTGTAGCTGCTCTAGATGTAGTGATGTAGCTGTAGATGCTCTAGAATAGATGTAGTAATGTAGCTCTAGCTGCTCTAGAATTAGCGGTGTAGCTCTAACTGCTCTAGTATTGGCAGTGTAGCTGAACGATGACCTCATCCATGACTCTGGTTGGTTGAGGCGGTCGGTCTGTCGTCCTGCTCGTTGAAACGGTCAGATGGAGATATCGTCGTGGTAACATCCCGTTGGGCCTGAGGGCTGGAGGCCAGTGGTCCGAGAGGAGAGGGGCTCGTGTTTTGTCACGAGAGGGTGATCAGTGGAAGGGAAGCGGCCACACAGCCCTTCAGGGGCTGAGCTCTGCTGGTCTCGCTTTGGTGATTGATCGTGTAGAGAGAGAGACACACACACACACACACACACACACACACACACACACACACACACACACACACACACACACACACACACACACACACACACACACACACACACACACACACACACACACACACACACACACACACACACACACACACACACACACACACACTCGATCCTAGCACTTGACCCAGTATGGGGACTGGGCCCAGTTTGGGGACTGGAGCCAGTATTGGGACTATAAGGAATGCCCCTAACGCCCTGTACCCGCCCCCAGAACTGGACCCGCGGTACTTCTGGCAGTGGACCATGTTCGAGGACTACCTGCTGTTCTGCCTGCTGTTCAGCGTGGGCTGCTGCCTGCTGACGCTGCTGCTGCTCGACTCGCCGCTGTTCATCGAGGCTCTGGGCGGCCTCGCCCTGCTGCTGGAGGCCCTGCTGGGCCTGCCGCAGCTGCTGCAGAACCTCCAGCAGCGCTCCACCCGCGGCATGAGGTACCTCAGGGCACCGTGTAACACCACACCGGGGCACCTTGTAACACCACACCGGGGCACCATGTAACACCACACCGGGGCACCATGTAGCACCACACCGGGGCACCTTGTAACACCACACCGGGGCACTGTGTAACACCACACCGGGACACCATGTAGCACCACACCGGGACACCATGTAGCACCACACCGGGGCACCTTGTAACACCACACCGGGGCACCATGTAGCACCACACCGGGGCACCTTGTAACACCACACCGGGGCACCATGTAGCACCACACCGGGGCACCTTGTAACACCACACCGGGGCACTGTGTAACACCACACCGGGACACCTTGTAACACCACATCGGGATCCAGATGTTGGAGGAGGCTTTGTGTATGGATCCAGATGTTGGAGAAGGCTGCAGGTCGTGTGTAAAGCTGTGTTCCTTCTTTATTGATGATCTCTGGGCTCGGGTTCCAGTGTCTCCCACTAATGACGAACGCATCCTGCACATTATTAATCAGCATCATTGTTTCCTGATTGCTAATGATGCTCGCGGGACAAGGTCCTGGTGTGTGTGTGAGCATTATCCTTCAGGAAGTGTCCTGCTGATGGTTCTCTCTCAGGCCCCAGAGGGCTGGGCCACGCTCTTATTGTGAAGGCGGTTTACAGTGTGCAGCGTTAGAGGGACAGGTCAGCTGACAGAGCAGGAAGCTGTTAACACAGCACCTCCTCCTCCGCCTCCTCCTCCACCCCCTCCTCCCCCTCCTCCTCCACCTCCATGTGTCCTGGACACCTCCATGTGTCCTGGACACATGGAGGGGAGACGAGGGGTGAGGGGGGAGACGAGGGAGGGACGATGGGTGAGGGGGGTGACGAGGGTGAGACGATGGGTGAGGTGGGAGACGAGGGGTGAGGGGAGAGACGAGGGGTGAGGGGGGAGACGAGGGGGAGACGATGGGTGAGGGGGGAGACGAGGGGTGAGGGGAGAGATGAGGGGTGAGGGGGGAGACGAGGGGGAGACGAGGGTGAGGGGAGAGACGAGGGGTGAGGGGGGAGACGAGGGTGAGACGATGGGTGAGGGGGGAGACGATGGGTGAGGGGAGAGACGAGGGGTGAGGGGGGAGACGAGGGTGAGGTGGGAGAGACGAGGGGTGAGGGGGGAGACGAGGGCGGGACGATGGGTGAGGGGGGAGATGAGGGGTGAGGGGGGAGACGAGGGTGAGATGATGGGTGAGGGGGGAGACGGGGGGAGACGAGCGGTGAGGGGGGGAGACGAGGGTTGAGGGGGGAGGATCTGCTCTTCCTGCTTTAAGCTCCACTTTAGTTGACTTCATGAATAATGAATGGGTTACGAACTCCTCACCTGCCTCACCCACCTCCCTCAGAAACATGTTTCCTTCCTTCTCCCCTTTCCCCTGTCTCTCCCCCCCCCCCTTCATCTAGAGGTCAGCTCCTCCCTCCCTCCCTCCCTCAGAAACATGTACTCCCGCCTCCCTCCAAACACCAAACTATTGTTGACACATTTTAAACCAAAGCCCAGGGTCTCAGAGGGAGTGGGGGGGTACTTCACACTTTGAAGAGGAGGTGTCCCTCATCACACCAAGAGGTGTGTGTGTGTGTGTGTGTGTGTGTGTGTGTGTGTGTGTGTGTGTGTGTGTGTGTGTGTGTGTGTGTGTGTGTGTGTGTGTGTGTGTGTGTGTGTGTGTGTGTGTGTGTGTGTGTGAGGACAGTCCGTCCCCGTTGATCGATACTCTAATCACTCCCCACTCCCTGCGGAGCCCAAGACGTTCTCACTTACTACACAGAGAGAGAGAGAGAGAGAGAGAGAGAGAGAGAGAGAGAGATCCATCCTCTCAGTCTAATGGCCTCTCTCCCCCAGTGTGAAGATGGTGGTGATGTGGACTCTGGGCGATGTCTTCAAGACGTCCTACTTCCTGCTGAACGAGAGTCCGGTCCAGTTCTGGGTGTGCGGGTCGGTCCAGATCGTGATGGACGCCCTCATCCTGCTGCAGGTCTTCCTCTACGCTCCGGACGCACACTCCAAGTTTGGCTGAAGCCGTTGCTATGGCGTCATCATCCGCGTTTGAGCGTTGCCGCGGCAAAGATGGAGCCGTTCCACCCTAAGTGTTTCAGCCCCCTCAAAAGTCAACCCCTCTCACCCCCCCTCCCCCAGGTCAACCCCCATCTGCATAAAATGTGAATATCCCGCATCCCCCCCAAAGGTCAACACCTCTCACCGCCCCCCCCAAACAACCCACCTGCCCCCCACCCACAGGTCCACCCCACCCAGCACCTCCTTTAAGGTGACCACCTACAGGACAACAACGCCCCCCCTCAGTATCATCAAGAGGTGCTCTCCCTATTTTCAAGATTAGTATTATTTTTATAATACTAATCAAGAGGTGCTGTCCCCCCCCCCCCCCGTCCCCCCCCCTCAGGATCCTGTCTTCTGCTACATGAGTCTCTCTCTCTCTCTGTCTCTCTCTCTCTCTCTCTCTCTCTCTGTCTCTGTCTCTGTCTCTGTCTCTGTCTCTGTCTCTGTCTCTCTCTCTCTCTCTCTCTCTCTCTCTCTCTCTCTGTCTCTGTCTCTGTCTCTCTCTCTGTCTCTGTCTCTGTCTCTGACTCTCTGTCTCTGTGTGTGTGTTACACTACTCTGTTACTGACTGGATTCCTCCTGTCCGGTGTTAAGGCTCAGTTATGGTTTACGTTAGCGGACCAATCGCAGCCCTTGCTGCTGCACGAAAGGAAAAAAGATTTTGCAGGCACACGTCAAGTCCTTGCGGGGGAAGCAAGGAGGGTCCGCAATCAAGTAATGGGTCCGTAAGCCCCCTTGCGTTGCTTCAACATGGAACCATAACTAAGCCTTAACGCTTTCTGGGCTGTAGGGGGCGGAGCTCACTGCCATTGGTCAAATCGTCAGATGAAGAGAATCATGTGATCCTGAAGACAGGAGGTCTGTGAGCCTCTGACCTGTGGGAGTGGATTAATGTTAGGGTGCTCAACATAATCACTGGATTTAATGCATTGTACTGAAGTCAGACGTATCAACGTTCAACATAACTGGAGATCTGTGTTACTGCTTTAAAAACCTGCCAAAGTTTGCCTTGCAGAGATTTTGTTCATGAGAAATATTTATCTATTGCTATTTTGACGTCTATAAATGATTTATACTCCAGCAGCTGGTGTGATGTGGTTTTATTTCAGTTCAAATGTCTGTTTTTTCTGGCTGACAAAATTGGAAGAGAGAGAGGAGGAGAAGGGGGAGGAGAGAGTAACAGAGGTTCTCTGTTGATCAGCTGTTCTACTACCAAGGCCAATTTCGACCAGATCCGTCTCAGATGCGTCATGGCAGTGAAATGTTTTCTGCAGACAATAGAAACCATCCAGTCAATGGTTATGGTCGCAGCACGGCACAAAACCGTCCCCAAACCGACACCTCGTTTACGATACTTGCCTCTTCTATTTTTGATGGTTGCCGGTTTGCAGCCGTGCCTCAGAACACTTCTACAGCCGATCCTTTTGCGTGTGCGCGCGTGTGTGTGTGTGTGTGTGTGTGTGTGTGTGTGTGTGTGTGTGTGTGTGTGTGTGTGTGTGTGTGTGTGTGTGTGTGTGTGTGTGTGTGTGTGTGTGTGTGACCTAGTGAGGTACATTATCTAGATGTGAGTTGAAGTCCACTCCAACATTCTGCTGACACTGTGCAGCCAGATGCTGCTTGTCCACAGGGTGCCGCACCCCTCCTCAGGCCGCGCCCCTCCTCGGGCCACGCCCCCTCACCCGTGTGTGTGTGTGTGTGTGTGTGGGGGGGGGGGGCAGAGCAGGACAGGACCCCGCCTCTTGATGGATGGAGTGTGTTTTCACTGCAGAGGAGAGAACCTCCTCAGTGAAGGATGAGTCCAGAGAGCACACACACAGACACAGACACACACACACACACACACACACACACACACACACACACACACACACACACACACACACACACACACACACACACACACACATACATTTCCATGCACACAGACACACACACACGCATGTTAACATGCACTCAGACACACACATACATTAACATGCACACAGACACACGCGCATACACACGTTAACATGCCCTAAGACACACTCCGTCTCTCCTTCATGCATGGATGCAGGAGATTTAAAGTGTCGAGCTCACTGCTGAGGTTTGGTTCCTGGTCTGTGGTGCAGAAATATGAAAGAGATGAATCCCTTAGTCTGAGCTCTAATTACACACTACACACACTGACACACACATAGAAACATGAATACACACGCTGACACACACATAGAAACATGAATACAAACTACACACACTGACACACACATAGAAACATGAATACACACTACACACACTGACACACACATAGAAACATTAATACACACTACACACACTGACACACACAGAGAAACATGAATACACACTGCACACACTGACACACACATAGAAACACGAATACATATTATACACGCTACTCCACACACACATACCAACATGAATACACACACTGACACACACATACCAACATGAATACACACCACACAAACTACTCCACACTACACACACTGACAGACTTGCCACCTCCTTCTCGTCCTCCCCATCTTCCTCCTCCTCCTCCTCCTCCTCCTCCTCCTCCTCCTCCCGAGTGTGGTCTCTCTCCTCCTCCTCCTCCTCCTCCTCCTCCCGAGTGTGGTCTCTCGCCTCCTCCTCTCTCCTCCTCCTCCTCTCTCCTCCTCTTCTCTCCTCCTCCTCCTCCTCCTCCCGAGTGTGGTCTCTCTCCTCCTCCTCCTCCTCCTCCTCCTCAGGGTCCGGTCTCCTCCGGGCTGCAGAGGACATGGAGACCTCAGCCTCATAAAGGTACACAGGAAGTGATGTCACACTGTGTGTGTGTGTGTGTGTGTGTGTGTGTGTGTGTGTGTGTGTGTGTGTGTGTGTGCTCTTTGCTGATTGCTTTATAGCCGCTGTTCTTGTCTGTTATATCTTATAGGTGGTGTGTTGGGTCAGACACACACACACACAAACACACACGAACATTTCCCTCTGAGCTAAGGTCACTGCAGTACATGTCGGAGAGACGTGCTTTCTGCATATAAACCACTTATTCTAATAAACGCCTTCAGCGCACACACTGCGTAACATTCACACACACACACACACACACACACACACACACATACACTCGCACACAAACTGCAAAACACCACACACACACAAACCCACCACACATACATTCACACACACACACCACACACACACACACTTACACACCACACCCACACATTACACACACACCACACTCACACACTACACATGCACCGCAACACACCACACACTACACACACCACACACACATCACAATACACCACACACACAACAGGCACACACTTACACTCACACACACAAATACACACATGCAGGCACACACCACACACACACACATGCACACACACCACACGCACATACACTGCAACACACCACACTCACACAAACCACACGCACACACCGCAACACAACACACACATACACTACACAGACAAACACTGCAACACACTGCCCAAACACACACCGTAACATCCCGCGCCTCACTAAACTCACATGCAGAACACACAAACACACACGCACACACTCAGTCTTGCAGGGACAGACGTGTCTTCATGAGGTCTCATTCCGTCCTCCACAATGTGGGGACCCGCGTTCCCCGAGCAATTAGCGCTGGATTAGCTTGAGGTCAGCCCCCCCCCCCCGCTGACAGACACAGGGGGCAGAGCATCTACACTGCATAGACACACAGTAACAGGATATAGAACCACATTTACAGAACAAACACAAAAATATAAGAGGGAGGGAGAGACGGAGAGAGGCAGGGGGAGAGATAGGGAGGTGTAAAGGGAGAGGTGAAGAGTGAGAGGGGGAGAGGGATAGAGAGGGAGGGGGAGAGGGAGAGGTGAAGAGCGAGAGGGGGAATCGAAGAGGGGGAGAGGGAGGGGGAGAGGAAGAGCGAGAGGGGGAATGGGAGTGGGAGAGAGGGAGGGGGAGAGGGAGAGGTGAAGAGCGAGAGGGGGAATGGGAGAGGGAGAGAGGGAGGGGGAGGGAGGGGGAGAGGGAGAGGTGAAGAGCGAGAGGGGGAATGGAAGAGGTTGAGAGGGAGGAGAAGAGAGAGGGAGGTAGAGAGGGAGGGGGAGAGCCAGGGGGGTAAGACAGAGTTAGTTTAAGGACGGGGGTATTTAGTATGCCTCTACAATGGGGAGGGGAGAGAGGAGGGGTGGGGGAGAGAGGTGGGGAGGGGGGGGGGGGGATGAAAGTCTGTGTGAGATAAGAGACTCCATCAAAGAAGTGTTCAGCCTCTTGAAACGATGAGACTGGAATAACAATTGGAGAACGACCGGCCATTACCTCCATAACCCTGATTCCAGTACCGCCAGTACTCACCCAGCGGCCCTAGACACACAAGTACTCGACCTACCAGTATAAACCTACCAGTACTAGGCCTACCAGTACCCGACCTACCAGTATCCGACCCACCAGTACCAGACCTACCAGTAATAAACCTACCAGTACTAGACCTAACAGTACCAGACCTACCAGTACTAGACCTACCAGTATTAGCCCTACCAGTACTCAACCTACCAGTACTAGACCTACCAGTACTAGACCTACCAATACAAGACCTACCAGTACTAGACCTACCAGTACTAGAACTACCAGTACTAGAACTACCAGTACTAGACCTAACCCGACCAGAACCACATTGTTGCTGTACCACCTGCTCCATGTTCTATTACGCTAAATGTTAGAATGTAGCGGTATGAAGCTATATGTTAGCATGTAGCTGTATGAAGCTATTTGAAAGAAGGTGAAGCTATATGTTAGCACCACCACCTCTGCCACGTCTCCACGTTCCCAGTGGGTCGTTGCCACGTTCCCAGTGGTTCCCAATGGTTCGTCTCCATGTTCCCAGTGGTTCCCAGTGGTTTGTCTCCACGTTCCCAGTGGTTTGTCTCCCTGTTCCCAGTGGTTCCCAGTGGTTTTCCAGCAGGCTGGAACCTCCCTGATGGTTTTAAGGGCACCAGTGATGGATGTGATCTCGTGCACAGAGTCGCACTCTGGATCTTGTAACGGTCGATCATTTACAACATTTGTTTACTTCCAGATAAATCCGGTTCCTGTCGGAGAGTCGACAGAATGCCGACAGATGAACGACCGTTGGCAGAAGGCCACCAATCAGAGCACTCCCAGCTCTCAGTGGGAAAGGCATTAGCAGGTACTTTACCAGTGGACATTACCCTGATGGTCGGACCTGACACTCAGCACTGACCACTTACATGACTTGCTGAAACGGACTCCTCTCCTCGCCTGTCCTTACCCCCTCCTCTCCTTCTATTCCTCCTTATCTCCTCCTCTCCTTCTATCACTCCTTTCCTAACTATCCCCTCTAATATCCTCCCCTCCTCCTCTCTCCTGCTCTCCTCTTATTTCCTCCAATCGTGTCCTCCTTGTGCTCTCTTCTCCTCCTCCCCATCTCGTCTCCCCCCTCCTTTCCTCTATGCTCCCTCTTCTCCTCTTCTCCTCTCATCCTTTTACTTGTCTCCTTTCCTCCCCTACTCTCATCTCCTCTTCCTTCTCTCCTCCCCTCCTCCTCTCCCCTCCTCTCCCCTCCTCCCCCCCCTCCTCCTCTCCCCTCCTCCTCCTCCTCTCCCCTCCTCCTCCCTCCTCCAATACTTCAGCCCATGTGGAGTTCTTCTTGTTCCACATGTAATTTATTGACCATGGCTCCGCTTGGGAAGACGGGGGAGAAACGGGGGAGACACGGGGGAGACAGAATTGTCCAGGTTCGAAACCCAACAGGACGTTGTCTGAGGTGCTCAGCGTGTTGGGGCTGGCAGAGAACCAGGCAGAGAGCAGAGATGTTCCTAAAGCGTGGAACACACCAGCCCAACCGTCGGCCGTCTGAGACATTTGGGGAGACTCGAAAGGGTTTGAGAACCAATGTGTCTGGTCCAAATGAACATGCAAAGTCTGAGAGCTTTGAAGGTCTGAGGATTGGAGCCATCGGATACTCTGATTGGTTGTTTGCTGCTAGCACACAATCAGCGAATCAGCGCAGTGTGTGGGAGGGGCGGAATAGCGCCACGAGACTAGCGCCACCCGATGTTTAGGAGACTTATTGCATCTCGCGCAAGCGCAGAACGTCCACTCCACCGTGTATTTGGCAGTAGTCTTCGCAGTGTATTTCAATGCCACTTATCTGCCGAATGGGTCAGACTAGAGGCAACGTGGCCATTGGTTGAGTTCTGGGCGGTGTGTGGCCCCTTGAGGAGCTGAACTCGGTCTGCAGCCACAGGTGACCCACCCACACCAGGGGCCCTATCTTGCATCCGGCGCAATTTACTTAATCACTGGCGCATGTGTCTTGTCTAGTTTGCAACTGGCGCAGAGCGTACTTTTCCCTCCTGCGACACGCGTCTGTAAATTAGGGAATGATCTTGCGCCCCAAGGGGCGGCTCGGCGAAAGGAGGAGGCGTGTTTTGGCGCAAACGTTCCCTGGTGCTATCTCGCAGTTTCAGAAACCACTTGCGCCCCAAACCAGGAAATACCTGGTTTAAAGTCAGTGGCGCATTGTTCAGATGCTATTTTAAGGGCGCATGCATAATGTTGCTTGTGAACCTCGCGCATACACTTTGCTTCTCTCATCTACCTAGCCACACATTCTTAGTTAATAATTTGGGAAAGAACAGCTGATAAAGCGGTAATAAGTTGTACTTTTAAATCAATGCATCTGCAAACACCGTACAGCAAACACATATTTTCTTGACACAGACATCGTGTACATGCTGTTTAGTATAGGAGTTGTATAGTGTAGGTGTTGTGTAGTGTAGGGTGGTGTGTAGATCCTATAGGATCAGGTAAGTAGTGTAGGTGTTGTGTAGTGGGTCTAGTGTGCAGTGTGTTTCACACCCAGCAGCACCACCTCACCAGTGCCTTGTGAGTCTGTCGAGGCTTTCTGCTCTGGTGTAAATAATGAATGATGACTCTCTCTCACGAGGGCCGTGTGTGTTTCATATGTGTGTGTGTGTGTGTAGGCACAAGGATATATGTGCGTCTGTAGGGGGATGTATGTGTGCGTGTGTGTGTGTGTGATTGTGTGTGCTGAAACATGCCTATAGGGTGATGTATGTGTGTGCGTGTGCTTATGTGTTGATATATGCCTATAGGGGGCGTGTGTGTGTGCGTGGATCTATGGATGTTGGTTTCCTCCGGGGCGGTGGGGGGCTGATCTGAGGTCCTGAGAGAGGAAAAGGGGGGGGGGGGGGGGGGGGGGCGTCTCCAGACATTTGCAGGCTTGCAAATCTTGAAATTAAGCGTTAGTATATAGTGTGTGTGTGTGTGTGTGTTTGTGTATATATATATGTACACACACACACACTATATATATATATATTATGTATGTATGTGTATATATAGTGTGTATGTGTATATATAGTGTGTGTGTGTGTGTGTGTGTGTGTGTTTGTTTTTGTCCAGTGTGTGTGTGTGTGTGTGTGTGTGTGTGTGTGAATATAATGTGTGTGTGTGTGTGTGTACAAAATGTGTGTGTGTGTGTGTTTGTATATAGTGTGTGTGTGTGTGTATAGTGAATATGTGTGTGTGCGTGTGTATAGTGTGTGCGTGTGAATAGTGTGTGTGTGTGTGTATAGTGTGTGTGTGTGTGTTTGTGTGTGTGTGCGTGGTTCTGATGCCAGGTGGAACCGGACTCCTCAGTGTTATGGATCCCCGACCGTGACCCGTGGGCCAGCCAGGTCGTCGTGGTAACCGAGAAGAGGTTCACATTCTGGGATGTAGGGGAGGATTGTGTTCTGGGGACCTCTCAGCCTCTCAGGGTCTCAGGGTCCAGAGTCAGGACATTGAGGGTGTGTTCAGAGTCAGGACATAGAGGGTGTGTTCAGAGTCAGGACATAGAGGATGTGTTCAGAGTCAGGACATAGAGGGTGTGTTCAGAGTCAGGACATAGAGGGTGTGTTCAGAGTCAGGACATAGAGGGTGTGTTCAGAGTCAGGACATAGAGGTTGTGTTCAGAGTCAGGACATAGAGGTTGTGTTCAGAGTCAGGACATAGAGGGTGTGTTCAGAGTCAGGACATAGAGGGTGTGTTCAGAGTCAGGACATAGAGGGTGTGTTCAGAGTCAGGACATAGAGGTTGTGTTCAGAGTCAGGACATAGAGGTTGTGTTCAGAGTCAGGACATAGAGGGTGTGTTCAGAGTCAGGACATAGAGGGTGTGTTCAGAGTCAGGACATAGAGGGTGTGTTCAGAGTCAGGACATAGAGGGTGTGTTCAGAGTCAGGATATAGGGTGTGTGTCTACTAGGGATGGGTCGGTCACGAACGATTCGTTCACAACGAACGAATCCCGAAGGTGAACGACGAGAACTGATTCCCAAAACAAGAGAACTGGTTCTTCGATTCTTTTTTTTTTTTTAACATAAAACAAAAATTTGGTCAAGTAAATAAAATATACAAACGAACAGAGCTCCATCTCCCCGCGACATTATATTGATTGAGTCTAAGATTCAGAAGATTCAGCCAATGAGAGTGCTACAGCAGGTAGCAATCGCGTTGCCATAGCCCATGGGTAAACAAATGACAAGGCACCGCCACACAAGTTAACGAACGATCGCTGTAGGCTTCAATATCATTGTTCTACAACACTGTTACTTGCTTTAATAAAGTATTGTTTTACCTACCATGGAAATAGTCGAACTGCGTTGTATTGGCCAATGCTACAGAAATTCCCTTTTTTTGTTCTCCGAGCGCACCGTGACTGAAAACCTTTTTTCGTTTCAATTTTTTTTCCCCGTTGTTTTCACCGCGCGGTGCGGTTCGGTGCAGCTTGGCGCAGCTCAAAATTACGGCTTGTGTTTCGACCGCCAACAGTACCCTTATGGTAGGGCAGGCTGTGAAAAAGCCTTAATTGGCGGGCGTACCCAATACTTATAAGCTAAGCAGTGGGGGGAGCGGGGCAGACACCTGTGAGATTCTCTGTCAAATGACGTAATCTGACTTAACCAACTAATCAAACAAACTAATTGTGATAGTGAACGGAACTGAAAGAACTGATTCCCGGAAAAGAATCGTTTTGCCCATCCCTGGTGTCTACAGTCAGGACATAGAGGGTGTGTTTAGAGTCCTGACTAGAGGGTGTGTTTAGACTCTAGAGTCAGGACATAGAGAGTGAATGCATAGTCGAGCGATGGACAGTTCATTGTTGTTTCTAGGTTAACTGTGGCATAAAGATCCAGACTTCTGAATAACAGAAAAGCTTCTTCGATATTTTAACGTAGAGGAACGTCCTTCCGGCTGAAACATGGAAACGTGAGCCCCTTCCTGTCATTAACGGTAATCCATGTGACCCGTATCGATGTACTGAGACGCACCGACACACAGGAGGTCCGGTCCTCTGTTTCATACCTCCTGTCTAACGTGGATATTCCTCTGCCTGCTGATTATTGGCACATCAGAGCCGAGACTGGGGTGAACCGGGAAATAGGTCCTGTAGTTTGTCCTCTTTCTCTTGAGGAAGTGTCTGTAGTTCTGAGGAAGTGTCTGTAGTTCTAAGGAAGTGTCTGTAGTTCTAGTGAGGAAGTATCTGTAGTTCTAGAGAGGAAGTGTTGGTAGTTCTGAGGAAGTGTCTGTAGTTCTAGTGAGGAAGTGTCTGTAGTTCTAGTGAGGAAGTGTCTGTAGTTCTAGTGAGGAAGTGTCTGTAGTTCTAGTGAGGAAGTGTCTGTCTTTATGTCTTGCTATGAGGATTGAAGAGATGTGTAATGCAAGACAAATATCTGTGTAAACAGACATTAAAATGTATCTAATCTAATTTAATATAATCTAGTTCTAGTGAGGAAGTGTCTGTAGTTCTGAGGAAGTGTCTGTAGTTCTGAGGAAGTGTCTGTAGTTCTGAGGAAGTGTCTGACGTTCTGTGTGTGCCTGTGAGTGTTTGTGTGTGTGTGTCTGTGTGGGTGTGTGTGTGTGTGTATGTGTGTGTGTGTGTGTGTGTGTGTGTGTGTGTGCATGTGTGTGTGTGTGTGTGTGTGTAATCAGTGATCATACAGTATAAAGATGTCTGCTCATCTCTCTGTTTATTGAACTGTTTACTCTCCCAGAGGGAAGATACACAACGGATTCTCTATCTGTCACGCACACACACACGCACACTGACACACACAAACGCACAAGCATGCACGCGCACACACAAACATACGCACAAACACAAGCGCATGCACTCATGCACACGCACACACACATAAACACACACACACACACACACACACACACACACACACAGGTATTCAGGCTTATTCATACACATACGCTCATCTGCGCATAAAAACCGGAAGAAACGCACACACACACACACACACACACACACACACACACACACACACACACACACACACACACACACACACACACACACACACACACACACACACACACACACACACACGCATTCCAGTATCCATTCACCGCTTCATGAATCATAATCTAACGAAATATCAATATCACAGCAGCAGAAACACTCCATCCCCACCTGATACCACTGCCCATCCTGCTTTCTTCTCTAGATCCATATCTCCCTCTCCCTCCCTCTCTCCCTCTCTCTCTCCCTCCCTTTCCCCCTCCCTCTCCCTCCCTTTCCCTCCCTTTCCCCCTCCCTCCCTCTGGGTGAGGAACAGTGTAAATGCTGACTCTAGTTCAGAGGTTGACGCTCTGATTAACAATCAGGTCAGCTGACCAGAGTGCAGCACTGCGTGTCCCGCGGGCGGCAGCACACACGCAAACCCCACCTCACACGGAAACACCCCCCCCCCCCCCCCACACACACACACGCAAACCCCCCCACACACACACACATACAACCCCCCCCACGCACACACATACAACCCCCCCAAACACACGCAAACACCCCCCCCCACATGCAAACCCCCCAACACACACAAACACCCCCCCCACCCGCACGCAACCCCCCCCACACACCAATGGCAACACCCCCCATACATACACACACAACCCCCCCCCCCCCCACACAGATAAGCAAACACCCCCCCACAAACAAATGCAAACACCCCTCCGACACACACACATGCATACAAGCCCCCCCACACACACACAAACACGCAGAGTGTCTGTATCTTCAAACATCTCACACATCGTATTACATAAGTGTCTGTCTGTCTGTCAGCACCCTGTCTGTCTGTTAGCACCCTGTCTGTCTGTTACGACCCTGTCTGTCTGTCTGCCTGTCTGTCCGTTATCACTCTGTCAGTCCGTCTGTTACCAACCTGTCTGTCTGTCTGTTACCACCCTGTCTGTCTGTCTGTCTGTCTGTCTGTCTGTCTGTCTGTCTGTCTGTCTGTCTGTCTGTCTGTCTGTCTGTCTGTCTGTCTGTCTGTCTGTCTGTCCGTCCATATGTTAGCAACCTGTCTGTATGTTAGCACCCTGTCTGTCTGTCTCTCTGTCTTTTAGCACCCTATCTTTCTATCTGCCTGTCTGTCTGTCTGTCTGTCTGTTACAACCTTGTCTACCTATCTTTCTGTCTGTCTGTCTCCTCCGAGTAAATCGATGCTCATCTGATTGGCCGCTGAACCGTCCAGTGACGCATTGGGCCGTCTGATTGGCCGCAGGGTCGGTTCCTCTAGTGCACTTTATTATGAACTGTATGTTCAACAGCAGACACACTCTGTACCTATAACAAGAGAAAGAGGGGGAGAGTGGAAAGAGGTGAGAGGGAGGGGGGAGAGAGGTGAGAGGGAGGGCAGTGAAAGGTGAGAGGGAGGGGGGTGAGAGGGAGGGGTGAGATGGAGAGGGGGGGGGTGAGGGGAGATGGAGAGGGGGGGGGGTGAGGGGAGATGGAGAGGGGGGGGGGGTGAGGGGAGATGGAGAGGGGGGGGGGGGGTGAGGGGAGATGGAGAGGGGGGGGGGTGAGGGGAGATGGAGAGGGGGGGGGGGGGGGGTGAGGGGAGATGGAGAGGGGGGGGGGGGTGAGGGGAGATGGGGAGACAGAGAGAGAGAGAGAGAGAGAGGTAGATCCTAGAGCATTGTGTTTACAGCGTCTCCTGTCATAAAGCCGGCTGGAATAAGGACTGTGCTGCTGAACGTTGACCTCAGCTCAGGCGCTGCATGCTGATGAGTCCCCACTGAGATCAATTAAGCTGATCAGAACCCAGCTCTGATCAAAGAGAGTCAGCAGGGGGGAAGGTGGGGGGGAGAGGGGGGGAGAGAAAGCCTTAAGGAGGGTTCTGATATATGCTGCTCTAGATGCACCTAGACGGGCTCATCAGAACCCTGCCGTCCCAGCATGCACTGCTGCGTATTACAGCCCTGATCTGCTGTGTGTGTGTGTTTGGAGAGATTGACACATAGATGGATGGATGTCAGTGTGTTTGTACGTGTCATGTTCTGGTCAACTTCTCCTCTCCGCTTGCACACACACACACACACACACACACACACACACACACACACACACACACACACACACACACACATACATATGGTATTCCTTCTCTTCTTGGCGTTGCTTTGCGACCACGAGCCTGCTCATTTGTGACCGCACACCATTTTTAAGTTGTTCCCCCCGCAGCCAATCAAATGTCTAAGACTAACAGCCAATTAGATGGCTTAGACTGAGTCTGCAGTCAGGTGACAGTAGGAGTGTCTGGTGTCTTCAGGTGACTTTAGGAGTGTCTTCAGGTGACGATAGTGTCTTCAGGTGACGGTAGGAGTGTCTTCAAGTGACGGGAATGTCTTCAGGTGACGGTAGGAGTGTCTGAGTGAACATGGTTTCGGGATCTAGCCTTAAAGCAGAGGATTCTTATCTCAACGCTGGGAGGTTTAGTCACTCCCCCGTTACATCACTAAACCCGCTGAATAACCAACCCCGCTACGTCACTAAACCCGCTAAATCACCAACCCCGCTACATCACTAAACACCGCTACATCACTCAGCCCCGCCACTCAGCCCCGCTGCACTGAGCTCAGCGCACGTGGACGGGCGGCGTCGCGCGGCGCAGGCGCGCTCCACGGCCGCGCCACGAGCCGTCCTGCAGCAGGATCACCGCGAGCTGAAGCGGGACACTTCTCCACTCGGACCGACACTCGCCGTCCTCCTCCTCCACCTCCACCTCCTCATCTGCTCGGCCCAGTCCGTCTCCCTCGTTCCACTACCGAATACCGGAGCCACGGGGGTCCGCGTCGTCCACGGGAACGGAGAAGGAGGCGCGCTCAGTGTGTCCGGACGCGTCGTCCCGCCGTGGGGGGTCTGATGGAGAGCAGCGGGACCGCCTGATGAAGAGCAGCGGGACAGCCTGATGAAGAGCAGCGGGACCGCCAGCCCCTCAGGACCGTAACTCAACCAGCGATCCAGAGCTCCGCAGCGTCCCGGTAAAGCAGCGGGTATGTGTGTGATGATATAGTATAGGATGTTAATTAGAAACTAATTGTGTCTCAAGGTTACCCCGTCTTTGGCTTCAGCGGCTGCGTTCCACCAAACATGATTAGAGGCGCTAATTAACAACCCGACGCTTTAATATTTAATCCAAATTAAGACATCGAGGTTGGTCGCTATGCGTCGTTTCTGCTGTTTTTATTTGAAGACTGTGTGTGTGTGTGTGTGTGTGTGTGTGTGTGTGTTTTGGGGCTGACTGGTGTGTGTGGTTGGGTTGACAGGATCCAATTTTATTGCAAGGTCAGACTATTTTTTAAACATAACGGGGTGTGTTCGCTTATTAAAACTCTGATGTTCCTCGTGACTCCCGACAGCCGACGGGGGGGCGGGGGGATGCTGACAACATCCGACCTGCTCCTCAACTCCTAATAGTGTGTGTGTGTGTGTGAGAGTGCGTATGTGCGTGTGTGTGCCTTTGCGTGTCCGCGCGTGTGTGTGTGTGTGTGTCCTAAAGTCCACTGAAGGCTCAACTGAATGAGAGGGTGAATAGAATCATCGATCCATCGTTGTGTAGAGTTCAGGCCGGTTGAGGACCGGTCTGTGTGTGTAACTCCATCTCCTCTGGCTTCTCTCCTCCAGGCCTCCATCCTCATGTTCCCGTCGGTCCCGGGTCCTGGCTCCGCCCCCCCCACCCCCGAGCTCCGCCCCTGACCCCTGATGGTTCCTGGCTCCGCCCCCCCTGGTCCGCTCTGGTGCCGGGTCCTGCTGGACCTCTAATCCAGGATCCTCTAGTCCAGACCCTCTAGACCAGACCACCCAATCCAGACCCTGTAGTCCAGACCCTGTAGTCCAGACCCTCCAGTTCAGACCCTCTAGTCGAGACCCTCTAGTCCAGACCCTCTAGTCCAGACCCTCTAGTCCAGACCCTGTAGTCCAGACTCCTGGTTCTCCTATATCTCCTCCGGTTCTCCTCCGGGTCCTCCTGGTCCTCCTGGTTCTCCTGGTCCTCCTGGTCCTCCTGGTCCCCCTGGTCCTCCTGGTTCCCCTGGTCCTCCTGGTTCCCCTGGTTCTCCTGGTCCTCCTGGTCCTCCTGGTCCCCCTGGTTCTCCTGGTTCTCCTGGTTCTCCTGGTTCTCCTGGTTTCCCTGGTTCTCTGGGTTCTCCTGGTTCTCCTGGTTTCCCTGGTCCTCTGGGTTCTCCTGGTTCTCCTGGCTGCTGACCGGCCCCTCTCCATGCCACCATGCCCATCATCAGCAACGCCAACCATGACTTCTCCAACCTGTCGCTCAGCGATGACAGCAGCCTGGACCACATGTTCACCGAGATCCCCGAGACGGAGACTGTCAAGGTAGGACCGCCTCTGAGCCCTGGGGAGCTACAGGGTTAGATAGTTCGATAGTTAGTGGTTAGTTGGTAGCTAGATAGTTAGAGTAGGCAGATAGTGAGTAGTTAGTGGTCGTTAGCAGCTAGATAGTTAGCATAGTGGATAGTGGTTAGTTAGATAGTTAGTAGTTATTGGTTAGTAGCTAGATAGTTAGAGTCAGATTACTAGATGGTCAGTTGTTGGTTAGTGAGATAGTGAGATGTTCAGATAGTTAACTAGTCAAGATAGTTATAGTAGTTAGCTAGTGTTGGGAAGATTTGGCCGCTCCATAACGTGTTAACAAATAAGGACATTGTCTATCACATGTTCCACTGGAACGAGGACAATGTGAATGTTTTCTGCCTCTGGTCCCGGCCTGTCTGGTCCCGGTCTGTCTGTCTGTCTGTCTGTCTGTGCCTGTTCTGTCTGGTCCCGGTCTGTCTGTCTCTCTGTCTGTCTGGTCCTGTTCTGTCTGGTCCTGGTCTGTCTGTCTGTCTGTCTGGTCCCGGTCTGTCTGTCTGGTCCTGGTCTGTCTGGTCCTGGTCTGTCTGTCTGTCTGTCTGGTCCTGGTCTGTCTGGTCCTGGTCTGCCTGGTCCTGGTCTGTCTGGTCCTGGTCTGTCTGGTCCCGGTCTGTCTGGTCCCGGTCTGTCTGGTCCCGGTCTGTCTGTCTGGTCCTGGTCTGTCTGGTCCTGGTCCTGGTCTGTCTGGTCCTGGTCTGTCTGGTCCTGGTCCGTCTGGTCCTGGTCTGTCCGGTCCTGGTCTGTCTGGTCCTGGTCTGTCTGGTCCTGGTCTGTCTTTATGGTCCTTGTCTGTCTATCTGGTCCTGGTCTGTTCCCCATGACTAGAGTACTTGGAGGATCAATGAAGTGCTTGACGCAATCAGTCGTTCAGTAGAATCGAGTTTGTACCTCAATGTGTCCCATCCCTTTGTCTACTTTGTAAACTAAGTTGGAGGCACGAGGCCTCTCCAGAAGAAGTCCGGATTTGGAAGCTGTTCTTCATCGCTCTCCTCTTCATCGGCTGAACTAAATTCCAGTGTGAAGCAGACCCTAATTAGAGTAGTTCTGCTGTTCATCCTCTCCCATTACTTTGATTAATTCATCCCCATTGACGAACAAGCAGAACCTCAAATGACCTCTGCTTTCAAAATGAGTAAAAAAACGACATATTCCTTCCCTTAAAACACACTTTGACCTGTGTAAGGTTAGAGGAGGACCTCTTGTGTTTTTTTTATGACGTAAAATACAAGAGGAGAAAACTGGAAAAAATCTATAAGAAGGAGGGTAGTCAGGAGGGTGGTGTTTTGTCTCGAGGAGGATACCAGCGACTACTGGTCCATGAGTTTGAGTTTCTTTATTTATTCACATGAAGTGGTACGTATATTCCATGTTCAATTGACTATTGTATTACATTAACTGTGATGGCGTCCCTCTGCATGTGAACAAATAAATAAATAATTATTGATTCCCTCCGGCCACCGGAGGGCGTACTACAAGCAGTTAAAGCAGTTTAATCTCCCCTTGTCCACCAGGGGGCGTACTACAGTCAGATAAAGCAGTATAATCTCACTCTGTCCACGGGGGGCGTACTACAGTCAGATAAAGCAGTATTATCTCCCTCTGTCCACAAGGGGGCATACTACAATCAGGTAAAGCAGTATTGTTTCACTCTGTCCACCAGGGGGCGTACTTCAAGGAGATAAAGCAGTATAATCTCCCTCTGTCCACCAGGGGGTGTACTACAATCAGATAAAGCAGTATAATATCCCTCTGGCCACCAGGGGGCGTACTACAATCAGATAAAGCTGTATAATTTCCCTCTCTCCACCAGGGGGCGTACTACAAGCGGGCTCAGCTGATCAGGCAGCCGGAGGATCTCCAGGCGGTGGACCACGGTGCCCTGGCGGTGATCAACGTGGGGGGAAACCGCTACACGCTGCCCTGGGAAA
>NC_079420.1:12286389-12321389 GCF_026213295.1 Gadus chalcogrammus
GACGGACGAGTTAGGAAACGCTTGTGGATTGGATTACTTAGACGAGCAGCCAAGAGAGACCAGCAGAGACCAGGAGAGACCAGGAGAGGAGCAGGGTTTGAGAGAGGAGAGGTCCGGGCTCCATGGCGGCACCTCTCGCTCTGCTGCTGTTTCTCCTGGTTCTGGCCCCTGAGAGCCGGGCTGCCAGGAGGCTTGTGAAGAGAGGTCTCCACCAGAAGGTAGGCTGGCCTTTAAGTCTGTGTTCTCTCTCTACATGTCGCTCTGTCCCGTCCGTCCTTACAAGGTAAACATGTGTCTCTCCCTAGACAACAGTCTGTCCCTCTACCTGTCTTCTAACTACTGAGTCACCCAGCTGACCCTCGTATTTCTTGAGGCAGAAGTCAGTGTAGAGCTCAAATTCTTGAACTGGGAGTCAACCACTCTAACCACTAGAACATCTGTACCGTATCTATCCATCTCTCTACCTTTCTCCCTGTCCGCCCAACTCTCCACCAGTCTGTGGTGCCAGCTTTCTCTCTCTTCATGATCAGTTGTCTCCTCTCCTGGGGAGGTCAGAGTATTGGGAAAAGGCTAGCTGTGTTAGCGTCCTGGTTGACCCTGAGAGACTCAGGGCTCTCACCCCCATCCCAGACCCCTGTCCCGGGTTAGAGGAGCAGGGCTGACCCAGGGCTCTCCCAGAACCTCCTCCCTACCCTGAGATACTGGGAAGATACCAGGAGTATACCGGGAATATACCAGGAGTTTACCCGGAGTATACCCTGCGATACCGGGAATATCCGGGAATGTATCCGGAGTATACCTGGAATATACCGGGAATATACCAGGAGCATACCAGGAATATATCCTGAGTATACAGGGAATGTACCCAGAGTATACCCGGAGTATACGAGGAATATACTGGGAACAAACCCGGAGTAAACCGGGAATATACCAAGAATATATTGGGAATGTACCCAGAGTGTACCGGGAATATACAGAGAATATACAAGGAATATACCCGGATTATACCCGGAGTATACCAGGAATATAACTAGAGGATACACAGGAGTATACAAGGAGTATACCGGGAATTTACCGGGAGTATAACGGGAAAATACCGGGAGTATACCTGGAGTATACCGGGAATATACCGGGAATATAAAGAGAATATACCCTGGGATATATAATGCATCATTTGCCTTTACATGAATATATAATACAGGGAATTCTGCCGTTTCACATCAAATGCGCTACTGAAGAAGTTGCTTGATTAGCATACTAGAGTAGT
The DNA here is from genome assembly GCF_026213295.1 of Gadus chalcogrammus. Lineage (NCBI taxonomy): Eukaryota > Metazoa > Chordata > Actinopteri > Gadiformes > Gadidae > Gadus > Gadus chalcogrammus. Next base: position 12,287,657 of record NC_079420.1, read on the forward strand.
AGGCCTATAGTGGAATAAGAATCAGGGGGTTGGAGACATATTTCAGACAGAATCAGCTCCCTCACTTTCTCTGTCTGACCTGGAGGTCTTGACCTTTGACCTCTCTGGGTTCCGTTTGCAGTTGGACTAGACTGGGGTGAGAGGTCACCTGGAGCAATGTGTTGGTCAGTAGCTGAGGCCAGGGACCTAGGAGCAAAGGGAGAAGGCGACATGACTGCTGTTGGTCAGCGATCATGAGATAGATAGAGAAATGGACAGACACAGATGCTGATAGATAAAGAGCTGGAGATGTAGAGACAGACAGGGAGAGACAGGAATCCAGACATAGGGGTGAAGAGATGACAGAGAACGCTGTTTCCTCTGCGGGCGGTATGTGCTCCTCCCAGGGCGCTAGGCCACAAATCAGGCTCCTTGTGATAGGTCCATCAAAGGACAGGTGTGTCCCCACGCAGGCACACCTGGTTGGGCTGTCAGCCACAGCCCTGAAGGACACGTCCACACATGTCGGGCTGAGGGCTGAGCCTTCTCCTGCACCTCCTCTCATCCTCCTACTCCTCTACTCCTCTACCTCCTCCTACTCCTCTACCTCCACCTCCTCCTCTACATCCACCTTCTCCTCTATTTGGTCCTCCTCGTCCACCTCCATCTGCTCCTCCTCCATCTCCTCCTCTACCTCATTCTCCTTCACCTGTTCGTCCGGCTCCCCCATACCTCAGACTCCTCCTCCTCCTCTACCTGCTCCTCCTCCTCCAACTCCTCCTCCACCTCCTCCTCTATCACCTCCTCCACCTCCTCCTCTACCTCCTCCTCCTCCACCTCCTCCTCCTGTCTGCAGGGAGGTAATAATAGATCAGTTGATCTCCGTTTGAAGCTCTGAGAAGGACGGCTCTTCGCAGCCGGGACTCAAAGGCCAGGAAGAGTCGGCCGATCAGGACGTTTGTTGAGCTGATGACTGGAGTCCAATAACAATAATTGTATCGCCATAAGAAGCTCAAATGATAGGATTTTATGTTCCTCATTTGCCTCTCATTGTCTCCTTTCGTGCCTCCTCTCTCTCTCTCTCTCTCTCTCTCTCTCTCTCTCTCTCTCTCTCTCTCTCTCTCTCTCTCTCTCCCTCCCTCATGTCCCCCCCCCCTCCCTCGGGAGTCCGGGGGAGGGGGGGTTGTCAGGTGAATTACCCAGATGGTTCTGATTGGCCGCGGCGGCGCTGGTTCACAGGGTGCATGCTGGCCCCCCCGGCCGACACGGAGAGTTTGTTTAGGCGTGTGGACGGGGCTCCGCTCTGCGTAAACACGCCTGCTCAGAGCTCCACCCTCTACACCGCCTACTCAGAGCTCCACCCTCTACACCGCCTGCTCAGAGCTACACCCTCTACACCGCCTACTCAGAGCTACACCCTCTACAACGCCTGCTCAGAGCTCCACCCTCTACAACGCCTGCTCAGAGCTACACCCTCTACACCGCCTGCTCAGAGCTCCACCCTCTACAACGCCTGCTCAGAGCTACACCCTCTACACCGCCTGCTCAGAGCTACACCCTCCCTATACCGCCTCTCTCACTGCATAATAACATCCTCCACCTGCCAGGAAGAGAGTACTATAACCAACATTTGGACTGAGGGGGCCCTTAAACCAGCCGACCAACAGTTGGTCTGCAGTCAGCAAACTAACTCAGTCAGAAAACGAACCGAGTGTGTGTGTGTGTGTGGTGTGTGTGTATGCACGTATGTGTGCATGTGTGTGCATGCATGTGTGTGTTTGTGTGTGTGTGTGTCTGTGTGTGTGTGTGTGTTTGTGCAGGCTTACCGTCCTAAGCCTCACGGAACCTGACTAATCCTCCTGGTCACATGATGTGATCTGGCAAGGGTTTACCGTACACACACACACACACACACACACACACACACACACACACACACACACACACACACACACACACACACACACACACACACACACACATATCGAGACCCAAATATATTTAGCAATTGTTGTTATTGTTCATTTTAAAGCACTTTATTAACATGCATACAGTATTTTATACAATGAGGGCTTCATAGAATCACATCCTAATGTGTCCGTTGACCTCTGACCTTGCATAGTGTCCCGTGTTGGAAAGTGGCCTCATGCTGACGCCAGCGCTTCACAGATGCACTATGGGAAAGCGGGACAAGCGGTGATATGCCAGGCTACACTAGGGTCTCCCATTGGCCGCTAGGCAGATGCTTTTGTAAATTGTTTTGGTAACGCTGATTAGCGTGAGCACACAGCAGAGTTACATTAGGCAGAGCAGCTTCAGCAAGCCGCTGGAGCCTGCCTGCCTGCCTGCCTGCCTGCCTGCCTGCCTGCCTGCCTGCCTGCCTGCCTGCCTGTCTGTCTGTCTGTCTGTCTGTCTGTCTGTCTGCCTGCCTGCCTGCCTGCCTGCCTGCCTGCCTGCCTGCCTGCCTGCCTGCGTGCGTGTGTGTGTGTGTGGCAGAGAGATGAACTAATGAATGAAGAACGAAGGAACCAGACAGACTGGAGACTTTAGCAGTAGATACACCAAGAATACGCTCTCACAGTCACATATACATACACACAAAGTAACCCCCAATGAAACAGGAAGGGCCTGCCTGACATACAGAGTTTGGGATTTTGAGGAACAGGATGCTACAGAAATTAGATAAGGAAGAAAGGAGTTTTGTTCAGCCAATCACAGGAGAGCTCAGAGAGTTCATTCATACATTCAGTGGCTCAGCCTTGCCCGTCACTATGGGTCTTAAGAAGCTTGCTAGTGTTCTATCATCTAGAACCACAGGCTTTAGCCTAGCAGGCTATCTAGCGTTCTCTCATCTAGAACCACAGGCTTTAGCCTAGCAGGCTATCTAGCGTTCTCTCATCTAAAACCACAGGCTTTAGCCTAGCAGGCTATCTAGCGTTCTCTCATCTAGAACCACAGGCTTTAGCCTAGCAGGCTATCTAGCGTTCTCTCATCTAGAACCACAGGCTTTAGCCTAGCAGGCTATCTAGCGTTCTCTCATCTAGAACCACAGGCTTTAGCCTAGCAGGCTATCTAGCGTTCTCTCATCTAGAACCACAGGCTTTAGCCTAGCAGGCTATCTAGCGTTCTCTCATCTATAACCACAGGCTTTAGCCTAGCAGGCTATCTAGCGTTCTCTCATCTAGAACCACAGGCTTTAGCCTAGCAGGCTATCTAGCGTTCTCTCATCTAGAACCACAGGCTTTAGCCTAGCAGGCAGCCAGCAGGGTAGGCAGCCAGCAGGGTAGGCAGCCAGCAGGGTAGGCAGCCAGCAGAGCAGGCAGACAGCAGGCAGCCAGCGGAGCAGCCAGCCAGCAGAGCAGCCAGCAGAGCAGGCAGACAGCAGGGCAGGCAGCCAGCAGGCAGCCAGCAGGGAGGCCAGCCAGCAGAGCAGGCAGCCAGCAGAGCAGCCAACAAGCAGACCCACCCAGTGTGCTGCTGGCAGGGGCTCCGCTGGCTTTTGTTTTTCCACTTGATCTGGGAACGAGCCGGCCGACCTCCCACCCAATCAGCACCCTTTAATCAGCCCACGCAAGCTTGTTAACTAATTAGCAGGGTAGACAAATGGTGGCCAATTCATTATTTTTCATTAGCTCTCCCTCAAATTTTTTGTGTAAATGCTCTCTCTCTCTCTCTCTCTCTCTCTCTCTCTCTCTCTCTCTCTCTCTCTCTCTCTCTCTCTCTCTCTCTCTCTCTCTCTCTCTCTCTCTCTCTCTGCGTTGGTTTTGGTAAAACCATAAAGTTATATAGTTGTGATATTTAGCTTTTCTTTGCTCTTGTTAACTATTAATTATATTACTTAAAGTGCTTTTGACTATTAGATGGTTGAACATAATCGATAGTTTTTAAAACTAAAGCGGCTCCTTCCAGTCTGAGCTTTGTTCTTGGAAGGACGTGAATATGAACCTCCGGGCGGTCGTTTCCATGGTAACATTCCTGTTCACAGCTATGCAGAGGTGTGTGTGTGTGTGTGTGTGTGTGTGTGTGTGTGTGTGTGTGTGTGTGTGTGTGTGTGTGTGTGTGTGTGTGTGTGTGTGTGTGTGTGTGTGTGTGTGTGTGTGCGTGCGTGCACATGTTTAGCTGCTTAGTCCAGGGTACTTTGGCTCCTTTCCCTTCCCCTCCACGCCCGTGTTGGAGTGTTTGTTCCCGGATCACGTGAGTCTCGGTCAGACGTCACGGAGCCCGACATGCAGCGCCCCGCTGGTTACCCGCTGCTGCCACCTGCTGGCCAGAGGGCAGCACTACTACAGAGTGTAATGAGAGTATGAGTGAGCGGGTATAGATCAACGAGTGAACGTTATACTCTGAGAGACTGCGTGCATTAAAGAGAGGCTCTAACCCTCAGGACTACGAGTACCCCAACCAGGCCCTCCCTGCGGGCCACCAGAAGAACGACCGCTGCCCGCCGCCGCCACAGAGGCTCCCGGAGAGGGCCTGCGAGGCCCCGGGCTGCCGCTCCGACTCAGAGTGCGAGCGCCACAAACGATGCTGCTACAACGGCTGCATCTACGCCTGCCTGGAGTCCGTCCAGCCGCCGCCAGGTGGGTGGAGGTCTGAGGTGGAGGTCTGAGGGTGGAGGTCTGGGGTGGAGTTCTCGGGTGGAGGTCTGGGGTGGAGGTCTGGGGTGGAGGTCTGGGTGGAGGTCTGGGTGGAGGTCTGGGTGGAGGTCTGGGGTGGAGGTCTGGGTGGAGGTCTGGGTGGAGGTCTGGGTGGAGGTCTGGGGTGGAGGTCTGGGTGGAGGTCTGGCCGATACCACGCCACAGAGCCTCTCCTGTGCAGGAAGGATAAATCCTCCTGCCCTATCCCGGGATCTTAACAAGCCCTTATACTCCCCTTTCACCTTGTTTTCATTTTTGTGTGTGTGTGTGTGTGTGTGTGTGTGTGTGTGTGTGTGTGTGTGTGTGTGTGTGTGTGTGTGTGTGTGTGTGTGTGTGTGTGTGTGTGTGTGTGTGTGTGTGTGTGTGTGTGTGTCAGTTCTAGACTGGCTGGTGCAGCCCAAGCCGCGGTGGCTGGGGGGAAACGGCTGGCTGCTGGACGGGCCAGAGGAGGCACTGCAGGGTGAGCATCACTCACCACCAGACACATCGTCACACCGGCCTGAAGCATCGGCCTGCTAGAAGGTTAGCTCAGCATGCTGACAGGTTAGCTTAGCATGCTGACAGGTTACCTCAAAATACTAACAGCTTTCCTCAGCATGCTGACAGGTTACCTCAGCATGCTAACAGCTGACCTCAGCATGCTGACAGCTAAGCTTAGCATGCTAACAGCTTACCGCAGCATGCCAGCAGGTTAGCTCAGCATGCTAACAGGTTACCTCAGCATTCTGACTGGTTAGTTCAGCATGCTGACAGGTTACTGCAACATGCTGACAGGTTACCTCAGCATGCTAACAGGTTAGCGTAGCATGCTAACAGGTTACCTCAGCATGCTCACGTGTTCCCTTAGCCTGCTAATGATTTAGCTTTGCATGCTGGCTGGATAGCTCAGCCTGCTAGTCAGTTAACTCAATATTCTAACAGGTTACCACTATATGCTAACTGGTTAGCTCAATATATTCACTGGTTAGCGCAGCGTGGCTAATGAGTAAGCCCATAATGCTAGCTGGTTAGCTCAATGTGCTCGTTTCATAGCTCAACACTGTATGAGGAGACCAGTGTGGTGACGTAGCTCTCCTGTATGAGGAGACAAGTGTGGTGACGTAGCTCTCCTGTATGAGGAGACCAGTGTGGTGACGTAGCTCTCCTGTATTAGGAGACCAGGGTGATGACGTAGCTCTCCTGTATTAGGAGACCAGTGTGGTGACGTAGCTCTCCTGTATGAGGAGACCAGTGTGGTGACGTAGCTCTCCTGTATGAGGAGACATGTGTGGTGACGTAGCTCTCCTCCGCCCCCAGCCGAGGCGTGCAGCACCACGGAGGACGGGGACGAGCCGCTCCACTGCCCCACGGGGTACGAGTGCCACATCATCAGCCCCGGGAACCCAGCGGCCGGCGTCCCCAACCGGGGCCAGTGCATCAGGCAGCGCGGGAACTCAGGTAGCAGCCTGGAGAGCTGTCCTAGGGGTCCCCAGAGCTGGAGACCTGTCCTAGGGGGCCTCATAGCTGGAGACCTGTCCTATGGGTCCCCAGAGCTGGAGACCCTGTCCTAGGGTTCTGCTTGTAGACCCTGTCCTAGGGGGTCCGCTTGTAGACCCTGTCCTAGGGGTCCGCCCCAGTCCCACCAGGGGGTCTGTGTGAGGCCACAGGACCCGGTCCGTGTCTGCGTTGGTCTGACCTTAACGACCGTCTTCTTTATTGCAGACGGACGAAACCTGAGACACAAATACTTCAAGGACTACAAGGATTACTACGGTAGGTGAGGTACTGAACCCTCCTCATCCTGTCCCAGGATCCTCTCCTGACCTGGAGAAAGTAAAGAGCTGTCTCTCTTTCTGGCAGGAAGTGACACCAACAACGCAGTAGGCTACGAGAAGCCCCACCACAGGAACCTGGGCTGAAGAGCCCCCCACAGACCCAGCCCTCCTGTCTCCGTCTGGGGACCCCCTGGACCACCCTGGACCACCTGGGCCCACCCTGGACCACCCTGGACCCCAAAGGACCCCCCCAGGACCACCCTGGACACCCCTGAAACCCCTGGACCCGGCAGACCCAGCCCTCTTGTCTCCGTCTGGGGATCACCCTGGACCACCCTGGACCCCATAGGACCCCGGTCCCCCCCACTCATTCCCCGGCCCCTTCGCCCCCCCCCCCCCCCCCCCCCCCCCTCCTCTCGCCCCCTCCCCCCCTCCCCCCCTCCCCTCGCCCCCCCTCCCCTCGCCCCCTCGCCCCCTCCCCCCCGCCCCCTCCATGGACCCCGACGGCCTCTCGTCACATGCGGAGCCCCTCACATTCGATTGTTCGCAATGTGAATATTTTCTGACCAAAGAACCATTAGCAGGACTTTAAATACCTGGTGGCCAGGTCATGGACAGCGAGGACATGGAGGTCAGTCCAGGGATGTTCTGACTTCATCTGATCTCAGAAATGGATCTATTCTTGACATCTTTCCTCCTCTTTTGGTCTCCTACTCTTCTACTCTCTCCTCTCTTCTACTCTCTCCTCTCCTCTCTCTTCCTCTCCTCCTCTCCTCTCTCCTGTTCTCTTCTCTCTTCCCCTCTCCTCTTGTCTCTTCTCCTCTCTCTCCTCTCCTCTTTCCTCTCCTCTCCTCTCCTCTCCTCTTCAACCCACAGCTAAATTTAAACGAGATGATGACATTCATTTTTCTGGATTAATGTTTTTTCAAATATTGCTAAATTTCAAAGCTGGGGTGATAACCCTGGGTCCACATTTACATTTTAACCAAATACATCTCCTGATCGAACGATCATTTTAATCAAGTCATATCCATGATCCAATATAAATAGAAACCCCTAGTTATATCCCGAGGTATATAGGAGTGTTTCTGACTGGATACTGACGCCGACACAATGAAGCTATAACCAACGACATGTAAGAAAGTCATTTCTGTTCCTCTGTGACGACGCCAGGGGTGCTGCGTGGGCCCCCGGCCTCAGAGCGGACACTGAGCTGCTCTGTGGAGAGAGAGCTGACGGGTCGAGGCTGACCAATGGTGCTATCAGAAATAAAACTCATCATACGCAGGAAACAGTCACAGTTTATTCATTGACTTCAACAGGATCTCCACCCTCCCCTCTCCATCAGGACATAGCTCCTCCAACCAGAGGGCTCAGGGTGGAGTAGGGGCACCATCACACCACGACCAAGAATAAAATATGTCAGGCGCCTGATCCGTTTGAATGATATTTTGAATTCATAACCGTATTGCGATATATACATCCATGTATAGGACCTGATTATCCTGTAATGAGTTATATTGATTATCAGACAACGCCATGGGGAGTTGGATTCAGATCTGATTCTTCTGATTCAGGATTAGGTTGTAAGTCCGGACATCTTGCTCATGGACATTGGGGATGGAAACCAGAGCCTTGGAGAGCGGAGCTGTGTCTATGTAGTGTTACTCTGTGGTCTCCATGTTGTGGCCCGACTGCCTGGTCGGCCCTGGCGTGGGCAGGCTGGCCACTAGGGGGCGGTAGTTTGGGCATGGTGTGGGCAGACTGGCCACTAGGGGGCGGTCGTCTGAGCCTGGTGTCGGCTTTCAGACCCCAGGCAGTGGCAGGTCTGCAGGGGCTTCAGGGGGGGCTTATCGTCTGGGTTTCATTACACAAGACCACCATTAAACATTCATGTTTGTATCTCTTACAGCCGGATCCCCTTCCAGGGAGCGGCAGCCCTTCACACACTAATCTGTGACCCGTACACTAACACAGAATGGAGAGATAAGCTCCCGGCTCCTGGCTCCAACGCCTTCCTGAACTGTCTCTCCTTGAGACTTCACACACTGAGGGGAACACCACAATGGCTCTTGTGGAATGTGAGCCGATGATTGGTCGGCTCGGTTGTTAGATTCCACTACTAACACACACACACACACACACACACACACACACACACACACACACACACACACACACACACACACACACACACACACACACACACACCGGGTGAGACAGACTAAAACTAACACTAACACACATGCACACACACACACACACACACACAAACACACACACGCTTGTCCAGCAGACCGACCATTGTTTGGTTAAGCTGAAGACTCCGCCTTGGACACCTGACAGCGCCAGCCTAGAGTCGTGGGTTCAGTCCGTCTTGGTGATCATGTTCTAACGTTCATGAGAACATGAGGATGAGCTGATGTATGGATTGTCACTTTATTGAGCATCATGAGCGCGTCGCGCAAGTCCACAGACAAAAGGTGAGTAATGGTCCAAAACCAAACTCGCACCTCTTCAGAGTTCACCTGGACCCCGCACAGCCCTTCCCAGCCCTCCTACTTATTGCATGTCGTAGTTATTTATAGGACTTAGTTGTGTAGCATCTTATCCTAGCTATCTTTGTTGGGAAATGGTTTTACCTAGTGGTTGCTAGTGTATGCCACTTGGTTCTATGGACATCCTTACTGTACCGACAGCGATATATTGTTGTTTCTCTTCTTCTAACAAATGTACTTATTGTAAGTTGCTTTAGATAAAAGTGTCTGCTGAATGCCCTAAATATAACTTACTTGAAATTCTTTACTCTGTTGCATTATTTTGTAATGGTAAGGTTTATTTCTCATTGTATTACACTAAGCGTAGTCTAGGCAATCGACTGTAGTTCCTCCTTTACTAACAGACAAAGGAAAACCTGTTCATGTTCAGTCACGCAAAAATTAAAGCCAGTCAACGCCTGTGTCCCCAAGGGGTCAGTAGAGTGCAGGGGCCAGTAGAGAGCCCCCAGGGGTCAGTAGAGGGCCCATAGGGGGCAGTAGAGTGCCCCCAGGGGGCAGTAGAGGGCCCATCTCTGACAGGGTCATACATTCCATGGTTTGTTCTCAAACCACCCCTTTACTAACTGATCTCCTCACAGCAAAAATGTCTCCAGGAAAGTCCCGGAGAAGTTCAGGAAGGAGAAAGTCAGACGGTTCCCTCTGCTGATAAAGGTAAGCCTAAGGTTAAAGTAGGATTAGGAGATAGCCTCAGGTTAAAGTAGGATTAGGAGATAGCCTCAGGTTAAGGTAGGATTAGGAGATGGCCTCAGGTTAAAGTAGGATTAGGAGATGGCCTCAGGTTAAGGTAGGATTAGGAGATAGCCTCAGGTTAAGGTTGGTTTAGGAGATAGCCTTAGGTTAAAGAACGTTGAGGAGATAGCCTCAGGTTAAGGTAGGTTTAGAAGATAGCCTAAGGTTAAAGAACGTTTAGGAGATATCCTAAGGTTAAAGAAGGATTAGGAGATAACAGCGTGGTTCTAGTGTTCCTCTGTGAGTTCTAGTGTTCCTCAGCATGGTTCTAGTGTTCTAGTGTTCCTCAGCGTGGTTCTAGTGTTCCTCAGTGGGGTTATAGTGTTCCTCAGCGTGGTTCTAGTGTTCCTCAGTGGGGTACTAGTGTTCCTCTTTGTGGTTCTAGCGTTCCCAGCGTCATTCTAGTGTTCTAGTGTTCCTCTGTGGGGGTCTAGTGTTCCTCTTTGTGGTTCTAGCGTTCCCAGCGTCATTCTAGTGTTCTAGTGTTCCTCTGTGGGTTCTAGTGTTCCTCGGCGGGGTTCAGGTGTTCTAGTGTTCCTCAGTGTGTTTCAAGTGTTCCTCTGTGGGTTCTAGCGTTCTTCTGTTGGGTTCTAGTGTTCCTCAGAGTGGTTCTAGTGTTCCTCAGCGTGGTTCTAGTGTTCCTCAGCGTGGTTCTAGTGTTCCTCTGTTGGGTTCTAGTGTTACTCTGTGGGGTTCTAGTGTTCCTCAGCATGGTTCTAGTGTTCCTCTGTTGGGTTCTAGTGTTCCTCTGTTGGGTTCTAGTGTTCCTCAGCGTGGTTCTAGTGTTCCTCAGCGTGGTTCTAGTGTTCCTCTGTTGGGTTCTAGTGTTACTCTGTGGGGTTCTAGTGTTCCTCAGCGTGGTTCTAGTGTTACTCCTGTGAGCAGCAGGGGATGAGCTCGTGCTGCTAGCCCCAGACCAGCTGTCTTTCACGGGGCTGAGATGGTTGCTGACCATCGTTTTAAGCAGAGAGACTTTGTACCCTCAGCCTCCACTCAACTTTTCTTAAGTATCCAGTAAAGTCCTCCTGGTTTCCCACGCTGGACGGCCCTGTTGCCAGGTAGCAGGTTGCCAGGTAGCAGCCCCAGGGGTGTAGATATATCCTGCAGCTGTTGAAGAGACAGTTAATCAGTGACTGTGTTCCAATGTATCCCAGCGCGAGGCGCTAGCTAAACAGTAGCCAGCGCAGACTGGGGAACCGACAGACAGACAGACGGACAGTAAGACATGTCTCTGAACGTGAGTCACCCAGTAGCTGAACAGTAGCCAGCGCTGAACGGGGAACACGAGAAGTCTTGCATAAGAACAAGAATGCTGTTGCTTATAAATATATTTGGGTGGAATTTTTGTGCCTTTACAGACAGGAGAGCAAAGATGATCACAGAGTACTGAGTTCAAAGGGTCACACCTAGGAAAGCGGGTCACACTGAGGAGAGAGGGTCACACTGAGGATAGAGGGTCACACTGAGGATAGAGGGTCAACACTGAGGATAGAGGGTCACACTGAGGATAGAGGGTCACACTGAGGATAGAGGGTCACACTAGAGGGTCACACTGAGGATAGAGGCTCACACTGAGGATAGAGGGTCACACTGAGGATAGAGGGTCACACTGAGGATAGAGGGTCACACTGAGGATAGAGGGTCACACTAGAGGGTCACACTGAGGATAGAGGCTCACACTGAGGATAGAGGGTCACACTGAGGATAGAGGGTCACACTGGAGAGTCACACTGAGGATAGAGGGTCACACTGAGGATAGAGGGTCACACTGAGGATAGAGGATAGAGGGTCACACAGAGGATAGAGGGTCACACTGAGGATAGAGGGTCACACTGGAGAGTCACACTGAGGATAGAGGGTAGAGGGTCACACTGAGGATAGAGGGTCACACTGAGGATAGAGGGTCACACTGAGGATAGAGGGTCACACTGAGGATAGAGGGTCACACTGAGGATAGAGGGTCACACTGAGGATAGAGGGTCACACTGAGGATAGAGGGTCACACTAGAGGGTCACACTGAGGATAGAGGGTCACACTGAGGATAGAGGGTCACACTGAGGATAGAGGATAGAGGGTCACACTGAGGATAGAGGGTCACACTGAGGATAGAGGGTCACACTGAGGATAGAGGATAGAGGGTCACACTGAGGATAGAGGATAGAGGGTCACACTGAGGATAGAGGGTCACACTGAGGATAGAGGTCACACTGAGGATGTGGAGGTGGAGGTGGGTGGAGGTGATGGTGGGTGGAGGTGATGGTCTAATGCCTGGTGGAGGTGGTGTTGGAGTTGATGGTGGGTGAGGTGATGGTGATGGTGAGTGGAGGTGAAGGTTCGGTCGGAGGTGATGGTGTAATGCCGGGTGGAGGTGACGGTGGGTCGAGGTGATGGTTTAATAATTCTTAGTCTGTCAAAGCATCCATTAGCTGTCTCCAGAACCACCAGACCGACAGACAGTGAGCTGGAGAGTGAGACAGACAGGCAGTGGCGCTGGGTCAATAGAGGGCGCTAGGGCGCCGCCCCTCCGTGAAATATTCACTTGACTATTTCTGCCAACTATTAATCAACTGTTATCGATACGAAATGAATCAACAATAATACATAGCGTTTATCCTCGTTTAATTGTGTGATGTACTTGTCACTGCCAGCAACCATTTAAATGCGTCTGAACGTCAATGATTTGGGCTAGGCTAGTTATTGGTCATTTGAAATAAAGCCCTCCTCCAAGTCAGGGGCGCCGGCCACGTTGAAGTCAATGTAAGCTCGCTAACTTTTTGCTGTCTATCAAGCAGAGACAGCTTTTCATTGGCGCAAGAAAATTCACCCTTGGGTCGCACCAGTGTGTGCCCCAGGCCAATGGTATCGCCTTTCTTTTTTGCTATCACCACATGATTGGGAAATTCAGCGAATCAATGAAATAGGCTACCTCCCTCTGCAGCATTCGCGCAACACAACTACATGTAGAGATTAGATAGAAGAGATCGATCGCTAACTAGCAGAGAGTTGTAAGCACTTTCCACCCTTTTCAGTGGAGGAATTGGACTCCCCAAGCAATGTTATACTTAAAAGGAGCTACATAAAACTTCATTTTGTTTTATGTAGCATATAAACAAAATGAAGCAACTGTCCCATATTTCTAACTGCATTTGAAGTAGACATTGAGACTCACAAAAAATGGACGCTATAGGACAGTGATCATGATTTGTCTCAATATCAGAATAACAACAATGGGTCAAATAGCAATGGCTGGTGGAATGGCCATAAAGTAGGTAATATGCAATGGAAGCTTGTCCAGGCCCTGCAAGTCAGGATGTAGGCTATGAGTCTGAATGAATAGTAGGTAAATAGGTAGTGGCCATCCCCAAAATGCACCAGAATACAGGAAATCAAATCTATTAAATTCCCAAAATGTAATAGACCCGAAGCCCAGACACCCTTTCTATTGCTGTGCCCCACCAACAATTCTGATCACCAGCCACCACTGCAGACAGGTAATGGTAACCAGGTCAATGTATTTGAACTAATCCCATAATGGTTGGCGTCAGAGTAGAATTTTGAGTTCTCTAAACTCGGGACTTAGATATGCTAAACTAGGCTGTCCAATAGAGCCATTTTAGAAGGATGTGGAGGTGGAGACAAACACACAAACACAAATACAAATACACAGACACACACACACACAAACACACACACGCACGCACGCACGCACGCACGCACGCACGCACGCACGCACGCACGCACGCACGCACGCACGCACGCACGCACGCACGCACGCACGCACGCACGCACGCACGCACGCACACACACACACACACACACACACACACACACACACACACACACACACACACACACACACACCATCAGTCTGGGATGTCCGGTTTCTGAGGTTCCTGTCTCTGTGTTCTCTGTAACCAGCGTGGGATAGATTGTCTCTTGATGACTAAAATGTTGGGTTGCTAGGGATGTGTGGAACATCAGGGTAACCAGGACAACCTCTCCTCCATCTGGGAGTGTTTTCCACTGCGTCAGTAACGGCTCCTCAGCCTCGCTAGCCCTATTTAAAGGTCAACCTATTCTGGGACCCAGCAGTCCTGCTACTTCTGGTCCACTGTACCATCTTACAGCAGAACCTCTGGTCTAGGGTAGGTGGAGTGTCTTAATATAGGACTGCAGATCCAGGAATAGAAACACTTCCCCCAGAGACACGGGGGCTTCGCCAAAGCTCCGGTGTCTCCGAGTTTAGCCGAGGAAACGACGCAGCACTTTACCTTCAGGAGGACCACTGACCTGCATGATGGAAACAGAGCAACAGACGGAAGACAGAAAGACAGACAGACAGACAGATAGAGAGAAAGACTGCTGTACACTAACAGGGGGAGAACGGAAATGAGGCGTCTATTTTATGTATTAGGCTGTCGTCAGGGATGTGTGCTGGATGAGGATTATACCTATTTTAGTGTCTGCATGTGTGAGCATTCGAGTGTGTTTGTATGTGTGTGTGTGTGTGTGTGTGTGTGTCTCAAAAAACTCTGTCTCTCCCTCTCTCTCACACACAAACACACACAGACACGCACGCACACACACACACACACACACACACACACACACACACACACACACACACACACACACACACACACACACACACACACACACACACACACACACACACACACACACACACACACACACACACAGATCTGGTGTCGTGCTCCTCCATGCGGGTGTTGTGTTGCCTTGGGTGTCTGGTCATCAGGCTGATGGTTTAGCACAGAGGTTAAACTCCCGGGACAACAACACACCTTGTTCTCTCCTCTCCTGCTCTCTTCTCCCCTCCTCTCTTCTCTCTACTATCCTCTCCCCTCATCTCCTCTCCTCTCTCCCCTACCCTATCCTCTCCTCTCTCTCCCCTCCTCTCTCCTCACCTCCTCTCCTCTCGTCTCTCTTCCCTCCTCTCTTCTCTCCTCACCTCCTCTCCCCTCCTCTCTTTTTTCTACTCTCCTCTCTCATCTCACTATTTGGGTGACCCCAAGGTTTGATAATCAGCTGACTCCATCATATCCATCACCGTGGAAACCCAAGCCCGCAAGACAGTGATGTCATATAATTGTGTAACAGTAGAACGAGGATCCTATGAGATAACTGGCTACTTATTAATTAATCTGGCCTGTGTGCTTAACACATGAAGAATACACCAAGTACCTATCATATGTCAAAATATAGCTATTTATACCATTTAATAAAAACGATTTGGGTTAAAATGATGGCTGGAAACATGATGCAACAAATGTAGATTCAAACAGTCGATATGGGGATGTTAACGATTAGAAGACGCGGTGAGCTGGGATTTGAACCTTGGCGTCACGCCTACATTTTCCATTGTGTTCGCCAATCAAGACAATTTGAATTGTCTCGATTATTGAATTCCCACTTGGTCTCGGTACTTCGACCAGACAGAGACCGCTCCGGGTCCAGGTCTATATCAAGGCTCAACAGGTGGTCCTCCCTATCTGAGACCTCAGCAATGCGTCATGTCGACTCTCAGTGATCCTCTGAGGACGGGAGGAGTTGATCCCCGTCCCGCGGAGTATGGGGGCGGCACGTTTAGCGCCCAGCCCACTGTCAGCTCCTCTCTCAGCGGCATAACACCTCAGTCAGCGGCTCGGAGGACTGTTGGACATGTGGGGATACACCGCTTGACCTTAGTTTGGATCTCGTATCTTTTCTCCGTGCCTGGACTACCGTGGACTACCGTGGGAACTGCTGAGTCCTCGTTAAGACCGAGTCTGACGGCATGCTGCCAGAAATCAACAACAAGGTGAGGAGCCACGATCAGTGGTTGACCTGTAATGGAGACACCGGACATCTAGTTACCATCGGTGTGGATCTGCTGGACACTATAAAGTTTATTTCATTCAATTAATCCAAACTTATGCGTGTCATTTGTCCAACGATGCTCTATAACATCTGTGTCATTTTAAAAAGAATATGGCTTTCAAACTAGTCCTTAACATTCATATTTGAACATTATTGTTTGACATTAGTATTATATCGTTATTATTTGAACATTAGTAGGCTAGTATGACAGTAGTATTATACTACTGTAGAATATGGCTTCTAAACTAGTAGGCCTACTTAGTTCTAGTAACATTGATACTTAACAGTCATATTGATGCATCATTGTTTAATATTATTATCTTAACATTAGTTTCTTAACATCAGTATTTTCTCATCAGGATGTAAGAATAGTGCGGTTTAAAATTCTCCCAGCTCTTTAAGTGATTTAAGAGTGTTGCTCGGACTCGTCCTGCTGTCTATTTGTGTTGGTGGTCCCAAGACCCTCAGACCCTACATGGACCCACTTGTGTCCACATGGAGGTCTGCTGCCGCCTCAGGCTGCTGCGGGAATGCGTAACAATCGGGTATCTGTATGATGACAACCCTGAGTGTAAAGCGGTCCTCAGTGTTATGATGACAGCCCTTAGTGTGAAGCGGTCCTTAGTGTTCTGATGCAGCCCTCAGTGTAAATGATGACAGCCCTTAGTGTAAAGCGGTCCTCAGTGTTACGATGACAACCCTGAGTGTAAAGCGGTCCTCAGTGTTATGATGACAGCCCTTTGTGTGAAGCGGTCCTTAGTGTTCTGATGCAGCCCTCAGTGTAAATGATGACAGCCCTTAGTGTAAAGCGGTCCTCAGTGTTATGATGACAACCCTGAGTGTAAAGCGGTCCTTAGTGTTCTGTTGCAGCCCTTAGTGTAAAGCGGTCCTTATGGGTATGATGCAGCCCTTAGTGTAAAGCGGTCCTCAGAGTTAGGATGACAGCCCTTAGTGTAAAGTTCTCCTCAGTGTTATGATGACAGCCCTTAGTGTAAAGCGGTCCTCAGTGGTATGATGACAGCCCTTAGTGTAAAGTTCTCCTCAGTGTTATGATGACAGCCCTTAGTGTAAAGCGGTCATCAGTGTTGTGATGACAGCCCTTAGTGCAAAGCGGTCCTCAGTGTTATGATGACAGCCCTTAGTGTAAAGTTGTCCTCAGTGTTATGATGAAAGCCCTTAGTGTAAAGTTGTCCTCAGTGTTATGATGACAGCCCTTATTGTAAAGCGGTCATCAGTGTTATGATGACAGCCCTTAGTGTAAAGTGGTATGATGACAGCCCTTAGTGTAAACCAGTCCTCAGTGTTGTTGTGACAGCCCTTAGTGTAAAGCGAGGCGGTCCTCAGTGTTGTGATGACAGCCCTTAGTGCAAAGCGGTCCTCAGTGTTGTGATGAAAGCCCTTAGTTTAAAGCAATCTTCAGTGTTATGATGACAGCCCTTAGTGTAAAGTGGTCCTCAGTGTTGTGATGACAG
The DNA here is from genome assembly GCF_026213295.1 of Gadus chalcogrammus. Taxonomy (NCBI): domain Eukaryota; kingdom Metazoa; phylum Chordata; class Actinopteri; order Gadiformes; family Gadidae; genus Gadus; species Gadus chalcogrammus. The sequence continues at coordinate 12,304,667 of NC_079420.1, forward strand.
CCCTTAATGCAAAGCGGTGAACTAAAGGTTAGTGTTGACTAGAATGATAGTGAACTAAAGGTTAGTGGTGTTGACTAGAGGATGGTTAACTAAATGTTAGTATTGACTAGAGGACACTGAACTAAAGATTAGTGTTCACTAGGATAATGAACTAAATGTTAATGTTGACGAGGATAGTGAACTAAAGGTTAGTGTTCACTAGAGGATAGTGAACTAAAAGTTGGTGTGTTCACTAGAGGATAGTGAACTAAAAGTTAGTGTTCACTAGAGGATAGTGAACTAGAGGTTAGTGTTCACTAGAGGATAGTGAACTAAAGGTTAGTGTTGACTAGAGGATAGTGAACTAAAGGTTAGTGTTCACTAGAGGACAGTGAACTAAAGGTTAGTGTTGACTAGAGGACAGTGAACTAAAGGTTAGTGTTCACTAGAGGATAGGGAACTAAAAGTTAATGTTGACTAGAGGATCCTGAATTAGCTGAATGGGCTCTCACTGTATCTCGCTCCATCAGTCCGGCTAATGTAGGTCTTCTCCCCCCCCCCCCCCCCACAGGCTCCCCATGGAGGGGCCGAGTTTGGGGGGTCCAGCCCCTCACCAGGGTGAGAGCCCCAAATACACTAACCGTGTTTCAAAATAAGAGCGTAAATACAATAAAAAAAAAAAAGTAAATTAAAGTTCTCCACCAAATGGAAACTAATTAACACTGTGGAGAATATTCACATTAAACATAAATAGGTCAAAGCAATGTATAGAAAACATGCAGATGATGATGATAATGATGATGCTATTAAATCCATAGAACAGGAACAGTACTACAAATTAAATATGGAAAAAAAAATGTTTTAAGAAAGATTAATATATATATTGTCTTTAATTTAGAGTGTATGGTCCGTCAAACGACAAACCTAAAGGTTTCTACAATATTTATATTGCGCAAAGTATTTTTAAAGCGCTAAAATCAAATGAAAGCTGAGACGTGATGATTAAATATGATCCAAAAGTTGTTTACCAAAATATGAGGGGCACAAGAATAACACAATGTGACTCAGCCTTACACTCTACGCCCCCACAGACAGACAGGCAGACAGACTATGAAGGTATTATTGTATGAAGGTATTATTGTAGCAAAAGTCTTTAGCACCTGTAACTGCAGAATTTGAATGCGTACACTAAAGTCACAGTAAATTTGAAGTCATATTTATTTTGCATGTGTACTCTAAAGTCACAAATGTTTAACAGTACATTTGAAGTCGTAAATATTTTTTTACCATTGTAAACACAAAATAGGGTCTACGAGTATACGCAAATCTGTGTTACAGGTGCACAAATCCTTTTGCTACAATCATTGCAGCGCAGTTGGTGCAAAACACATTCGCACACCCGTGTTTCATAATCTGAGAACATGCCCAAAATGTGTGCATTCGTAAACCCAAATTTGAACTAATGCATCAGAAGTTGCACATCTGTGAACAATTTCCTCACAAATAAAATGATAAAGAACGCTATGTTGATTCAGCATTTTAATGAGCGAGCACAAGTCCATCGTTACAACTGCTCGAATCTGCTCTTGCAAGTCTCAGCTGTGGTTTTTTTTGCAGGTAGTTTTGCAACATGTCTAGGTGGTAAATGTGTAGCAAAAGTATTTGTATCCATAGATGCCAGAGCATCCGTGGGCGGGAAAAAAATTATAAAATAATTTTTACAGTTATTCAGGACTGAAAAGTGCATTGACATTTTCAAATGCAATTGCAAGGCAACTACTATTGGATGGTTGAAAAAAATAATCATCATTGAAATTAAACATCTCTTCCAGTGTCATGGCCAAGACAGGCAGCAGTAGCCTACAGTCACACATAGCATACACACAAAACGTAAGAAAATAAAAAACTAAAACAGGCTGCAGGGTGGAAGGGGGATATCAATATCGCATGACATTTCACTAGGCTCAAGGAGGCGAGTAATATTACATTTGAGAAACAAAGAGTAGTCTTGGGGTGCTCTATAGACAAAATTCCCCATACTGTGTTATTGACATGTTTTGATTGCGTTATAGGGACAATGTCTCTTTAAGATCACGTCACTTGTGTGCTGATATGCCGGTCGGCGCAATGTTTGAATTTTAAGTTTTTTACATGACAAAATGAACGACCTGCCGTTGCTTGTGGAGGTGAGAAATTGTCTCTTCCCTTCTTTTATCGCAATTTGTACAGTCTATAGACAGAACGTCTTACCTGGGCGAGTGTGTCGCTGCGGTGTGTGCGTGTGTGTTCTTACCTGGGCTCGCGTGTCGATGGCGGAGCCGTTATGTTTCAGGGCGACTGTCGCTGCGGTGTGTGCGCGTGCTTGTGTGTTCTTACCTGCGCGTGTGTCGATGGTGGAGCTGTTATGTTTAAGGGCGAGTGTCGCTGCGGTGTGTGCACGTGTGCGTGAGTTTGTGTGTGTGTGTGTCTGTGTGTGTGTCCGCGTGTGTGTTCGTTTCCATGTAGTAGTATTATCTTTATATTCAGTATTATCTTTATAGTATTTTATATAAAGACATAAAGACACACGCAGACAGACTCTCTGTATCTCTCTCTCTCCCCCTCCAGAAGTTTGCTCCGTCCGTGGGCGGCCGGTCCCATCTGGAGCCGCCCCTGGTGCAGGTGGTGGTCAGCAACTCCAAACACCTCCACCACCCCCACCTCCAGGACTCCATCCTGCCCCACATACCCAGCACGCACAACAGCTACCACAAACACCAGGTGGGACACACTCACTCACTCACTCACTCACTCACTCACTCACTCACTCACTCACTCACTCACTCACTCACTCACTCACTCACTCACTCACTCACTCACTCACTCACTCACTCACTCACTCACTCACTCACTCACTCACTCACTCACTCACTCACTCACTCACTCACTCACTCACTCACTCACTCACTCACTCACTCATTCATACGCACCTGAGGGGGAGTGGCCTGAGCTGATGTTCTGCGTGTTGATTGGACAGGGGGAGAGGCCGAAGCCCGCCCTGTTGGGTGGGCGGCTTGGGGGTCCCAGGGAGACCCTGTCCAGCCCCCAGGCCCCCCGTACCCCCGGCAACAAGCAGGAGAAGGAGAAAGCCTTCGAGGGACAGAGACTCCCCCTTTCTCCCACAGGTAACCCCCCCCCTCTCCCCTCTCCCCCTCTCCCCCTCAGGTACCCCCTCTCCCCTTTCTCTCCTATCTCCCCCCACCCTCAGTCCTGCAAAACCTTGATTCACTGGTCTGAATGGGAAGAGGTCTGACTCTCCCTCTCTCCTCTCTCCTCTTCCTCTTCCTTTTGCCTCCTCTCTTCCCCCTCCTCCTCCTTCTCTCCTCTTCTTTTGCCTTCTGTCTCCTCCCTCCTCCCTCTTCTCTCCTCACTCTCCCTTCTCTCTCTCCACTCCTTTCTCTTCCTCTCTCCTCTCTCCTCTCCTTTCTCCTCCTCTCTCCTCCCTCTCCCCTCTCTCCTCTGTCCTCGCCTCTCCTCTCTCCTCCCTCCCTCCTCTCCTTTCTCCTCCTCTCTCCTCCATCTCTCCTCTCTCCTCTTCTCCTTCTCCTTCTTTCCCCTTTCTCATCTCTCCTCCCTCACTCCTACCTTTCTCCTCCTCTCTCCTCCATCTTCCCCTCTCCTTCTTTCTTCTCCTCTTCCTCTCACATCTCCTTACTCTCCTCTCTCTCTCTCTCCCTCTCCTTTTCCTCTCTCTCTCTCCTCTCCTCTTTTCCTACTCCTCTCCATATCTCTCTTTCCTTTCCTCTCACTCTCTCCTCCTCCATCTCCTATCCCTCACCTCTCCTCACTTCCCTTCCTCTCTCCTCCTACCCTTCCTTCTCCTTCTCCTCCACTCCTCTCCTCTCCTCCTCCCTCCTTCCTCCTCTTTCCTCTATCTTTCCTCCTCTCCCTTCCTCTTCCTCTCTCTCCTTTCTCCTCTCTCTTCCCTCCTCTCTCTTCTCCTTATCCTCTCTCCTCTCCTCTTCTCTCCTCTCCCCTCTCTCCTCTCCCCTCCTCTCTCTTCTCCTCCTCTCTCTTCTCCTCCCTCCTAACTCCTCCTGCCCTCCCCAGATGCTCTGAAGCACTTCCATGAGCGTCTGTCAGAGTTTGAGCAGGAGGAGATCTCGGACCATGCGGAGGTCTGGTTCATGGGTCTGGGCTCCCAGAAGATCGAGGCCACACTGGGCGCTCCCCACAACTCAGGCTTCGACGACGAGCACGGGAGCTACATACGGGTAGGAGAACAAGCTATGCGGACGCGCTAGTCAGGCTACGTGCTAATATAACACGTTGAGCTCATGGGAGCTACATATGGTTACATTCATCTAGGGTGCTAAAACATGCTAACATGACATGCTAGCCAAGATCATGGGAGCTATATACCAGCAACGCACTACAACGGTTGGACAAATAACGGTGTTGATAAAGAGCTGTGTCGATAAAGAACCATTGATACTGAACCGTTAATAAAGAACCATTAATAAAGAACCGTTGATACAGAACCGTTGATAAAGAACCGGGGTAATAAAGAGCCGTGTTAATAAAGAGCGGTGGCCCCGGTGTTCCAGGTGCTCCACGACCACATCGCCTTCCGCTTCGAGGTGCTGGAGGTGATCGGGAAGGGCTCCTTCGGCCAGGTGCTGAAGTGTCTGGACCACAAGACCAACGAGATGGTGGCCATCAAGATGATCCGCAACAAGAAGAGGTACAGTAAAGTAGAGTAGAGTAGAGTAGAGTAGAGTAGAGGACAGTGGAGGACAGTTGAGTACTGGACAGTACAGTACAGTACAGTACAGTACAGTAGAGTAGGGCATTGTAGATAAGAGTTCAGTACAGAACAGCTGATTAGGGTTAGAATGGAGGAGCAGAGCTAGCATAGGAGGAGCAGAGCTAGCATGGAAGGACAGACTGTTCCAGAACTTTGGGCAGATGACCCCTTCTAGTCCAGACCGTGTAGTCCAGACACTCTAGTCCAGTCCCTCTAGTCCATACCCTCTAGTCCAGACCCTCTAGTTCCTCTTGTCCAGACCCTCTAGTTCCTCTAGTCCAGACTCTCTACTCCAGTCCCTCTAGTCCGGTCCCTCTAGTCCAGAATCTCTAGTCCAGACCCTCTAGTCCAGAACCTCTAGTCCAGACCCTCTAATCCATTCCAGACCCTCCAGTCTAGTCCCTCTAGTCCAGAACCTCTAGTACAGACCCTCTAGTCCAGACCCTCCAGTCCAGTCCCTCTAGCCAGACCCTCTAGTCCAGACCCTCTAGTCCAGACCCTCTAGTCCAGACCCTCTAATCCAGACCCTCTAGTCCAGACACTCTATTCCAGACCGTCTAGCAGGGGGTCAAAGAAAGAAGGAGGTGCAGGTTGACCACCAGACCAGAGCTTCAGATCTGACCTCTGAACTCTGACCTTTGACCTCTAGGTTCCACCACCAGGCGCTGGTGGAGCTGAAGATCCTGGACATCGTGAAGAGGAAAGACCCGGAGAACCTGCACAACGTCATCCACATGAACGAGTACTTCTACTTCAGAAACCACCTCTGCATCTCCTTCGAGCTGCTGGGGTGAGTTCTGCCCGAGGTCCTGAGCCGCGCAATGGCATCATCATGACATCTTGATGTCGACATGATGTCATTGTCATCATGTTGTCACCCCAAAGACAACAGGATGTCATCATGAGGTCACCATAAAGACAACATGATGTCCTCATGAGGTCACCATAAAGACAACAGGATGTCATCATGAGGTCACCATAAAGACCAAATGATGTCATCATAAGGGCACCCCAACGAATAACTGATGTCATCATGTTGTCACACTAAAGACAACATGATGTCATCACTACGTCATATTCGAGAGGTAAAGTAGGTTCCTTTCTAATTGTCTTTCCCTCGCTGTGCGGCCCTGTGAGTTCTTCTTCTTTTCTGAAGCGTCCCCTGTTTTCGGTGAGCGCCACCACCAGGAGTTATGGAGAATTGACTGGTGACAGAGCTTAGCGAGATATATATTATCATATTATCTCGAATATGTTAATAATATTATCATATTATTAACATATTCGGCGCCAGTTTTTCGATGGACTCACAAGAGGAAGCCACCCACTGTATTCCCTTTTCAAAGATGTCTCAGGGGTTAGGAGGTCCTCTTCAGGGGTTAGGAGGTCCTGTTCAGGGGTTAGGAGGTTCTGTTCACGGGTTAGGAGGTCCTATTCAGGGGTAAGTAGGTCCTGTTCAGGGGTTAGGAGGACCTGTTCAATAGCTCCCCAGCAGAACGCCTGACATGAACCCAGCTCTGGCGGCCATGTTGGGGCTGTCCTTCCTGAATAATCCATTGGCTAAACGTATGGCAGTTTGACTCTCCGTCACTTTAACAAACTGCCACCTTCACTCCTGCTGTGTGTGTGTGTGTGTGTGTGTGTGTGTGTGTGTGTGTGTGTGTGTGTGTGTGTGTGTGTGTGTGTGTGTGTGTGTGTGTGTGTGTGTGTGTGTGTGTGTGTGTGTGTGTGTGTTGGCCTCCTAATCATTTCATATCTCTGGATGATGGATTTGTGACTGTGTTCAGTGACCTTTAAGAGACACTTTGCTCCTGGTCTCCAGTTACCGTTAGTTACCGCCTCCAACGGGCCCATGGGGGCCCCCAGAGGCCCCCAGGGGCCCGGGTGTGAAGGCTCCTCTTACACCGTCTTAACGGGGCAAAAAATAACACTGCCCACATTCCCACGTACCGCCAGGCGGGTAATGTTTAAAGAGCTGCGGAGCACTGGCAGCTTAAGCATTTGGTAGCTCCTGTTTCAACATGTGAATCACCGTTAGCATGGCGGCTGTTCGCCTGCTCCTGTTAGCCTGCTCCCTGTTAGCCTTCCCCTGTTAGCCTGCTCCTGTTAGCCTGCTCCCTGTTAGCCTTCCCCTGTTAGCCTGCTCCTGTTAGCCTGCTCCCTGTTAGCCTGCTCCCTGTTAGCCTTTTCCCTGTTAGCTTTTTCCCTGTTAGCCTTCCCCTGTTAGCCTTCCCCTGTTAGCCTGCTCCCTTTTAGCCTGCTCCCTGTTAGCCTTCCCCTGTTAGCCTGCTCCTGTTAGCCTGCTCCCTGTTAGCCTGCTCCCTGTTAGCCTTCCCCTGTTAGCCTGCTTCTGTTAGCTTGCTCCTGTAGAACACCGAGAAGGAGGTCTGAACACCGCCCTACAGTCAGAAGGAGGAGCTCAGGGTGTTGTGTGGGAACGAGTTGAGGAGTGTTGTTCACGTGAATCCATGGTCACATGACACATAAGGGTCAAATGTCAAATTAGGTTCACATGACACATTAGGGTCACATGTTACATGCGGCCGCGATCTTTGAGTGCAGATTAGAGCTGTGTTTGAAATCGTTCCCGGTTCACTCACTCACTATTCCCTATATAGTGTTTATGATATATATAGTGCACTATATAGGGAATGAACAAACGAGAATTCGGACACTACGCTGAACATTTCTAAACGACCGCATTGCATTGTGGTATACAGGAGTAATATTTAGGGAACATCGTATGGTCACTCAAATTGTAGGTATTTTATGTCCACTATATTATAGCGAATTAAATTAACCACTTAGAATTCGAACACCACTACAAAATGGCGAGCACCCTATATAGTGCACTATCCGTGACAGGGAACGATTTCGAACACAGTTTATGGCTGTTCTCAGCACGTCCCCTTGGAGACGAGGGACTGCCCTGTGGAACACGGGGACCTCTGCCTCGAACCTGTACCCACTAACCGCATCTGCGTGTGTCCCAGGGTTAACCTGTACCAACTAACCGCCCCTGCGTGTGTCCCAAGGTGAACCTGTACCCACTAACCTCCCCTGCCTGTGTCCCAGGGTAAACCTGTATGAGCTGATCAAGAAGAACAACTTCCAGGGCTTCTCCGTGGCTCTGATCCGGCGCTTTGCCCACTCTCTGTTACGCTGCCTTCAGATGCTCCACGACGAGAAGATCATACACTGTGACCTCAAACCGGTACCTCCACCCGACTGACACCTCCACCCGACTCACACCTCCACCCAAATGTCACCTCCACCCGACTCACACCTACAACCGACTCACACCTCCAACCAATTGACACCTCCACCCGACTCACACCTCCACCCGACTCACACCTCCACCCGACTCACACCTCCACCCGAATGTCACCTCCATCCGACTCACACCTCCAACCGACTCACACCTCAAACCGAATGTCACCTCCACCCGACTCACACCTCCACCCGACTCACCCCTCCAACCGACTCACACCTCAAACCGAATGTCACCTCCACCCGACTCACACATCCAACCGACTCACACCTCCAACCAACTGACACCTCCACCCGACTGACTCCTCCACCCGACTCACACCTCCATCCGACTGACACCTCCACCCGACCTCCACCTCCACCCGACTGTCACCTCCACCCGTCTCACTGCACATGTTACTGTACCTACCTACACCTTCCACCCCTCCACACTGCCAACACTGTGCCATCTCCTTAATATTCACTATTTAGTACAAGTTAATAATTGAGCACACAACCAGCCTCAGGTGCTGGTAGGGGTTAGACGGTACAGAGACTGGTCATTAAGGAGCAGGTAGCGGTTAGACAGTACAGAGACAGGTCATTAAGGAGCAGGTAGGGGCTAGACAGTACAGACACAGGTCATTAAGGAGCAGGTAAGGGTTAGATAGTACAGAGACAGGTCATTAAGGAGCAGGTAGGGGTTAGACAGTACAGAGACAGGTCATTAAGGAGCAGGTAGGGGTTAGACAGTATAGAGACAGTGCTTTGACTATGACCAGACCCCCCACAGAGTAACACATTCCTGAAATATGTGTTTGATAATACGGAGATCTGGCCCCCCCTAGTGGACAGCAGCAGGAGCTACACCAGTACTGGGGTGCTGCACCAGTAGTATGGTGCTACACCAGCAGAGTGGGGCTACACAAGTCGGGTGGTGCTACACCAGTAGGGTGGTGACACACCAGTAGGTCGGAGCTACACCAGTAGTTTGGAGCTACACCAGTAGGGGGGTGGTGCTGACCTCCTTTTGGGTGGTCCTGTGTGTCCCCAGGAGAACATCCTGCTGTCCCAGCGCGGCCCCGGGAACATCAAGGTGGTCGACTTCGGCTCCAGCTGCTATGAGCAGCAGAAAGGTGAGACTGAGGACCTGAGAGAGGCCATCACACCTTGGACTGTATCACCTAAGAGCTGTGTTTATCTTAACTTCAACTTCCTTCAATCTCTCTGTCTGTCTGTCTGTCTGTCTGTCTGTCTGTCTGTCTGTCTGTCTGTCTGTCTGTCTGTCTGTCTGTCTGTCTGTCTGTCTGTCTGTCTGTCTGTCTGTCTGTCTGTCTGTCTCTCTCTCTCTATCCCTCTGTCTCTCTTTCTCTGTGTGTGTGTGTGTGTGTGTGTGTGTGTGTGTGTGTGTGTGTGTGTGTGTGTGTGTGTGTGTGTGTGTGTGTGTGTGTGTGTGTGTGTGTGTGTGTGTGTGTGTGTGTGTGTGTGTGTGTGTGTCTCTCTCTCTCTCTCTCCCTCTCTCCCTCCCTCTCTAAATTCAACTCAATCGATTTATAAGAGCCAACGCTCTCCAGGCTGGGTTCTTAAGCTCTCCAGGCTGGGTTATAAGCTCTCCAGGCTGGGTTATTAAGCTCTCCAGGCTGGGTTCCTAAGCTCTCCAGGCTGGGTTCTTAAGCTCTCCAGGCTGGGTTCTTAAGCTCTCCAGGCTGGGTTCTTAAGCTCTCCAGGCTGGGTTCTTAAGCTCTCCAGGCTGGGTTCTTAAGCCCTCCAGGCTGGGTTCTTAAGCTCTCCAGGCTGGGTTCTTAAGCTCTCCAGGCTGGGTTCTAACGCTCTCCCTCCCGGCAGTGTACACCTACATTCAGAGCCGGTTCTACCGCTCCCCCGAGGTGATCCTTGGCCAGCCCTACAGCATGGCCATCGACATGTGGAGCCTGGGCTGCATCCTGGCCGAGCTCTACACCGGGGGGCCCCTGTTCCCCGGGGAGAGCGAGGCCGAGCAGATGGCCTGCATCATGGAGGTGACCCCCCCCCACCCACCTGTCCCCCTACCACAGCCGCCCACACAGCATGATGTCACCTTAAAGAGATGATGTCACCTTAGAGAGATGATGATGTTACCTTAAAGACAACATGATGTCACCTTAAAGATGAAGTCACATTAGAGAGATGATGCGTACTTAAAGATATGATGATGTCTCCTTAAAGATATGAGGTCACCTTAAAGATATAATGTCAACTAAAAGATATGATGTCATATTAAAGATATAATGTCAGCTTAAAGATATGATGTCACCTTAAAGACATCATGAGGTGACCTTCTAGACAGCATGATGTCACATCAGGTCAAGCAAGTCAGATGATCCGTCTCCTCTCTCCAGGTGATGGGCACGCCTCCAGAGGAATTTGTTCAGACTGCCTCAAGGAAAAGGTTGTTCTTCGGTAAGATTGTATGGAAGTTCTCCTGGCAGCAATGCTGGAAGGGGGGTATGTGCTTCCGACTCCAAAGCAGTGTGTGTGTGTGTGTGTGTGTGTGTGTGTGTGTGTGTGTGTGTGTGTGTGTGTGTGTGTGTGTGTGTGTGTGTGTGTGTGTGTGTGTGTGTGTGTGTGTGTGTGTGTGTGTTTCAGACTCTAAGGGGTTGTGTGTGTGTTTCTGACTAAAGGAGTGTGTGTGTGTGTGTATTTCAAAATCTAAGGGAATTTTTGTGTTTCAGACTTTAAGGGAGTGTGTGTTTCAGACTTGAAGGGAATGTGTGTGTGTGTGCTTCAGTAAGGGAGTGTGTCTGTGTTTCAGACTTAAGGGAGTGTGTCTCCGACTCTAAAGGAGTGTGCGTGTGTTTCAGACTCTTAAGGGAGTGTGTTTCAGACTCTAAGGAAGTTTGTGTTAAAGACTCTGAGGGACCGTGTGTTTCAGACTCTTATGGGAGTGTATCTTTCAGACTTAAGGGAGTGTGTTTCAGACTCTAAGGAAGTTTGTGTTAAAGACTCTGAGGGAGCGTGTGTTTCAGACTCTTAAGGGAGTGTATCTTTCAGACTTAAGGGAGTGTGTTTCAGACTCTAAGGAAGTTTGTGTTAAAGACTCTGAGGGAGCGTGTGTTTCAGACTCTTAAGGGAGTGAGTTATATCAGACTCTACGGGAGTGTATGTTCCAGACTCTATGAAAGTTTGTGTTTCAGGCTTTAAGGGAGTGTGTGTTCCAGACTCTAAGGGAGTATGTGTTTCAGACTCTAAGGGAAACCCTCGGAGCACTACTAACACTAAGGGGAAGAAGCGGAAGCCAAACTCTAAGGATCTGTCCGCCGTCCTGAAGACCAACGACGCTCTCTTCCTGGACTTCATCAAGCGCTGCCTGGCGTAAGACTCCTCTAAACCCTCACTATGACTCCTACCCTTCTATTACTCGTACCCTTACTACGTCTCTAACCCTTACTCTGACTCTTACAACGCGGTCTAGTGTTGTATACTCTTTGACTCTGGGTCTAAAGGGTTGGTGTCTGTTAACCGCAGTGTCGTCCCCCCCCCCCCCCCAGCTGGGACCCTGCGACCCGGATGACCCCTGACGAGGGCGTCCAGCACCCCTGGATCATGCAGGGGAACTTCAACCGGGTCCGCCCCCGGCCCCGCGGGGGCGTGGCCGTGCCGCAGACCCCCCCGAGCTGCGGACCGGACCAGAGGCAGAGCGGCCAGCCCCCCGGTTAGATCAATACACCTGATCGCTCCAGACTGCACTTATTAATGTTTGATTGACGCTCGTACTGATGACTTCACCTTACTGATTCAGAGAGACCATGACTTCACCTTACTGATTCACCTTAAAGCTATGGGGTCACCTTGAAGCTATGAGGTCACCCTAAAGACAACATGACTTCACCTTAAAGCTATGATGTAACCTTAAAGCCATGAGGTCACCCTAAAGACATGAGGTCACCTTAAAGCTATGATTTCACCTTAAAGCTATGATGTAATCTTAAGGGAAACATGACGTAACCTTAAGGACAATATGATGTAACCTTTTATACGCTACATGTTAGTTCCAGTAGTAGAGTGATGTAGCATGTTGTGCTAAGCACTTTGAGATTCTTGAATATAAAGTGCATTATAAATAAAATGTATTATTATTATTATTATTATTATTAACATGGCTGTTCTCTCTTTTAGCGGACAGGGTTAGCACAGCTAGCACCAGCGCTAGCCAGTCGCGGCGGGACAGCTCAGGGTCGCGGGGCACGCTGCCGTCCAGCGAGCGGCTTCGACCTCTGGGGGCGTCGGTCGAGGACGTCGGCGAGGGTGGAGCAAGGGTCTCCACGGGAACCAAGGAGCAAGAAGGAGGAGGGGAGAGGCCCGTGCACATCACCATCCATTCTCAACAGGGAGTGGGCGGAGCCAGAGACGCCTACCGTAGTCTGCCGCCAATCATGTAGGAAGCAAGTGACGGAGCGCCTGGGGGCAGGGCCTTGGGGCAGGGCCTTGGGGCAGGGCCTTGGGCAGGGCCTTGGGTGGGGCCTGGGGGCAGGGCAAGGTGTTTTATTTGCATGTCGTTGAGGTGGAGTATGTGTTGGATGTGTTTGACTGACACACAGTAGAAAGAGAGAGTGGCTCCACTGCAGTTTGAGTGATGCCACAGATAAAACAATCAGTCTTTATTAATATCTACATCAATATCTAGCTGCTATTGCTGCTGGCGGTTTAACCGTTGACTTCAAGTCGTTAACAAACACAACTTTTGTTTAGTGTTACTGTTCACAATATCACTGGGATAGGAAATGTTCTATATTCTATATCTCTGTACGTCTTCTAGATCTATCACAGAGAGGTCAACTCTGAGGTCTGCTGTACAGTATAAGTGATGAGTACTGTACAGTACAATGCTGATGACCATGTTGTGTTCACTAGGTTGTACACAAGGTGACAAGGTAATGTGTGGTCTTCTTTATTTATGTCTTTGGCTTTGAGGGCTGAGGGTTTTTTTTACTTTTATGTGTGACAAAGCAATGAAATGATTAATCTTTTGGATTCAATTGAAGACGTTGTTTCGTTACTATTGAAGTTATTAATCATGGAAAGTGTTGCGCTGTGAAGATGAAGTTTAAATGTGATTCTCGGCAGGACGTTCTGCTGTATTTCTACTGCTCCATATTAATGTACATATTGTTACTGGTTACTGGTACTGGTTTTGTTACATCGGTTTCTCTGCGATCCCGGACACTGAAGGGTTAAACGTACCAATTGGACTCGTGATACTTGAGCTCATTTTTACATTGACTGCATTTTTTATGCGTGTGTTTCATAATTCATTTTGTATGGTTGATGAGGAGAGACAATCCTTGTACTGCTAGTTTGTGCCTTGCAGAGCTGGAATTGCACTTAACTAGTTGAACTAGTGTGTGAACTAGTTGTACTAGTCTGTGAAAACCTGGAGGTAACAGAGTTTGGATTTGTTAGTCTAGGTTAGTCTTACCCTGACCTGCAGCACAATGGTCAAATAAAACTCTTTCATCACATGAGCTTTGTGTGTTTGTACGAGTTTGGTTCTCTAAAGAGATGAAGATAGATACTTTATTTGTCATATCATTTATACATAAATGATATGAGCATATACTGATGATATATATCCTTTATATAATAATTAAACTGCTTTGTCCTGAACAGGGTTATGGTTTAGGGATCTACCCTGAATACTCTCCTACTTGTCCAGATAAAATCAATGTCCGCTCACTTTTAGAAAACATATTTTTGTAAGCAGTTACATAATTTAACAACAAGGTGCCAGCAAGTGGAGAGTGTGATACTTATACTATATAAAACTAAACATCAGCGGAAATAGGAGGAAGATTTGCTGAATACCAACAGGAATACGTTGAGAGGAGAGTTCACCTCATATCGCTGTCATTGGGAGGGGGGTCGGGGCTCTCCCCCCCTGAGGGAGGGAGGGGGGGGGGCTCTCTCTCCCACTGAGGGAGGGAGGGGGGAGGTGCTCTCACTCCCAATGAGGGAGACAGGGGGGGGGGGGGGGCTGATGGGGGAGTCAGCTGCAGCTGACAGGCGGCAGAGAGAGAGAGGAGGACTATCCACCAGGACGGATCCCAGAGAGAGAGAGAGAGAGACCAGGAGGACTTGAGAGACCAGGAGGACTAGAGAGACCAGGAGGACTTCACCCTGCCTGACCGAACCCCAAACAGAGACCTCGAGTGAGGCGTCACCCCGCAACCAGAACCCCAAACCCGGTGGCCTCCACCCCTCAACCGGTAAGCGCTGGTTCTGGTCTTCTGTCCGTCTGTTTGTTTGTTTGTTTGTTTGTTTGTTTGTTTGTCTCTTTGTTTGTAGGAAGGTAGGGAGGTAGATAGGTAGGGAGGTAGGAAGGTTGGGAGGTCGGGAGGTAGGAAGGTAGGAAGGTTGGGAGGTAGGCAGGTAGGTAGGTAGGAAGGTCGGGAGATAGGAAGGTAGGAAGGTCGGGAGGTAGGAAGGTCGGGAGGTAGAGAGGTAGGAAGGTAGGAAGGTAGAGAGGTAGGGAGATAGAGAGGTAGAATGCTATAGATAGGGTTCAAGGTCCAGGCCTCGTGGCAAACTGGCTGAGGAGGAAGATGAACTGGTCCCACTGGCTGAGGAGGAAGATGAACTGGTCCCACTGGCTGAGGAGGAAGATTAACTGGTCCCACTGGCTGAGGAGGAAGATGAACTGGTCCCACTGGCTGAGGAGGAAGATGAACTGGTCCCACTGGCTGAGGAGGAAGATGAACTTGTCCCACTGGTAGAGGAGGAAGATGAATTGGTCCCACTGGCTGAGGAGGAAGATGAACCTGTCCCACTGGCTGAGGAGGAAGATGAACTTGTCCCACTGGTAGAGGAGGAAGATGAATTGGTCCCACTGGCTGAGGAGGAAGATGAACCTGTCCCACTGGCTGAGGAGGAAGATGAACTTGTCCCACTGGTAGAGGAGGAAGATGAATTGGTCCCACTGGCTGAGGAGGAAGATGAACTGGTCCCACTGGCAGACGAAGAAGATGAACCGGTCCCACTGGCTGAGGAGGAAGATGAACTGGTCCCACTGGCTGCTGGGAGGTTGAACACAAGAGGCTGAACTTTGCTCATAACTATTAGGTTTGGATTTTTATTACGTTGAAGTGAGTGGCCTATGATGATGATGATGATGATGATGAGGAGGAGGATTACGATCTGATTCAAATATAAAACATAAAGCAATGTTTCAGTCAAACAGAAAATAAGCCCAGAAGTAGTGAGGACATGTTGGACAGGATAGTTCCTCTATTTCTTTCGATGGCGTTGGTTCTGACATCCTTCTGACAGTAACTGCTAACTATGGGGTGGTAGTAATAATAATAATATATAAAAGATGTTTTTTTTACAGCACTTTTCTCAGTACTCAAGGACGCTTTACAAAAAGGAATACATACAGACAATACAGACACTCAAAAAAAAGGCAGATAAACAACACTACAACAATAGACAACACATTAAGAGAGAGAGAGAGAGAGAGAGAGAGAGAGAGAGAGAGAGAGAGAGAGAGAGAGAGAGAGAGAGAGAGAGAGAGAGAGAGAGAGAGAGAGAGAGAGAGAGAGAGAGAGAGAGAGAGAGAGAGAGAGGGAGGAAGATAGCGAATATGATTTGTCAAATGTTGTAGGTGCTCCTGAAAAGATGGGATTTAATTTGACCTTTGAACGAAAGGAGTGTATCAGAGTTTCGGATTGCCAGAGGGAGGGAGTTCCAGAGGGTAGACGATGGCGAAGGCTCTGTCCCCCAGGGTACTTGGTCCTGGTGATGGGATTGAGAAGGTTGGCATCGGCGGAGCGTAGGCGACTTGGGGGCTGGAGGAGCTCGGTTAGGTATGAGGTTGCAAGATTGTTTAGGGCTTTGTAGGTGGTGAGTAGGATCTTGAAATTGATGCGTTGTTTTATGGGAAGCCAATGAAGTTGACGGAGGATGAGAGTGATGTGTTCTCTGGAGGGGGGAGTGAGTAACAGCAGAGACAGCAGAGTTTTGAACATCAGTGAAGGAAACTCTGTTTCATTATCTTATTGATTGTTCAGCTGATTCAGTCTCTCACTCTTATATCTTGCCTGGTCTGAGAGTGGTGTCGTACCAGGTGTGGTTAGGCCATGGCGTAAACGGATCAGTTCAGATCAGGAGATAGATTCAAAATTCCATGTGGTGCGTTGATGCCTTTCTATGTATCACGGTATTTGGCTGTATTAACGTTATGTATTACGATACTTTACCGCACTTGCGGTATTTTCCCGTGTTGTCATCCTGGTCCTCTCTAATCACCATGCCAACGTCTCCGTGACAACGCAGCATGTCGATGAATGGGATACCTTCTGTGGTTCTCAGCTGGTGATGAAGGCAGGCGATAATGAGACCAGTCTCCTAGCAACCCAAAAGACCATCCTTTCATCGCAGTCCTTTTTGTCTTAGGTTGTTGATAATGTAAGGTTATTATTCCTGACACAGAAACTTACTTTAAACCTTCATGGGAATGTTTATTTTGATACATTAGTTGATGCCTCAAATACGCAAGTGAACATGATAAAAATATAAATGGGACATATTCAATATGGATAATGGTGTGTCTATGTGGATTAGTGTAACCTGGTTTTATGGAATGTGCCCGGGACAGGCAGGATGAGTCTGGACGAGGACACGCGCTGGCTGGAGTGGGTCACCAAACAGTTTGAGGCCATCGCTGGAGAGGATAAG
>NC_079420.1:12326389-12340223 GCF_026213295.1 Gadus chalcogrammus
GGTTTAGTTACACATTCTTTGTGTGTGTGTGTGTGTGTGTGTGTGTGTGTGTGTGTGTGTGTGTGTGTGTGTGTGTGTGTGTGTGTGTGTGTGTGTGTGTGTGTGTGTGTGTGTGTGTGTGTGTGTGCAGGTGACCCACCTGGTGATAAAGAGACCCCCGTTCTTCACCTTTAAACCCGGGGACTACCTCTACATCAACATTCCGGACATCGCTACGTACGAGTGGCACCCCTTCACCATCAGCAGCGCGCCCGAACAGTCTGGTAACCAGTACCCCCGGTACAACATTACCAGTACTGTATACTAGCACATACATGGTATATACACTATATCCTAGTATATGTTACAGTAGGGTATTAGCCTAGTATATGGTACAGTCAGGTATATACAATATACCCTAGTATATGGCCCCCTTAGGTATATACACTATATTCAAATATATGGTACATTCAGGTGTATACACTATATCTTAGTATATGGTGCAGTCAGGTATGTACACATATGGTATGTATCCTATGTAACCTAGTATATACTGTAGTACAGTCAGTAGTCCCGCTGTGTTTCAGACACCCTTTGGCTCCATATCCGCTCGATGGGCCAGTGGACAAACCGTCTGTTTGAGTTCTTCAGGCAGCCGGAGACACTGGCTTCCAGCCCCAAGAGGCT
Organism: Gadus chalcogrammus; assembly: GCF_026213295.1. Lineage (NCBI taxonomy): Eukaryota > Metazoa > Chordata > Actinopteri > Gadiformes > Gadidae > Gadus > Gadus chalcogrammus. Next base: position 12,327,056 of record NC_079420.1, read on the forward strand.
GGCCACCAGCCTCCGCAACAAGAGGCAGCTGGTCCAGACCCAGGTGGGAAACTACCTGGCACCACGTTATATACCTAAACTACCATTACATCACGTTCTATACCTAAACTACCATTACATCACGTTCTATACCCAAACTACCACTACATCACTTTATATACCTAAAACAACCATTACACCACGTTATATACCTAAACTACCACTACATCACTTAATATACCTAAACTACCATAAATCACGTTGTATACCTTAACTACCACTACACCCTGTTATGTACCTAAACTACCACTACATAACGTTATGTACCTAAACTACCATTACATCACGTTATATACCTAAACTACCACTGCACAACTTAATATACCTAAACTACCATAAATCACGTTGTATACCTTTACTACCACTACACCCTGTTATGTACCTACACTACCACCACATAACGTTATGTACCTAAACTACCATTACACCATGTTATGTACCTAAACTATATCTAGGTCATAGGTCATGTGTAGGGTCAAAGGTCATACCTAGGGTCCTCTCTTTCTTGTACCAGGAGCAGAATTTCTGGGCCACGGTCTCCAACGGCACCGTGGCAACCAATGAGGACGAGGCTGTGGAGCTGACCATGTACCGTCAGAGGAGCTCCGGAGCTGCTGCCTCAACGGGGGCAGAGGTTCCCCCTGGGGTCCAGGCAGCCCAGGGGGAAGAAGGAGCCAAGGGGAAGAGACCCTGACCCAAGACCAGCTGGACCACATGGAGAAAGGAGAGGGACCACATCTGAGAGAGGTTCTTACCTTTACACTGTAGTACCAACACACAGAGAGCTGAGGAGCATTGAGGAGAACGTTGAGGAGAACTTTGAGGAGAACGTTGTTGAGGAAAAACTTTGAGGAGAACATTGAGGAGAAACGTTGAGAATATTGAGGAGAACGTTGAGAACATTGAGGAGAACATTGAGGAGAACATTGAGGCAAACGTTGTTGAGGAGAACTTTGAGGAGAGCATTGAGGAGAACATTGAGGAGAACGTGTTGAGGAGAACTTTGAGGAGAACATTTAGGAGAACGTTGAGGAAAACGTTGTTGAGGAGAACTTTGAGGAGAACATTGAGGAGAACTTTGAGGAGAACATGTAGGAAAACGTTGAGGAGAACGTTTAGGAGAACATGGTTCGGGAGAACATTGTTGAGGAGAACATGGCCGTTCAAATGTTTTCTACTCTGACCTTCAGATCCCAGCCAAACTGGGGGACAACCACCAGCTCTGCAACATCAAGGTGGGAGGCTTCTCCATTCCTAGATTCAAATGAATTCATATGTTTGATCCACTATTTACTTCATAACCTTTTCGATTTATATTATATCCTGTGGCAGATATTTCTGCAATAAAATTAATTCTGATTCAGATCTTCCTAATCAGTAGGAAGGAATAGCTCATGGTTAAGATGTAGACCTTTGTGGGAATCTGTCTGTTGTTTTTATTTCAATGCTTTGGTGTTAGATGTTGCTGTGGCTCTTCACCTGTGGTTGTATTGCAGTGTTGTGTTGTTAGATGTTGCTGTAGGTCTTCACCTCTGGTTCTATTGCAGTGTTATGGTGTTAGATGTTGCTTTAGGTCTTCACCTGTGGTTGTATTGTAGTGTTATGTTGATGGGCCGTACGGAACGCCCACCAGACAGATATTTGCGTCAGAGCACGCTGTGCTGATCGGGGCAGGGATTGGCATCACCCCCTTTGCCTCCATCCTCCAAAGCATCATGTACAGGTGAGAGAACAGCCTTCAGAAACAGGTGAGAGAAACAGCCTTCAGAAACAGGTGAGTGAACATCTTTCAGAAACAGCTGAGAGAAAAGCCTTTAGAAACAGATGAGAGAACAGCCTTCAGAAACAGGTGAGAGAACAGCCTTCACAAACAGGTGAGAGAACAGTCTTCAGAACAGGTCAGAGGACAACCTTTAGAAAAAGGTGAGAGAAAAACCTTCAGAAACAGGTGAGAGAAAAGCCTTCAGAAACAGGTGAGAGAACAGCCTTTAGAAACAGATGAGAGAACAGCCTTCACAAACAGATGAGACAACAGCCTTGAGAAACAAGTTTTATCTCCAGTTTAACTCTAAACCTGTAGGTCTCTCCAGTCTCACTCTAACCCTGTAGGTCTCTTGTGTCTAACTCTAACCCTGTAGGTGTCTCCAGTCTCATATCTATGGTCTCTTATTCTTAAGGTATCGGAGGAGGAAGCAGAATTGTCCGAACTGCAGCTACTCCTGGTGTGAAAACATAATAGACAGCGATATGAAGTTACGGAAGGTACAAATTCATAAATAACCGAATAAACTATAAATAAATCAACTATTTATTTATATATGTTAGCTCGTCCAATTTGATTGCATGCTTTGCTTGTTGTCAGTTGATAAAGTGTGTCTTCTGAACGACTGCTTGTTGTCTCTGTGGTGCAGGTGGACTTCATCTGGATAAACCGAGACCAGAAGTCCTTCGAGTGGTTTGTCAGTCTGCTCACTAAACTGGAGATGGACCAGGCTGACGAAGAGCCAGATGGTGAGGAGAGAGAGACAGAGAGAGACAGAGAGAGAGGGGGGAGGAAAGGTAGAGGGAGAGAGAGAGAGAGAGAGAGAGAGAGGAGAGAGAGAGGAGAGAGAGAGAGAGAGGAGAGAGAGAGAGACGTAGAGAGAAAGAGACTCACGTGTGAGAGTGTGAGAGAGGGGATGGGAGGAAGACACAGGGAGAGTTTCTAACCAATTCCTTATTTTTGGGGGGTTTATTTCCATTTCCTATAAAGCACTTTGAATAAAAGTGGATATAAACAAAGTGTATGATTATCTTGCTTTCATTGTCGGTATTCTCTTCTGTTCATCATGGCTTCATGATTGGATGTGTGTGATTGGTCAGGCCGCTTCCTGGAGATGCACATGTACATGACGTCAGCACTCAGCAAGAACGACATGAAGGCCATCGGCCTCCAGATGGCGCTGGACCTGCTGGCTAAGAAGGAGAAGAGAGACTCCATCACCGGGCTGCAGACCAGGACCCAGCCCGGCCGACCCGACTGGGCCAAGGTAGCACCACTGTACTGGTGGACCTTTACTGTACTGGGGGACCAGTTCCTTATTCATGTCGAATAACTGTACTGGTCTCCTATACCTTGATGTGTCTCACTTAATGTGTCCCTGAGCAAGACACTTACCTAAACCCTAACTGTATGTAAGTCGCTTTGGATAAAAGCGTCTGCTAAATGCCCTGATTGTCATTCACTATTCCGGCACAGATCACACCTTAAGCTCTACCAACTAATCCAAGGATATACTTTATATTATCTATCTATATATCTATATCTGTATAATATACTTCTATTATATATATTATCATAATCATAGAGTGTATACAATATATCATACTCGAGCACAAAAGCAAATATCATTAAAATAAATATGCAATGTCATAAATAAAAGTCCAACAAATGATTATCAAGTAACAGAGGCAGTCGCTGATGTTGGTCAGTGAAATGTTTTGTAAGTCAGAAGAATGACAATGTTAAGTTAGTCGCAGGTTAGGCTGAGGTTCTCAGTGTTATGTTAAATTAGTCTGAGGTTAACCTGAGGTTCTCAGTGTTAAATTAGTCTGAGGTTAAGCTGAGGTTCTCAGTGTTCAATTAGTCGCAGGTTAAGCTGAGGTTCTCAGTGTTAAGTTAGGTCGCAGGTTAACCTGAGGTTCTCAGTGTTGTAAGTCGCAGTGTTCTGTTTTTAGTCTGAGGTTCACCTGAGGGTCCTCAGTGTTCTGTTAGTCTGAGTTCACCTGAGGGTCTCAGTGTTCTGTTAGTCTGAGGTTTCACCTGAGGGTCTCAGTGTTCTGTTAGATCTGAGGGTAACCTGAGGGTCTCAGTGTTCTGTTAGTCCTGAGGGTAACCTGAGGGTCTCAGTGTTCTGTTAGTCGCAGGTTACCTGAGGGTCTCAGTGTTCTGTTAGTCTGAGGGTAACCTGAGGGTCTCAGTGTTCTGTTAGTCGCAGGTTCACCTGAGGGTCTCAGTGTTCTGATTAGTCCTGAGGGTAACCTGAGGGTCTCAGGTGTTCTGTTAGTCTGAGGTAAGCCGGAGGGTTCCACCTGCAGAAGGGTGTTCCAGAAGTGGCTGAGGAGAACAAGGGGAAGGTCCACAGTATTTCTACCTGCGGCGCTCCGGCGCTCGCCAAGACCATCAAGGCCCAATGTTAGCACGTCGGGTATCCACTTCTACAAGGAGAACTTCTGAAGCACGCGCTGTTTTGTTCCTTCTTTATTGTGTGTGTTTTCCTTTGTGTGTGTGATTTATGTATTGTGTAGATGTGTGTTGTTGGTTTGTGTGTGTGCACACCGAAGTAAGTAATATTGTATGATATGTATATTGGTCGGATCTGGATGTGAGTGGCGTGCGGACCTAAATGCGGGCGTGCGTGCTAGCGTGACGTGCTTGCTGGCGGTCGTGCTGCGGGGGTCGTGCGTTGCGTGATTTGTGTGTGTTGTGTGTGTGGTGTGAATGTGTGTGTGTTGGGTTTTTATAGGGCTTCTGCTTGTAACCGCGAGTGCTTCCCTGGTATGGGAGACATAGCAAAAGCCGTAGGACACAAGGTATAGATATCCATGTGAAAGTGTGTACGATATGTAAGATATGGAGTGGGTGGGCTGCCGATGCAGTTTGGTTTTTGGTGATGTCTAGGTGTTAGTAAAGAGTAGATGGAGTTTAACCACTCAACTGGACTGTGAATCTAGCACGACAGAAGCTTACATTAACTCATCTTCTGCTCAACGTGAACTTTATTCCAACTGTACAGGTACGGTGATACCGAACAGAACTTTATTTAACTCTGTGTCATAAATCTTCATTTAAAAAGAACTCTATGTAACTGAACTTTATAAATGTTGTTTTACTAAACAATGTATGAAATGTGCGTTGTTTAACTGAACTTTATTACAACAGCACTTAACTCACAACAACATTTGAATACTATGTTTCTCACAATCAGTACTTTGACATTTACCACACTTCTTTATGCATTGGGCAATTGGATATTAATATTATACAGGACTTCATGCATATTCTATGAATATATAATTGAACATAACTATCACAAAATATTATATATAGCTATTGAGACTTCAACCAAAGTCTGCATATTCATGCGGGGGCCGCATTTTTCTCAAATATGCCGTACTTTAACCGCATAAATTGCCGATTTTCACGCAAAATCCTGGGCTTGCATGATTTCATAATCCCCGCATTTTCGTTGCAAAAAAGTCACATATATCTTAGAAGAAATTTGAAAAAATTGCGTTTACTTCACACAAGAGCAGCCATTTTTTGCACGTTCCCACAATTTCATTGCATAAAATTGCATATTTCATCGCATTTTTTAAGAAAATGTGCAACATAATCAAGGATTTTTGGCCGCAACAATCGCAAAAAAAACCGCCACATTTTTCTGGAGGGACTGTTAAGCGCAACAGAGAACGACATTCATACCAATGCATTTCAATTGGGAGTTTTTTTCAACCAGAGCTGTTAGCCTAAGAATCATACTGTCAAACTCTCAACATAAACAATTATTATGTAGACCCACACAAACCATATGTGTAATCCAAGGCATTTAATGACTTGGACCAGTAAATATAAATTACTTTACATTGACTTCCATTCTAATTTTCCTAGGTCCGGATGAGGCATAGACCTATTAAAGGATGGAGGTCTAGCGGAAGGGGCGTGACTTACGAGCTCGACCCACTCGTTCCCATGACGACATTGCAGTTGAGCTGCTGTAAATTGTGTTTTTGTCGTAAACTCGGTCCTGCTGGCTAGAGGGTCCATGGGAAGAATTAATTACTATAGACGTTCTCTCTTTTTTATACATTCTCCGCTATTACTATTACTATTACTAACTCAACACTGGTTCTGTTTGATATCACGTAATCATAATAAACCACCGCTAGAGATGAAGAAAATATTCTGATTAATTAAGGCACTGCGTTTCATTAATAATTGAGTTATTTGTAATTAAACGTTAGGGTATGTGTGTCTGGGCTGGGGAGGTGTTCTTTTGTTTGTCTCCATCGTTTTGTTTACGCGTCTTCACTTTGAAGTCTGGCAACCTCCGCCGTGGGTTGCCAGACCCGCCCCGTTAACCGGTACCCGCCCCTTCCAGGAAGCGGTTCTCCTCCTCCGTGTTGTTGTGGAGCTCTGAGGACCCGAGCCCAGAGGACCCGGAGGACCCGGTACTAACGGGTGGACCCGGTACCAACGCGAGGACCCGGTACTAACGGGAGGACTCGGTACCAACGGGGCTGACCCGCTCTGAGGCCGTAGGACCCGGAGGACCCGGTACCAACAGTCTAACGTGGACTTGATATCTGCTGACCCGGTACGAACGGCTACTAACGGGTCGGTCTAACCGGGACTCGATACCGCTGACCCGATCTGACGCGGAGGACCCACTACTAACCGCCAACGTGGACTCGATATCCGCTTCTGATCAGGTGTGTTGTTTGATCTGGGAACACCTGCCGAGCCAGGCCGAGTATATTAGTTACCAGTATAGTTACCAGTATATCTACCAGTATAGTTACCAACATTGTTACCTTGGATATTGATATTGACTTGTTAATGCTGGATATTGATTGTGTGTGTGTGTGTGTGTGTGTGTGTGTGTTGTGTGTGTGTGTGTGTGGTGTGTGTGTGTGTGTGTGTGTGTGTGTGCTGCTATAGTATGGAAGGTGGGGGTCACATGGGTCTGCGCCGGGGTCCTAGGATCGTTTTCGGGCCTCAGCTGAACGATCACATGACCTCAGTTCTTGAGAATCCCAATCATGCCTCTCTTGTGTGTGTGTGTGTGTGTGTGTGTGTGTGTGTGTGTGTGTGTGTGTGTGTGTGTGTGTGTGTGCGTGTGCGTGCGTGCGTGCGTGCGTGAGTGATCCTGAACTGTAGGACCAATCACATCACTAGAAAGATCTGAAGACATCTTATGATTTCCAGTTGAAATTATCAGATTAGTTCCATGATGAGAAGGAGGTGGGAGGAGGTCATGAGGCGAGTGTCTTCAGCCCTCTGAGAGTAGAGGACAGACCAGGACTGGGGTACCGCTAGACTCGCTAGGGTAGACTAACTTAACTAGGGTAGACTAACTTAACTAGTGTAGACTTGCTTAACTAGGTAGTCTTGCTTAACTAGGGTAGACTCGCTTAACTACGGTAGACTAACTTAACTAGGGTAGACTAACTAACTAGGTTAGACTCACAAACAGTAACTAGGGTAGACTCACTTAACTAGGGTAGACTAACTTAACTAGGGTAGACTCACTAACTAAGGTAGACTCACTTAACTAGGGTAGACTCACTTAACTAGGGTAGACTCACTAACTATGGTAGACTCACTTAACTAGGGTAGACTCACATACAGTAACTCGGGTAGACTCACTTAACTAGGGTAGACTCACTTAACTAGGGTAGACTCACTAACTATGGTAGACTCACTTAACTAGGGTAGACTCACATACAGTAACTCGGGTAGACTCACTTAACTAGGGCAGACTAAGTCAGCAGGATCTTTGAACCAGACCAGAGCGTTTGTGACCTTCGACCCTCTGACCGCCAGAAGGTGGGCAGAGGTTCAATGTGACCTTTTACCCCCTGGCCCCCAGACGGTGACCTTTGACCCTCTGACCCCCAGACAGCTGTCCCATGGCGGGCTACGACGAGGACCTCCTGAGGAACCCCTTCTACCGGGAGCTGGAGCGGAGCCGGCCGGACCTCTGCAGCCGCGTCGCCCAGGTCAACGGGTGGTGAGTCGCTCATTATCACACAACACATTATCATTAAACACATTATTACACAACACATTATCACACAACACATTATTACACAACACATTATCATACAACACATTATCACACAACACATTATCATTAAACACATTATTACACAACACATTATCACACAACACATTATTACACAACACATTATCATACAACACATTATCGCATTTTATCACACAACACATTATTACGCAATACATTATCTCACAGCACATTATCACACAATACATATCTCACAACACATTGTCATACAACACATTATCGCACATAATCAAACAACACATTATCACACATCAGATAATACATTATCACTTAATACATTATCACAAAACACATTATCATGCAACACATTATCCAACAACAGAAAATACATTAGCACATAATACATTATCACTTAAGACATTTTCACACAACACATTATCGCACAACACATTATCATGTTACACATTTTCACACAACACATTATCACAACACTCTGATCATGAAAGATGAAGATCACAAAGTTTTGGAGGATTTGGAGGCAGCAGTTTAAGCTTCAGTAAAGCCACAGTTGGGGGCAGGACAAACACACACACACACACACACTTAACAAGAACAAATATGAAGAGTGCAGTCCAACCTCATGCGCCTTCACTCCATATCCCAGCTCTCAGACCTTCATATGATACCGATATGATGTATAATATCAGCTTTCGGATGTGATCCATTTGGATTCCAACCTTAACTAGTCCCTAACCCTAACTAGTCCCTAACCCTTAGAACTAACCCTAACCCTAATTAGTCCCTAACCCTAACTAGTCCTAACCCTAACAACTAACCCTCACCCTAATTAGTCCCTAAATCGAACTAGTTCCTAACCCTAACTACTCCCTTACCCTAACAACTAACCCTAACTAGTCCCTAACCCTAACTAATCTCTATGACTGTTTCTACCTCCAGTGGTTTTATGGGTTCTAACTCCTATTGATGGGTTCTACTTCCTGTTGATGGGTTCTACTTCCTGTCCTGTAGGTTCTGGTTCCGTGTTCCGGCAGCGTGTCGCTCAGCACGGACGCGGCCCCACGGTTTGATCGCTACGTTCTACTTCCTGTGGAGGATGGCTTCAAGACCGCCGATGGAAGCGTAGGTCTGCTGTCTCGACCCTACCCTAACTAACGCTAACTTACTAACAATGACTCACTAACCCTAACCTTGACTGACCTTACCTAACTAACTCACCCTAACTAACTAACCCTGACCCTTACTAGCTAACTAACCCTAACTAACTAACCCTGACCCTTACTAACTAACCCTAACAATCAAACCCTGACTAGCTCACTAAATAACCCCGACTAACCCTGACTTATTACCCTAACTAACTAACCAACCCAGACCCTAACTAACCCTGACCCTAACTAACTAACCCTAAACCCTAACTAACTAACCCTGACCCTAACCTTACTAACTAACCCTGACCCCAACCCTAACTTACTGACCCTTACACAAACCAGCTAACCCTGAACCTTACCCTAACTAACTAACACTAACCCTTACTAACTAACCCTGACCCTAACCGTGTGTCTGCTGACCTAACCCCCTGCTCTACTGTGTGTGTGTGTGTGTGTGTGTGTGTGTGTGGTGTGTGTGTGTGTGTGTGTGTGTGTGTGTGTGTGTGTGTGTGTGTGTGTGTGTGTGTGTGTGTGTGTGTGTGTGTGTGTGTGTTTTTGTTGTGTAGGACGTGTGTATCCGTGACCAGCGTGTTGTCTTGGGGATCGAACCCGCTGTGTCGGTGGCCATCTTGTTTGAGGAGACGTTCTACAACGACCGCGAGCAGAGCTTCAGCCTGCTGTGTCTGGCCGGACCGCTGGACCCCCAGCAAGACCCGGACCCGGGGCGGGACCCAGGGCCGGACCGGACCCCCTACAGCCTCCGGACCCCCGAGGACGCCCGTAACTTCCTGGGACCCCCAACCCTCAAACTAGACCGCCTCATCGCAGCCTTCAGTCTGGGCTTCAAGGACCAGGAGGGGAGGGGTCTACAGCACCACCTGGTAGGACTCACTATCACCAGGACTAACTAACACCAGACCACCCCCTGGTAGGACTCACTATCACCAGGACTAACTAACACCAGACCACCCCCGATAGGACTCACTATCACCAGGACTAACTAACACCAGACCACCTCCTGGTAGGACTCACTATCACCAGGACTAACTAACACCAGACCACCCCCTGGTAGGACTCACTATCACCAGGACTAACTAACACCAGACCACCTCCTGGTAGGACTCACTATCACCAGGACTAACTAACACCAGACCACCCCTGGTAGGACTCACTATCACCAGGACTAACTAACACCAGACCACCACCTGGTAGGACTCACTATCACCAGGACTAACTAACACCAGACCACCCCCTGGTAGGACTCACTATCACCAGGACTAACTAACACCAGACCACCCCTGGTAGGACTCACTATCACCAGGACTAACTAACACCAGACCACCCCCTGGTAGGACTCACTATCACCAGGACTAACTAACACCAGACCACCCCCTGGTAGGACTCACTATCACCAGGACTAACTACGATACGATACGATAATACTTTATCGTCAGAACAATTCTTAAATTTGTCTTGCATCCTAAGCAGCTCTATTTACAAACATCACAGACAAGACATCAAAGCCGGACATCAAAAACAGGACATCAAGACAGGACCCGCAATTAAAATAAAATACATAAATTGATCATGATATTACAGCAACAGACGACAACATAAAAGGCCCATCAGCGGGCTACCGGTCTGGGATTTAGTGCCTGGTTCAGTTCTAGGATTGACTGTTGAGCAAAAGAGTGCTTCAGTCTAACCTTTTTGAATGTTGGAAACCTATCTAACCCTATCTCCGGTAAGATGGTAGTGGATTATACTCTGTGTTTCGGACGGGGTTAGGGTTGGAGGAAATGTTGTTAGCCAACCTCAGTATGTTTTTTTGGTAGGCTGATTCATAAAGTTTCTAGAGGGGTTGACCTATTATCTTTGAGCAGGTTTTCAATTGGTGGAGCATTTTTGATTTTTAAGAAGCAGACAGTCTTGTGCCATGTGGTGTTACAGTACTGAAAAAATCTCATCATAACGGCTAAAAAAATAATAAAGAATTGGTTGACTTGCTCTGAAAGATCTGAGTCGGCGGAGTAACCAGATTCTTTGTTTAGTTTTATTGCAAATTTTGTCAATGTGGTCTTTCCATGAAGCTGATGGTCTATGGTTACCCCCAAGTACAGTATCTTAATGAGGACAACTGCTTGATTTTTTTCTTCATGGATCACAAGAGAAACGGAATGCCAAATACAATCTCCTCGGTTTTCTTGGTGTTGGTGAACAATTATAAATTGTTTTGCTGTGTCTGTACGACAATCATCTTTGTAGAACGTAAAAAGCATAGCTAAATTCATACAACCCTGGGGGCCCCCAACATTGGTTGTAATGGCAGATGAAAGGGGTCTGTTTACCTTTACAAACTGTACTCTGTTGGTGAGAAATTAAGCTTACCAATGTATTAGGTATGGATTCAGTACCTACTGGACCATTTTTGCTAACAGAATGTCTGCTTGAAGGGTATTGAAGGCTGATGAAAAAAAAAAAAAACAATGCTCTTGCATTGGTCTTGGGTTTGTCTAAATGTTTCGAAATAATATGAACTAAAGAGGTAACAGCTTCCGAGCCACAGCCCTGTTCATAGGCAAATTGATATGAGTCGAGATTATTGTCTGTGGTACAGATGAAATGTCGGAGCAGAATTCTTTCTAGAGTTTTCATAATTATCCTTATACTCCTTTGAACATGGAATCTTGGGCAAAGGTTTAACATGTGAAGTTTTCCATGACAGCGGGACATTGTGTGTGTCAACAGAAGCTTGAAATGTGTTGCCTCACTGGAGACAGATGGGTTGCATAGCCTCAACAGAAAAGCGTTCCATCCGGCCCTGCAGATTTCTTTGTGTTTTTTTTTTTGGGTTTACTTCTCTTAAGTTTAGTCTTGTACACTGGAATCATGTGCACAACATTGTGATCCGAATTCAATATGGGTGGCTTACACTTGGATGCATAAGCGCCTTTGAGGTTTACAAAGCGTTGGTCCAAGATATTGTCTTTTCTGTTTTTTGTTTTTTTAATATACTGTTCAAATCCAGCTAGCATAGTCCTCCAGACATCACTGATTCAATCCCGAGCACTATTTCCGGTGCGTCGGGGTAATTGAGTTCTAATTCATGAACACAGTCCGATATTGTTCCAGTTGCCAGTGACATCTTGCCGCTGGAGGCACGTATAAAACCAAGAGTAAAATACACCCGAATTCTCTAGTCAAATAAAAAGGACTTAACAACAAAGAGAGTTTCCACATTGGGGTCACAGGACCCCAGGACTAACTAACCCCAGACCACCACCTGTAGGACTCACTTTCACCAGGACTAACTAACACCACCACGTGGTAGGACTCACTATCACCAGGACTAACTAACACCACCACCTGTTGGACTCACTATCACTAGAACAGGACTAACTAACACCACATGTTAAGACTCACTATCACTTGGACAAAGTATGTGTTCCAAAGATGTGTGTGTGCGAGATGATAACAACGCTAGCTATATTATCACATGGTCTTAGCCTAGTTAGTATCGTAGCATTAAGGGTTCCCTTCCTCCTTCCTAGGATGCAGTGAACGCTCTTTCCAACAAATGTCTCCAGTGTCTGTTGAGGGACCCTCGCCTGGTGAGTCGTCAGTCATCTTAGTCCCCTCCCTCCTCCTTAGTCCCTCCCCTCCTCCTTAGTCTCCTCCCCTCGTCGTTAGTCCCTCCTCATTAGTCTCTCCCCCTCCCCGTTAGTCTCCTCCCTCCTCGTTAGTCCCCTCCCCTTCTCATTAGTCTCCTCCTCGTTAGTCTCCTCGTAATCTTCCTCTCCTGTTTTCTAGAAGCTCCTGTCCCGGCAGGAGGCCCAGATGAGGCTCATCAAGCAGGCGCTGGAGGTTTGTCGGTTGAACATCCTTGTGTCCAATGTTCTTCCTGTCCGTCCACTGAATGTGTCCCTGTCCCTCTCTAGATTTACCTCCATCATGGTATAATGTGTCCCCTGTCCTCTCTCTAGATCCACCTCCATCATGGTATAATGTGTCCCCTGTCCTCTCTCTAGATCCACTCCATCATGGTATCCATGAGCTGCTCTTTAAGTTCATGGGGAGTCTTGAGGCCAGCCAGGTAGTGTATTGTCCAATGTGTCCCTTATCGTGTGTGTGTGTATATATATATATATATATATATATATCTCATCAGATTGATTG
>NC_079420.1:12340323-12352823 GCF_026213295.1 Gadus chalcogrammus
ACATCTTGATGTCGACATGATGTCATTGTCATCATGTTGTCACCCCAAAGACAACAGGATGTCATCATGAGGTCACCATAAAGACAACATGATGTCCTCATGAGGTCACCATAAAGACAACAGGATGTCATCATGAGGTCACCCTAAAGACCAAATGATGTCATCATAAGGGCACCCCAACGAATAACTGATGTCATCATGTTGTCACACTAAAGACAACATGATGTCATCACTACGTCATATTCGAGAGGTAAAGTAGGTTCCTTTCTAATTGTCTTTCCCTCGCTGTGCGGCCCTGTGAGTTCTTCTTCTTTCTGAAGCGTCCCCTGTTTTCGGTGAGCGCCACCACCAGGAGTTATGGAGAATTGACTGGTGACAGAGCTTAGCGAGATATATATATCATATTATCTCGAATATGTTAATAATATTATCATATTATTAACATATTCGGCGCCAGTTTTTCGATGGACTCACAAGAGGAAGCCACCCACTGTATTCCCTTTTCAAAGATGTCTCAGGGGTTAGGAGGTCCTCTTCGGGGTTAGGAGGTCCTTGTTTCAGGGTTAGGAGGTTCTGTTCACGGGTTAGGAGGTTCCGTATTCAGGGGTAAGTAGGTCCTTTCAGGGGTTAGGAGGACCTGTTCAATAGCTCCCCCAGCAGAACGCCTGCATGAACCCAGCTCTGGCGGCATGTGGGGCTGTGTCCTTCCATGAATAATCCATTGGCTAAACGTATGGCAGTTTGACTCTCAGTCACTTCTAACTAAAACTGCCACCTTCACTCCTGCTGTGTGTGTGTGTGTGTGTGTGTGTGTGTGTGTGTGTGTGTGTGTGTGTGTGGTGTGTGTGGTGTGTGTGTGTGTGTGTGTGTGTGTGTGTGTGTGTGTTTGTGTGTGTTGTTGGCCTCCTAATCATTCATATCTCGTGGATGATGGATTTTGTGAACTGTTCAGTGGACCTTTAAGAGACACTTTGCCTTCTGGTCTCCAGCTTACCGTTAGTTACCTACCGCACTCCAACGGCCCCATGGGGGCCCCCATAGGCCCCCAGGGGCCCGGTGTGAAGGCTCCTCTTACACCGTCTTAACGGGCAAAAAATAACACTGCCCACATTCCCACTACCGCCAGGCGGGTAATTGTTTAAAGAGCTGCGGAGCACTGGCAGCTTAAGCATTGGTAGCTCCTGTTTCAACATGTGAATCACCGTTAGCATGGCGGCTGTTCGCCTGCTCCTGTTAGCCTGCTGCCCTGTTAGCCTTCCCTGTTAGGCCTGCTCCTGTTAGCCTGCTCCCTGTTACCTTGCCCCCTGTTAGCCTGCTCCTGTTAGCCGCTCCCTGTTAGCCTGCTCCCTGTTAGCCTTTTCCCTGTAGCTTTTTTCCTCCCTGTTAGCCTCCCCTGTAGCCTTCCCCCTGTTAGCCTGCTCCCTTTTAGCCTGCTCCCTGTTAGCCTTCCCCTGTTAGCCTCCTTCCTGTAGCCTGCTCCCTGTTTAGCCTGCTCCCTGTTAGCCTTCCCCTGATTAGCCTGCTTCTGTCTAGCTTGGCTCCTGTAGAACACCGAGAAGGAGGTCTGAACACCGCCCTACAGTCAGAATGAGGAGCTCAGGGTTTTGTGTGGAACGAGTTGAGGATGTTGTTCACGGGTGAAAGCCATGGGTCACATGACACATAAGGTCAAATGTCCAAATTAGGTTCACATTCACATTAGGGTAACATACATGTACATGCGGCCGCGATCTTTGAGGTGCAGATTAGAGCTGTGTTTGAAATCGTGGCCCGGTTCACTCACTCACTATTCCCCTATATAGTGTTTATGATATATATAGTGCACTATATAGGGAATGAACAAACTAGAATTCGGACACTACGCCTGAACATTTCTAAACGACAGCATTGCATTGTGGTATACAGGAGTAATATTTAGGGAACATCGTATGGGTCACGCAAATGGTAGGTTATTTATGTCCACTATATTATAGCGAATTACATTAACCACTTAGAATTCGAACACCACTACAAAATGGCGAGCACCCATTAGAGTGCACTATCCGTGACAGGAACGATTTCGAAACACAGTTTATGGCTTGTTCTCAGCACGTACCCCTTGGAGACGAGGGACTGCCCTGTGGAACACGGGGACCTGCTCTGCCTCGAACCTGTACCCACTAACCGCATCTGCGTGTGTCCCAGGGTTAACCTGTACCAACTAACCGCCCCTGCGTGTGTCCCAAGGTGAACCTGTACCCACTAACCTCCCCTGCCCTGTGTCCCAGGGTAAACCTGTATGAGCTGATCAAGAAGAACAACTTCCAGGGCCTTCTCCGTGGCTCTGATCCGGCGCTTTGCCCACTCTCTGTTACGCTGCCTTCAGATGCTCCACGACGAGAAGATCATACACTGTGACCTCAAACCGGTACCCTCCACCCGACTGACACCTCCACCCGACTCACCACCTCCACCCAAATGTCACCTCCACCGACTCACACCTACAACCGACTCACACCTCCAACCAATTGACACCTCCACCCGACTCAACACCTCCACCCGACTCACACCTCCACCCGACTCACACCTCCACCCAGATGTCCACCTCCATCCGACTCACACCTCCAACCGACTCACACATCAAACCGAATGTCACCTCCACCCGACTCACACCTCCACCCGACTCACCCCTCAACCGACTCACACCTCAAACCGAATGTCACCTCACCCGACTCACACATCCAACCGACTCACACCTCCAACCAACTGACACCTCCACCCGACTGACTCCTCCACCCGACTCACACCTCCATCCGACTGACACCTCCACCCAGACCCTCCACCTCCACCCGCACTGTCACCTCCACCCGTCTCACTGCACATGTTACTGTACCTACCTACACCTTCCACCCCTCCACACTGCCAACACTGTGCCATCTCCTTAATATTCACTTATTTAGTACAAGTTAATAATTGAGCACACAACCAGCCTCAGGTGCTGGTAGGGGTTAGACGGGTACAGAGACTGGTCATTAAGGAGCATGGTAGCGGTTAGACAGTACAGAGACAGGTCATTAAGGAGCAGTAGGGGCTAGACAGTACAGACACAGGTCATTAGGAGCAGGTAAGGGTTAGACAGTACAGAGACAGGTCATAAGGAGCAGGTAGGGGTTAGACAGTACAGAGGACAGGTCATTAAGGAGCAGGTAGGGGTCGACAGTATAGAAGACAGTGCTTTGACTATGACCAGACCCCCCACAGAGTAACACATTTCCTGAAATATTGTGTTTGATAATACGGAGATCTGGCCCCCCCCTAGTGGACAGCAGCAGGAGCTACACCAGTACCTGGGGTGCTGCACCAGTAGTATGTGCTACACCAGCAGAGGTGGAGCTACACAGTCGGGTGGTGCTACACCAGTAGGTGGTGACACACCAGTAGGTCGGAGCTACACCAGTAGTTTGGAGCTACACCAGTAGGGGGTGGTGCTGACCTCCTTTGGGTGGTCCTGTGTGTCCCCAGGAAGAACATCCTGCTGTCCCAGCGCTGGCCCCGGGAACATCAAGGTGGTCGACTTCGGCTCCAGCTGGCTATGAGCAGCAGAAAGGTGAGACTGAGGACCTGAGAGAGGCCATCACACCTTGGACTGTATCACCTAAGATGCTGTGTTTTATCTAACTTCAACTTCCTTCAATCTCTCTGTCTGTCTGTCTGTCTGTCTGTCTGTCTGTCTGTCTGTCTGTCTGTCTGTCTGTCTGTCTGTCTGTCTGTCTGTCTGCTGTCTGTCTGTCTGTCTGTCTGTCTGTCGTCGTCCTGTCCTTCTCTCTCTATCCCTCTGTCTCTCTTTCTCTGTGTGTGTGTGTGTGTGTGTGTGTGTGTGTGTGTGTGTGTTGTGTGTGTGTGTGTGTGTGTGTGTGTGTGTGTGTGTGTGTGTGTGTGTGTGTGTGTGTGTGTGTGTGTGTGTGGTGTGTCTCTCTCTCCTCTCTCTCCCTCTCTCCCTCCCTCTCTAAATTCAACTCAATCGATTTATAAGAGCCAACGCTCTCCAGGCTGGGTTCTTAAGCTCTCCAGGCTGGGTTATAAGCTCTCCAGGCTGGGTTATTAAGCTCTCCAGGCTGGGTTCCTAAGCTCTCCAGGCTGGTTCTTAAGCTCTCCAGGCTGGGTTCTTAAGCTCTCCAGGCTGGGTTCTTAAGCTCTCCAGCTGGGTTCTTAAGCTCTCCAGGCTGGGTTCTTAAGCCCTCCAGGCTGGGTTCTTAAGCTCTCCAGGCTGGGTTCTTAAGCTCTCCAGGCTGGGTTCTAACGCTCTCCCTCCCGGCAGTGTACACCTACATTCAGAGCCGGTTCTACCGCTCCCCCGAGGTGATCCTTGGCCAGCCCTACAGCATGGCCATCGACATGTGGAGCCTGGGCTGCATCCTGGCCGAGCTCTACACCGGGGGGCCCCTGTTCCCCGGGGAGAGCGAGGCCGAGCAGATGGCCTGCATCATGGAGGTGACCCCCCCCCACCCACCTGTCCCCCTACCACAGCCGCCCACACAGCATGATGTCACCTTAAAGAGATGATGTCACCTTAGAGAGATGATGATGTTACCTTAAAGACAACATGATGTCACCTTAAAGATGAAGTCACATTAGAGAGATGATGCGTACTTAAAGATATGATGATGTCACCTTAAAGATATGAGGTCACCTTAAAGATATAATGTCAACTTAAAGATATGATGTCATATTAAAGATATAATGTCAACTTAAAGATATGATGTCACCTTAAAGACATCATGAGGTGACCTTCTAGACAGCATGATGTCACATCAGGTCAAGCAAGTCAGATGATCCGTCTCCTCTCTCCAGGTGATGGGCACGCCTCCAGAGGAATTTGTTCAGACTGCCTCAAGGAAAAGGTTGTTCTTCGGTAAGATTGTATGGAAGTTCTCCTGGCAGCAATGCTGGAAGGGGGGTATGTGCTTCCGACTCCAAAGCAGTGTGTGTGTGTGTGTGTGTGTGTGTGTGTGTGTGTGTGTGTGTGTGTGTGTGTGTGTGTGTGTGTGTGTGTGTGTGTGTGTGTGTGTGTGTGTGTGTGTGTGTGTGTGTGTGTGTTTCAGACTCTAAGGGGTTGTGTGTGTGTTTCTGACTAAAGGAGTGTGTGTGTGTGTGTGTATTTCAAAATCTAAGGGAATTTTTGTGTTTCAGACTTTAAGGGAGTGTGTGTTTCAGACTTGAAGGGAATGTGTGTGTGTGTGCTTCAGTAAGGGAGTGTGTCTGTGTTTCAGACTTAAGGGAGTGTGTCTCCGACTCTAAAGGAGTGTGCGTGTGTTTCAGACTCTTAAGGGAGTGTGTTTCAGACTCTAAGGAAGTTTGTGTTAAAGACTCTGAGGGACCGTGTGTTTCAGACTCTTAAGGGAGTGTATCTTTCAGACTTAAGGGAGTGTGTTTCAGACTCTAAGGAAGTTTGTGTTAAAGACTCTGAGGGAGCGTGTGTTTCAGACTCTTAAGGGAGTGAGTTATATCAGACTCTACGGGAGTGTATGTTCCAGACTCTATGAAAGTTTGTGTTTCAGGCTTTAAGGGAGTGTGTGTCCCAGACTCTAAGGGAGTATGTGTTTCAGACTCTAAGGGAAACCCTCGGAGCACTACTAACACTAAGGGGAAGAAGCGGAAGCCAAACTCTAAGGATCTGTCCGCCGTCCTGAAGACCAACGACGCTCTCTTCCTGGACTTCATCAAGCGCTGCCTGGCGTAAGACTCCTCTAAACCCTCACTATGACTCCTACCCTTCTATTACTCGTACCCTTACTACGTCTCTAACCCTTACTCTGACTCTTACAACGCGGTCTAGTGTTCTATACTCTTTGACTCTGGTCTAAAGGGTTGGTGTCTGTTAACCGCAGTGTCGTCCCCCCCCCCCCCCAGCTGGGACCCTGCGACCCGGATGACCCCTGACGAGGGCGTCCAGCACCCCTGGATCATGCAGGGGAACTTCAACCGGGTCCGCCCCCGGCCCCGCGGGGGCGTGGCCGGGCCGCAGACCCCCCCGAGCTGCGGACCGGACCAGAGGCAGAGCGGCCAGCCCCCCGGTTAGATCAATACACCTGATCGCTCCACACTGCACTTATTAATGTTTGATTGACGCTCGTACTGATGACTTCACCTTACTGATTCAGAGAGACCATGACTTCACCTTACTGATTCACCTTAAAGCTATGAGGTCACCTTGAAGCTATGAGGTCACCCTAAAGACAACATGACTTCACCTTAAAGCTATGATGTAACCTTAAAGCCATGAGGTCACCCTAAAGACATGAGGTCACCTTAAAGCTATGATTTCACCTTAAAGCTATGATGTAATCTTAAGGGAAACATGACGTAACCTTAAGGACAACATGATGTAACCTTTTATACGCTACATGTTAGTTCCAGTAGTAGAGTGATGTAGCATGTTGTGCTAAGCACTTTGAGATTCTTGAATATAAAGTGCATTATAAATAAAATGTATTATTATTATTATTATTATTATTAACATGGCTGTTCTCTCTTTTAGCGGACAGGGTTAGCACAGATAGCACCAGCGCTAGCCAGTCGCGGCGGGACAGCTCAGGGTCGCGGGGCACGCTGCCGTCCAGCGAGCGGCTTCGACCTCTGGGGGCGTCGGTCGAGGACGTCGGCGAGGGTGGAGCAAGGGTCTCCACGGGAACCAAGGAGCAAGAAGGAGGAGGGGAGAGGCCCGTGCACATCACCATCCATTCTCAACAGGGAGTGGGCGGAGCCAGAGACGCCTACCGTAGTCTGCCGCCAATCATGTAGGAAGCAAGTGACGGAGCGCCTGGGGGCAGGGCCTTGGGGCAGGGCCTTGGGCAGGGCCTTGGGTGGGGCCTGGGGGCAGGGCAAGGTGTTTTATTTGCATGTCGTTGAGGTGGAGTATATGTTGGATGTGTTTGACTGACACACAGTAGAAAGAGAGAGTGGCTCCACTGCAGTTTGAGTGATGCCACAGATAAAACAATCAAACAAGTCTTTATTAATATCTACATCAATATCTAGCTGCTATTGCTGCTGGCGGTTTAACCGTTGACTTCAAGTCGTTAACAAACACAACTTTTGTTTAGTGTTACTGTTCACAATATCACTGGGATAGGAAATGTTCTATATTCTATATATCTGTACGTCTTCTAGATCTATCAACGAGAGGTCAACTCTGAGGTCTGCTGTACAGTATAAGTGATGAGTACTGTACAGTACAATGCTGAAGACCATGTTGTGTTCACTAGGTTGTACACAAGGTGACAAGGTAATGTGTGGTCTTCTTTATTTATGTCTTTGGCTTTGAGGGCTGAGAGTTTTTTTTACTTTTATGTGTGACAAAGCAATGAAATGATTAATCTTTTGGATTCAATTGAAGACGTTGTTTCGTTACTATTGAAGTTATTAATCATGGAAAGTGTTGCGCTGTGAAGATGAAGTTTAAATGTGATTCTCGGCAGGACGTTCTGCTGTATTTCTACTGCTCCATATTAATGTACATATTGTTACTGGTTACTGGTACTGGTTTTGTTACATCGGTTTCTCTGCGATCCCGGACACTGAAGGGTTAAACGTACCAGTTGGACTCGTGATACTTGAGCTCATTTTTACATTGACTGCATTTTTTATGCGTGTGTTTCATAATTCATTTTGTATGGTTGATGAGGAGAGACAATCCTTGTACTGCTAGTTTGTGCCTTGCAGAGCTGGAATTGCACTTAACTAGTTGAACTAGTGTGTGAACTAGTTGTACTAGTCTGTGAAAACCTGGAGGTAACAGAGTTTGGATTTGTTAGTCTAGGTTAGTCTTACCCTGACCTGCAGCACAATGGTCAAATAAAACTCTTTCATCACATGAGCTTTGTGTGTTTGTACGAGTTTGGTTCTCTAAAGAGATGAAGATAGATACTTTATTTGTCATATAATTTATACATAAATGATATGAGCATATACTGATGATATATATCCTTTATATAATAATTAAACTGCTTTGTCCTGAACAGGGTTATGGTTTAGGGATCTACCCTGAATACTCTCCTACTAGTCCAGATAAAATCAATGTCCGCTCACTTTTAGAAAACATATTTTTGTAAGCAGTTACATAATTTAACAACAAGGTGCCAGCAAGTGGAGAGTGTGATACTTATACTATATAAAACTAAACATCAGCGGAAATAGGAGGAAGATTTGCTGAATACCAACAGGAATACGTTGAGAGGAGAGTTCACCTCATATCGCTGTCATTGGGAGGGGGGTCGGGGCTCTCCCCCCCTGAGGGAGGGAGGGGGGGGGCTCTCTCTCCCACTGAGGGAGGGAGGGGGGAGGTGCTCTCACTCCCAATGAGGGAGACGGGGGGGGGGGGGGGCTGATGGGGGAGTCAGCTGCAGCTGACAGGCGGCAGAGAGAGAGAGGAGGACTATCCACCAGGACGGATCCCAGAGAGAGAGAGAGACCAGGAGGACTTGAGAGACCAGGAGGACTCGAGAGACCAGGAGGACTTCACCCTGCCTGACCGAACCCCAAACAGAGACCTCGAGTGAGGCGTCACCCCGCAACCAGAACCCCAAACCCGGTGGCCTCCACCCCTCAACCGGTAAGCGCTGGTTCTGGTCTTCTGTCCGTCTGTTTGTTTGTTTGTTTGTTTGTTTGTTTGTTTGTCTCTTTGTTTGTAGGAAGGTAGGGAGGTAGATAGGTAGGGAGGTAGGAAGGTTGGGAGGTCGGGAGGTAGGAAGGTAGGAAGGTTGGGAGGTAGGCAGGTAGGTAGGTAGGAAGGTCGGGAGATAGGAAGGTAGGAAGGTCGGGAGGTAGGAAGGTCGGGAGGTAGAGAGGTAGGAAGGTAGGAAGGTAGAGAGGTAGGGAGATAGAGAGGTAGAATGCTATAGATAGGGTTCAAGGTCCAGGCCTCGTGGCAAACTGGCTGAGGAGGAAGATGAACTGGTCCCACTGGCTGAGGAGGAAGATGAACTGGTCCCACTGGCTGAGGAGGAAGATGAACTGGTCCCACTGGCTGAGGAGGAAGATGAACTGGTCCCACTGGCTGAGGAGGAAGATGAACTGGTCCCACTGGCTGAGGAGGAAGATGAACTTGTCCCACTGGTAGAGGAGGAAGATGAATTGGTCCCACTGGCTGAGGAGGAAGATGAACTGGTCCCACTGGCAGACGAGGAAGATGAACCGGTCCCACTGGCTGAGGAGGAAGATGAACTGGTCCCACTGGCTGAGGAGGAAGATGAACTGGTCCCACTGGCTGAGGAGGAAGATGAACTTGTCCACTGGTAGAGGAGGAAGATGAATTGGTCCCACTGGCTGAGGAGGAAGATGAACTGGTCCCACTGGCAGACGAGGAAGATGAACCGGTCCCACTGGCTGCTGGGAGGTTGAACACAAGAGGCTGAACTTTGCTCATAACTATTAGGTTTTTATTTTTATTACGTTGAAGTGAGTGGGCTATGATGATGATGATGATGATGATGATGATGAGGATTACGATCTGATTCAAACATAAAATATAAAGCAATGTTTCAGTCAAACAGAAAATAAGCCCAGAAGTAGTGAGGACATGTTGGACAGGATAGTTCCTCTATTTCTTTCGATGGCGTTGGTTCTGACATCCTTCTGACAGTAACTGCTAACTATGGGGTGGTAGTAATAATAATAATATATAAAAGATGTTTTTTTTACAGCACTGTTCTCAGTACTCAAGGACGCTTTACAAAAAGGAATACATACAGACAATACAGACACTCAAAAAAAAAGGCAGATAAACAACACTACAACAATAGACAACACATTAAGAGAGAGAGAGAGAGAGAGAGAGAGAGAGAGAGAGAGAGAGAGAGAGAGAGAGAGAGAGAGAGAGAGAGAGAGAGAGAGAGAGAGAGAGAGAGAGAGAGAGAGAGAGAGAGAGAGAGAGAGAGAGAGAGAGAGAGGGAGGAAGATAGCGAATATGATTTGTCAAATGTTGTAGGTGCTCCTGAAAAGATGGGATTTAATTTGACCTTTTAACGAAAGGAGTGTATCAGAGTTTCGGATTGCCAGAGGGAGGGAGTTCCAGAGGGTAGACGATGGCGAAGGCTCTGTCCCCCAGGGTACTTGGTCCTGGTGATGGGATTGAGAAGGTTGGCATCGGCGGAGCGTAGGCGACTTGGGGGCTGGAGGAGCTCGGTTAGGTATGAGGTTGCAAGATTGTTTAGGGCTTTGTAGGTGGTGAGTAGGATCTTGAAATTGATGCGTTGTTTTATGGGAAGCCAATGAAGTTGACGGAGGATGAGAGTGATGTGTTCTCTGGAGGGGGAGTGAGTAACAGCAGAGACAGCAGAGTTTTGAACATCAGTGAAGGAAACTCTGTTTCATTATCTTATTGATTGTTCAGCTGATTCAGTCTCTCACTCTTATATCTTGCCTGGTCTGAGAGTGGTGTCGTACCAGGTGTGGTTAGGCCATGGCGTAAACGGATCAGTTCAGATCAGGAGATAGATTCAAAATTCCATGTGGTGCGTTGATGCCTTTCTATGTGTCACGGTATTTGGCTGTATTAACGTTATGTATTACGATACTTTACCGCACTTGCGGTATTTTCCCGTGTTGTCATCCTGGTCCTCTCTAATCACCATGCCAACGTCTCCGTGACAACGCAGCATGTCGATGAATGGGATACCTTCTGTGGTTCTCAGCTGGTGATGAAGGCAGGCGATAATGAGACCAGTCTCCTAGCAACCCAAAAGACCATCCTTTCATCGCAGTCCTTTTTGTCTTAGGTTGTTGATAATGTAAGGTTATTATTCCTGACACAGAAACTTACTTTAAACCTTCATGGGAATGTTTATTTTGATACATTAGTTGATGCCTCAAATACGCAAGTGAACATGATAAAAATATAAATGGGACATATTCAATATGGATAATGGTGTGTCTATGTGGATTAGTGTAACCTGGTTTTATGGAATGTGCCCGGGACAGGCAGGATGAGTCTGGACGAGGACACGCGCTGGCTGGAGTGGGTCACCAAACAGTTTGAGGCCATCGCTGGAGAGGATAAGGAGATCGACCTCGAGGAGTTCAAGACCGCGCTCAAGGTCAAAGAGGTCAGACGCACCTTCACTAGTTCACTAGTACACTAGATCACTGTCGTACTAGTTCACTATCCTACTAGTTCAATATCCTACTAGTTCACTAGTTCAATATCCTACTGGTTCACTAGTTCACTATCCTTCTCACTATCCTAGTCACTATCCTACTCACTATCCTATTATCCTACTAGTTCCCTAGTTCACTATCCTACTAGTTCACTAGCAGTGTTCCCCAAAAAAAAATTCTGCTGACCCATTTTTTTTCAATTACAAACAATCTCGACCCAATTCACAATAGGCCATAACTGTAAAATCGTGAAGAACAAATTTGTGCATAAAGGAACATTCCTGAACATTTTTACTGCCAATTCAGCATCGCCTTATACACAAAAAAAAAAAACAGCCATTTCGAAGAGATTGAAAGGTTGAAAGTTATTTAAAATGATAATTTGTAAAAAATAATTAAATAATAATATTCTTAATTTTATCTTTTTATTTTATTTATTTGGTGACCCAATTCAAATCTCCCCGACCCACATGTGGGTCGCGACCAAGTCTTTGGGAAAGACTGGTCTAGTTCACTATACTAATAGTTCACAAGTTCAGTATCCTACCTGTTTACTAGTTCAATATCCTACTAGTTCACTAGTTCACTATCCTACTCACTATCCTAATCACTATCCTACTATCCTACTAGTTCACTAGTTCCCTATCCTACTAGTTCACTATACTATACAAACAATACACAATCAATATACAATTAATAAGCAATCAATTAATTAACAAACAATTAATATTCAAAATTCAATCAACATCTACATAATAATTCTGATTAATATCCATTTCACTATATAATTATAATGATTATTATTCATAGCTTCATGATGATGATGATGGTTCTCCCTGTCAGTCGTTCTTTGCCGAGCGGTTCTTCGCTCTGTTCGACTCCGACGGGAGCAGCTCCATCAGTCTGGACGAGCTGCTGGGCGCGCTCAACCTGCTGATCCATGGCAGCGAGGCCGACAAGCTGAGGTTCCTCTTCCAGGTCTACGACGTGGATGGTGAGACCACCACACACACACACACACACATGTTATGGTTCTATGTGTAATGGTTCTGTCGGATGCTTCTGTGTGATGCTTCTGTGTGTGATGCTTCTGTGTGATGGTTCTGTGTGTGATGGTTCTATGCATCATGGTTCTATTTATCATGGTTCTATGTGATGGTTCTCTGTGTGATGGTTCTGTGTTATGGTTCTGCGTGATGGTTCTGTGTGTGATGGTTCTGTGTGTTGGTTCTGTGTGTGATGGTTCTGTGTGATGGTTCTCTGTGTGATTGTTCTATGTGTTATGCTTCTATGTGTGATGGGTATATGTGATGGTTCTGTGTGGTGGTTCTATGCGGTGGTTCTATGTATCATGGTTCTGTGCGATG